>NW_024070200.1:49955586-49961022 GCF_014754425.2 Oryx dammah
GATAGCATTCCTGGGGGGTGGGGGGGGTGGGTAATTTATACCCAGCCCATTGTGAGAAAAAAAAGTATCCTCAGGGAAGGGAGGGAGTAAAACACAAAACCTGGAAGAAAAGGTTAAAAAAAAAAAAAAAATCACACGCTGCTCTAATAAAGAAATTACTGACGTTCTACATTATGAACTGGATTAATTTTTAATGACTGAGAAAGGAGATGATTTATAATGCATCCCTCTCCACTGCAGCACCTGTCCCCAGCTAATAAATAAATGACAGGTCTCTTGTATTAAAAGTATCCGTCATTTCACATTGTTGGAATGTAAAGAGTGAGAGGCGCTGAGTGAAAGGCCCCTGGGAGCAGGGGTGCCCTGCTGGGCACAGTTGGCCAAAGAGGTTGGCCTAGTTCTGAAACTAGAGTTAAGCTTGTTCTTTTCTCTTGGTCTCAGCAAAATGACCCAAACCAACTACAACTCCTGCGGTCCTCAAACTGTGTAATTTAGGGACTTGAAACCGCTGTCTTTTAACTGAGATCACACACCTGGTCTCAGGACTTAATGAAGCTTGGGCTCTTGATGTCTCATCACAGAAAGAATTCAGTGAGGGACAAAGTGGATTTAAGAAGCAGATTTATTTAGAGAGAAACACAGTCCTTGGACAGATTGTGGGCCATCTTAGAGGGTGAGAGTGACCTCGAAATGTGGTGTGGTTAGTTTTTATGGGCTGGGTAATCTCATGGGCTAATGACTGGGTGGATTATTCCAACTAGTTCAGAGAAGGGGTGAGGATTTACAAGAATTGGGCCACCACTGACTTTTTGGTCTTAAAAATTTTTTTTTAAATTATTATTAGTTTTGGCTGTGCTGCGTCTTCACTGCTGTGCAGGCCTTTCTTTAGTTGCAGCGAACAGGGGCTACTCTTTAGCTGCTGTGTGCGGACTTCTCATTGTGGCGGCTTCCCTTGTTGCAGAGCACGGGCTCTAGGGCATGTGGGGTTCAGTAGCTGTGGCGCGTGGGCTCCGTAGTTGCAATACCCACGCTCTGAAGCACAGCATCAATAGCTGTTGCATGCAGGCTTTGTTATTCCACAGCATGTGGGATCTTCCTGGCCCAGGGATGGAACCCATGTCACCTGCACTGGCAGGCGGATTCTTTACCCCTGAGTCACCAAGGAAACTCCACTTTTTGGTCTTCGACTATCAGCCTTGGAACTGCCATGACCCTGGTGGGTATGGCATTTAGCTGCTGGTATGTTAAGCTGAGCGTGTTCGGAGGCTCAAGGTCTAGTGGAAGTCAATTCATCCGCCATCTGGGATCTATTTGGTTCCAGTTTATGTCATGCCCTTGGTCTAGGTCATTCTTTCAAAGGTTGTGCCCTGCTCCCTTCCTCATTCCTGTTTCAGACCGGGAGAAGTTTCACAGGAAGGAGTGATGGAATGCTTAGGAATACTTAGGGAGGGAAATTTAGATTCTTGGTCCTTGTGCAAAACTGTGGCTTCTCCCTACGTGTTCTGACCAGGAACTGGAGGGAGCTATGTGTTCAGATCTGGTCCTTTGTTGATGGTAATAGATGATTCAGAGCTCTGATTCACCCCTCTTTGCTTCTTAAGAAAAAAATAAAGGCTAATATTTGCTCTGGTTCCAAAGTAGTATCTGTTCATTGTAAATATTGGTGCACTGCCTTCCAGTCTTTTTTTTTTTTCCTTTTTTTTTCATTTATAACAAATCACACAAGCAGACATGCCTATGCCAATACATACACATGCATTATGCAAAAATGAGATACTATTCTGCCTACAGTCTTATAATCTAAATTTGTTATTTAACAATATGTAATTGACCTTTATTTCATCTCATTAAAAATAATGCAGCTATTTTTAGTGGCTCCATACATGTGGTCAGGGTCCTATTCACGTCAGTGCCCGTGTCTGAGCTGGCGATCAGTCAGTCAAAATGCACTGTTTTTGTTCTCTATCACAATGCCAACTTCGGAGTAAACACAGTGCGGGAGAAAAATGAGGAGGGAAGATGGTTTTTGCAGAGAGCTCACAATTATGGAGCAACGATGATGCTCCAGTGTGGCTGCCGTGGGATCGAGAGAGAACAGAGTGGCGAGGTCCCCACGTGAGGCAGGTTATGCTCCGGCTGGGGAGAGAGAGAGGCTGAAACCGGTTCCTGTGATCCAGGCATGAGGTGTGCATCAGGGATGCTATCACAGAAATCCTGCAAAGAAAGGGCCAGGTGTGCTCAGAGAGCACCAGCTTGTTTAAATTAGGGGAAGCCGAGGCTTGGGGGAAAGTTCCATGGAGAAAGGAGGGTTTGAGCTTCCTAGAAAGCCAAGGAGGATTTCTGCAGGGGGTGGGAAGAGAGGGAAGGTCAGGCGTCTCCAGGCCACAGCAGCAGTAGCACAGAAAGGGGGCTTTAGAGGTCCCCAGAGCGGGACACTGAAGAAGGGTCCCTCGGAAGATGAAGCATCCTGTTGACATATTACGTAGAATAGGCTTTTTGAAATAACAATGATGCATTTATTCACAGAATTTGCACTTAAATCGTTCCAATCTTTGTTTACCACACTTACACTGTTATCAGTTTCTCAGAAGCAAACACACCACCGATAGAATCATCAGCAAGGTCAAACAGAGCAGATGATTCTCTCTCAATTTAGGGAGAGTTTCCGGAAGACACCGAGAAAGGCCCTGGCCCAGAGAGGAGAGAGATGAAGCAGTATACTTTTCGGCACAAGGAATGTTATTTAGAAAGTGAGAGAGATTTAGTGATCACTGCCAGCAGGTTGACTCCTGATTTATTTGTATTGTCTTCATAGGCTTATAGAAATGGGAGTTTGCTTGCACTTTCAGGCCAGGATTTTTGTCCTTCACATATGAGTTTATTTCTTGATTGGTTGCGTGCATTCCTAAACATAGATAGACTGATGCCTTTTGCTTTGGGGGGAAAAATAGGCAAGTCTCTAGGGCTGGTAAGTAGAGGAATCGGAGATCGTGTTTCTGTAAAGAGCCAGCTCTTGTGTTGCAGGAGAGATTGTGCCTGGCAGAGTCCCAGAAGCACTGGTTTCTGGAGCGCCTGGGAGAAGCAGGTATTTTTGCCATGTTAAAAAGTGGCAGAACCTGAGATCAAGTCCTAGCTGGCCTTGGGTTTATAACCAGTCAATTGCAATATAACCCTCACTTTTATTTGTGCTTTCAAATCCTGGACCCGAAATGATTCCAGGAATGGGACTTGGCTGGAAGCAAACTTCTCCCTTTCTTCTTCTTTAATTCTCTTTCACTTAACTTCCTTATACAACATAGAAAAATTTTTTTTTAGTCTGAAGAAGACCTAAATGCTCCATTAAGACCAGTCTCTTCATTCTACAGACAAGGAAACTGAGGGTCAGAAACAATTCTGGGATATAAAGCCACGTGATTATCTGGAGGCAGGAGAGGGATTGGGTCCAAGGGCTCTTCTTTCATGATGTTTCTCACTTCTCCTGAACTGTTAAGTGGAAATGCAATCTTTTTCATTCCCCCGAAAGAAGTTGATTTTGTCTGGGTCATTTAATAAGGAACGTCTGACAAAAGCGAACTGTCTGACTTAGGTGTGGTAATTGCTACAGAAATTGGTTTTAGGGACTTCGGGGAATTCTGCAGTTGAACCCAGAAACATCCTTATCGAGTACAGTTTGTTCCAATAATTCCACAAATTTGAAGCACTTGAAATACTGCCATTTCTCTCTGGAGTGATTCTTTGTTTTTTAGTAAACTTTCAAGGAGCTCTGCCACACTGCCCCATTGGATTCCTAGTAAGATACAGTGTCAGAGTCTTAATATTTTCTCTAGCTTCTGAAACCAGGCGCTCTGAGTCCTTGCATCTGGTCGGAAACGTCATTTGCACAAGATAGATCTTTTTGAGAAGACTGTCTGAGTCCCTAATGGCATTAAAGAGGAAGCCAGCTTGCAGCTAGCCTTCTGTTTCATTCCCATGCAGCTTTCATGTTTCTTGATGCATCAGTTCACAAAGGGAAGTCAAGTTCCACTGGAAACTAGGAAATGTAGCCGTTATTCTGGCTGTCTAGCTAAAACTGGTGGGGAGGAAGTATTTTAATAAGGGAAAAAGACGTTGAATAGCAAGTGAAACTTTAACTCTGTTATCTATGTTTATTTCCACTCCCTCCCAAAACTCCACTAAAATAATAGTAAAGGCATTTACAGACATAAACCCCCAAGGACAAAAAGAATAAGAGAAATGACCACAGATGAGAGAGAACAGATTTAGTAATAGAATCAAGATATTTTCAGATACACAGATATTTTTACTCTATGTGTCCCTTCTCAGGAAGCCCCTGGAACATGTTCCCCACCAAAACAAGTCAAATAAGAAAGAGGAAGACAGTGGCTCCAAAACGTAAAAGGTATAAAGGAAATCGCCAGGGCAGTAGGAGAGGTAACGTAGATGAGAGGCAGGTTCGATCCCTGGGTTGGGAAGATCCCCTGGAGGAGGGCATGGCAGCCCACTCCATTGTTCTTGCCTGGAGAATCCCGTGGACAGAGGAGCCTGGCAGGCTACAGTCCATGGGGTCACAAAGAGTCAGACATGACTGAAGCAACAAGGCATGCCCACACAGGAGAGGTAAATCCATCATTTAATTAGATAGCAATCCTAGAAAGCAACCAACATAGCCTGGAGTATGCAGAGAGAGACCCAGAAGGAGTGTCTACGAGAGGGGGAAGGAGGCGAAGGAAAGGAAAGGAAGGAAGAGGAGAATTTTATCACTCCCTAAATTAGAATTCCATTCTTCTCATGAGTTGACCTGTATTCAGTTCAGTTCAGTTCAGTCTCTCAGTCGTGTCCGACTCTTTGCGACCCCATGAATCGCAGCACGCCAGGCCTCCCTGTCCATCACCATCTCCCAGAGTTCACTCAGACTCACGTCCATCGAGTCAGTGGTGCCATCCAGCCATCTCATCCTCGGTCGTCCCCTTCTCCTCCTGCCCCCAATCCCTCCCAGCATCAGAGTCTTTTCCAATGAGTCAACTCTTTGCATGAGGTGGCCAAAGTACTGGAGCTTCAGCTTCACCATCATTCCTTCCAAAGAAATCCCAGGGTTGATCTCCTTCAGAATGGACTAGTTGGATCTCCTTGCAGTCCAAGGGACTCTCAAGAATCTTCTCCAACACCACAGTTCAAAAGCATCAATTCTTTGAGGCTCAGCCTTCTTCACAGTCCAACTCTCACATCCATACATGACCACAGGAAAAACCATAGCCTTGACTAGCTGGACCTTAGTTGGCAAAGTAATGTCTCTGCTTTTGAATATACTGTCTAGGTTGGTCATACTTTTCTTCCAAGGAGTAAGCGTCTTTTAATTTCATGGCTGCAGTCACCATCTGCAGTGATTTTGGAGCCCCCCCAAAATAAAGTCTGACACTGTTTCTACTGTTTCCCCAT
>NW_024070200.1:49961122-49962362 GCF_014754425.2 Oryx dammah
AGGTTATTGATATTTCTCCTGGCAATCTTGATTCCAGCTTGTGTTTCTTCCAGTCCAGCGTTGCTCATGATGTACTCTGAATAGAAGTTAAATAAGCAGGGTGACAATATACAGCCTTGACGTACTCTTTTTCCTATTTGGAACCAGTCTGTTGTTCCATGTCCAGTTCTAACTGTTGCTTCCTGACCTGCATACAGATTTCTCAAGAGACAGGTTAGGTGGTCTGGTATTCCCATCTCTTTCAGAATTTTCCACAGTTTACTGTGATCCACAAAGTCAAAGGCTTTTGCATAGTCAGTAAAGCAGAAATAGATGTTTTTCTGGAACTCTCTTGCCTTTTCCATGATCCAGCGGATGTTGACAATTTGATCTCTGCCTTTTCTAAAACCAGCTTGAACATCAGGGAGTTCACGGTTCATGTATCGCTGAAGCCTGGCTTGGAGAATTTTGAGCATTACTTTACTAGCATGTGAGATGAGTTCAATTGTGTGGTAGTTTGAGCATTCTTTGGCATTGCCTTTCTTTGGAATTGGAATGAAAACTGACATTTTCCAGTCCTGTGGCCACTGCTGAGTTTTCCAAATTTGCTGGCATACTGAGTGCAGCACTTTCACAGCATCATCTTCCAGGATTTGAAACAGCTCAACTGGAATTCCATCACCTCCACTAGCTTTGTTCGTAGTGATGCTTTCTAAGGCCCACTTGACTTCACATTCCAAGATGTCTGGCTCTAGATTAGTGATCACATCATCATGATTATCTGGGTCATGAAGATCTTTTTTGTACAGTTCTTCCGTGTATTCTTGCCACCTCTTCTTAATATCTTCTGCTTCTGTTAGATCCATACCATTTCTGTCCTTTATCGAACCCATCTTTGCATGAAATGTTCCCTTGGTATCTCTAATTTTCTTGAAGAGATCTCTAGTCTTTCCCATTCTGTTGTTTTCCTCTATTTCTTTGCATTGATCACTGAAGAAGGCTTTCTTATCTCTTCTTGCTATTCCTTGGAACTCTGCATTCAGATGCTTATATCTTTCCTTTTCTCCATTGCTTTTCGCCTCTCTTCTTTTCACAGCTATTTGTAAGGCCTCCCCAGACAGCCATTTTGCTTTTTTGCATTTCTCTTCCATGGGGATAGTCTTGATCCCTGTCTCCTGCACAATGTCACGAACTTCATTCCATAGTTCATCAGGCACTCTATCTGTCAGATCTAGGCCCTTAAATCTATTTCTCACTTCCA
>NW_024070200.1:50579577-50815479 GCF_014754425.2 Oryx dammah
AAGTAAAAATTAAAAATAAATAAATAAATTAAAAAAAAAAATAAAAACAAAGAGAATAAGCCTTGCTTCACCTATATCATTGAATTTTCCTGAGGATCATTTGATGTGACAACACCTTGAATGTTTTCAATAATGCAAATATCAATTATAATCAAACTAAAATGTGCTCATAAACTCAGGAATATAGAGCAGGCTGTGTTTTGGCGGTCCTGTCAATGTGCAGTATTTGGGAGAGGAAGGCATGAGATTTTGGTTGCAGAGGGGCTCTTCGGAAGTGTTCTTTATCCAAAATCCTGCTCTTAGCCTCCCTCCTCCCTTTCTTCTTCTTTTCTGTCTTCCTTCCTTCCTTCCTTTCCTTCTCACTACTACATACCTTCATTTGTTCAAGCAAAAACTTTTCTTAAATAAAATCAGCATTTTATCTATCATATGCCAGTAATAAATTTATACTGCTAAGATGAGCTGGCAGTTGGAGTTATTTTAAGTCAATTCATTGAGGATATGTAGCTTTCTCTTTCCCTTGGTCAAATCAGTCCTTTTCTACTCAAAGTGTGAATTTGAAGCAACTGCAAGGAAAGAAGTAAGTTTCGGTAGAATCACGGTGTGTCTTATGCCTGAGAAGGGTTGAATGAGCAGATTTCTGGCTGGACTTAGAGTCTGTTTAAGCCATTTCACTCAAGTCTCTCCATTGCCAGCAGGATAACACATTAACTTTCTTCTTAATCCATGTGGATAAAGACTGGACTTTAACACTGTGTAACTGGGGAAACAGCAAGAGGTTTGGAGTCATACAGAGCTAGTTTTGAGTCTTAGTTCTGACACCCATCTGTCATTGATTCTTGAGAAAGTAAAGTCTCTGAGAAAACAATGGTGTCTACTCCATAGGTCAGGGAGATTTCCTTGCTAAACCAAATGAATAATATAGTGAGCACGGATTACAAGCGAAGAGCTATGACCAGATTTGGGATGTTGCGGAGAACAGCAAGTCTTGCCTTCATAGGATCACCACCTCACTCCACATGGTGACTCTAGCTTTCCCCTTTTCCTGACTTCTGTCACTCCTGACATAGCAGCCCCAAACACAACCTCTAGATAAATGACCACGACCAGTGCCATTTTGGAGAAGGCAATGGCACCCCACTCCAGTACTCTTGCCTGGAAAATTCCATGGATGGAGGAGCCTGGTAGGCTGCAGTCCGTGGGGTTGCTAAGAGTCAGACATGACTGAGCGACTTCACTTTGTCTTTTCACTTTCATGCATTGGAGAAGGTAGTGGCAACCCACTCTAGTATTCTTGCCTGGAGAATCCCAGGGATGGGGGAGCCTGGTGAGCTGCCATCTATGGGGTCGCACAGAGTTGGACATGACTGAAGTGACTTAGCAGCAGCAGCAGCAGCAGTAGTGCCATTTACCAAATATTTCAAAGTTACACGGTCAGGTCATTGTTACTTCCAAGAATCCAGTTAATAAAGATGTGGAACATATTCTAATTGTTTTAATAAGCTAATGTAAAGACAGGAGAAAGGAAACTAATCCCAGCGTTCTCTCTCTAGGACTGTTCAGTTGACCAGTACCTCCTAAAATGCAGATGACTTCAGCTAGGGGTATGTAAACTGATTTTACATTATAGGTGAACAATACTTTCAGTTTTAATTATTATACTTTCTATTTATCAGAAAAAATAACTAAAGTCTATGAATTTTCCAGAGTTTATTGTGATCCACACAGTCAAAGTCTTTGGCATGTCAATAAAGCAGAAATAGATGTGTTTCTGGAACTATCTTGTTTTTTCTATGATCCAGCAGATGTTGGCAATTTGATCTCTGGTTCCTCTGCCTTTTCTAAAACCAGCTTGAACATCTGGAAGTTCACGGTTCATGTACTGCTGAAGCCTGGCTTGGAGAATTTTGAGCATTACTTTACTAGCGTGTGAGATGGGTGCAATTGTGCGGTAGTTTGAGCATTCTTTGGCATTGCCTTTCTTTGAGATTGGAATGAAAACTGACCTTTTCCAGTCCTGTGGCCACTGCTGAGTCTTCCAAATTTGCTGGCATATTGAGTGCAGCACTTTCACAGCATCATCTTTCAGGATTTGAAATAGCTCAATTGGAATTCCATCACCTCTACTAGCTTTGTTCATAGTGATGCTTTCTAAGGCCCACTTGACTTCACATTCCAGGATGTCTGGCTCTAGGTGAGTGATCATATCATCGTTATTATCTTGGTTGTGAAGCTCTTTTTTGTACAGTTCTTCTGTGTATTCTTGCCACCTCTTCTTAATATCTTCTGCTTCTGTTAGGTCCAGACCATTTCTGTCCTTTATTGAGCCCATCTTTGCATGAAATGTTCCCTTGGTATCTCTAATTTTCTTGAAAAGATCTCCCTGTTCTTTCCCATTCTGTTGTTTTCCTCTATTTCTTTGCATTGATCGCTGAGGAAGGCTTTCTTATCTCTCCTTGCTATTCTTTGGAACTCTGCATTCAGATGCTTATATCTTTCCTTTTCTCCTTTGCTTTCCGCTTCTCTTCTTTTCACAGCTATTTGTAAGGCCTCCCCAGACAGCCATTTTATGTTTTTGCCTTTCTTTTCCATGGGGATGGTCTTGATCCCTGTCTCCTGTACAAGTCACGAACCTCAGTCCATAGTTCATCAGGCACTCTATCTATCAGATCTAGTCCCTTAAGAAACCTATATGCAGGTCAGGAAGCAACAGTTAGAACTGGACATGGAACAACAGACTGGTTCCAAATAGGAAAAGGAGTACATCAGGGCTGTATATTGTCACCCTGCTTATTTAACTTATATGCAGAGTACATCATGAGAAACACTGGGCTGGAAGAAGCACAAGCTGGAATCAACATTGCCAGGAGAAATATCAATAACCTCAGATATGCAGATGACACCACCCTTATGGCAGAAAGTGAAGAGGAACTAAAAAGCCTCTTGATGAAAGTGAAAGAGAAGAGTGAAAATGTTGACTTAAAACTCAACATTCAGAAAATGAAGATTATGGCATCTGGTCCCATCACTTCATGGGAAATAGTGGAAACAGTGTCAGACTTTATTTTTTTGGGCTCCAAAATCACTGCAGATGGTGATTGCAGCCATGAAATTAAAAGATGCTTACTCCTTGGAAGGAAAGTTATGACCAGCCTAGATAGCATATTCAAAAACAGAGACATTACTTTGCCAACAAAGGTCCATCTAGTCAAGGCTATGGTTTTTCCAGTGGTCATGTATGGATGTGAGAGTTGGACTGTGAAGAAGGCTGAGCGCCAAAGAATTGATGCTTTTGAACTGTGGTGTTGGAGAAGACTCTTGAGAGTCGCTTGGACTGCAAAGAGATCCAACCAGTCCATTCTGAAGATCAGCCCTGGGATTTCTTTGGAAGAAATGATGCTAAAGCTGAAACTCCAGTACTTTGGCCACCTCATGTGAAGAGTTGACTCATTGGAAAAGACTCTGATGCTGGGAGGGATTGGGGGCAGGAGGAGAAGGGGATGACAGAGGATGAGATGGCTGGATGGCATCACTGACTCGATGGACATGAGTGTGAGTGAACTCCGGGAGTTGGTGATGGACAGGGAGGCCTGGAGTTCTGCGATTCATGGGGTTGCAAAGAATCGGACACAACTGAGCGACTGAAATGAACTGAACTGAACTGAAGCCCATGAAAAATTATGATTGATCTTATATTTATTATGACTTATGTAGAAAAGTGAATTGAATGTAAACCATTAAATAATTATACAGGTGTTATGCAAAGATGTCAAAAACTGTGAAGGGAGAGTTTAACTAGTTGAGGTTTGGAAATTCCACCTTAAAGATTCCCTCTGTCATTTCCTTATATACTAAATGAATAGTTCTTGAGATAAGAATTTTCAATTCACTATAAATGAAGGTTGATAAGATTATTATATAAATGTAAATGTACATATGTTGGTCAATACCAAATCATTTTCCACACATGGTCTTAATTCATCTTATAATAGTGCTGTGAAGTAGCAAGAGAGAGAGAGAGAGAGAATCAGAGTGAGAGAGAGCACTGGACAAGAGGGCAGAATATTTGGGCTAAGAATTAAACCCCTGCAAATCACAATATAAAATGAGAATATCACAGAAAGGTGGAAGAAATTGTGGCTGTTCTTAAAGTTTTATTATATGTGGATTTATTGACCTACCAGGAGATGATTGATTTAGAGAAAAGATAATTAAAGGAAACATGGGAATTTTTTTTTAATATTAAAGGCTATTTTGTGGAAGAGGAAACAAATTTATTCTGCATTGATCGAGAGAGAAGAACTAGGATTGATGGCTGAAAGTTTCAAGAAAGCAGCTTTTAAATCAACGTAAGGCTGACCTTTCTAATAATTAGAATGTTCCACAGTCAACTTCGGATCAGCTTTCCTAGACTCCACCTACTCCTGCTTGCTGAATTCATAGTTTTTCTAAATATTCCAGTTTCCTTTTCAACATGCCAAAATCACTAATTCAAGGTTTCTTTTCCTTCCTATTTCCTCCACATGACATTAACTGAAGCATTGCATTTAGAGCACAACCAAATTTAAATATTTGGCCTCTGTTAATACATCCGTTCAGTCGCTCAGCTGTGTCTGACTCTTTGCGACTCCATGGGCTGCAGCACGCCAGGCCTCCTTGTCCATAGCCAACTCCCGTAGTTTACTGAAACTCATGTCCATTGAGAAGTTATGCCATCCAACCATCTCATCCTCTGTCATCCCCTTCTCCCCACGCCTTCAATCTTTCCCATCATCAGGGTCTTTTCAAATGAGTCAGTTCTTCACATGAGGTGGCCAATGTACTGGAGTTCAGCTTCAAAATCAATCCTTCCAATGAATATACAGGATTTCCTTTAGGATTGACTGGTTAGATCTCTTTGCAGTCCAAGGGACTCTCAAGACTCTTCTCTAACACCACAGTTCAAAAGCATCAATTCTTCAGTGCTCATCTTTCTTTATAGTCCAACTCTCCCATCCATACATGACTACTGGAAAAACCATAGCCTTGACTAGATGGACCTTTGTTGACAAAGTAATGTCTCTGCTTTTTAATACACTGTCTAGGTTGGTCATAACTTTTCTTCCAAGAAGTGTCTTTTAATTTCATGGCTGCTGTCACCATCTGCAATAATTTGGGAGCCCTAAAAAATAAAGTCTGTCACTGTTTCCCCATCTATTTGCCATGAAGTGATGGGATCGGAAGCCATGATCTTAGTTTTCTGAATGTTGAATTTTAAAACAACTTTTTCACTCTCTTCTTTCACTTTCATCAAAAGGCTCTTTAGTTTTTCTTCACTTTCTGCCATAAGGGTGGTATCATCTGCATATCTGAGGTTATTGATATTTCTCCTGGCAATCCTGATCCCAGCTTGTGCTTCATCCAGCCCAGCGTTTTGCATGATGTACTCTGCATAGAAGTTAAATAAACACGGTGACAATATACAGCCTTGACGTACTCCTTTCCCTGTTTGGAACCAGTCTGTTGTTCCATGTCCAGTTCTAACTGTTGTTTCCTCACCTGCATACAGATTTCTCAGGTGGTCTGGTATTCCCATCTCTTTAAGAATTTTCCAGAGTTTGTTGTGGTCCACACAGTCAAAGGCTTTGGCGTAGTTAATAAAGCAGAAGTAGATGTTTTTCTAGAACTCTCCTGCTTTTTCAGTGATCCAACGGCTGTTGGCAATTTGATATCTGGTTCCTCTGCCTTTTCTAAATCCAGCTTGACTATCTGGAAGTTCATGGTTCATGTACTGTTGAAACCTGGCTTGGAGAATTTTGAGCATTTCTTTACTAGTGTGTGGGATGAGTGCAATTGTGCAGTAGTTTGAGCATGCTTTGGCATTGCCTTTCTTTGGGATTGAAATGAACACTGACTTTTTCCAGTCCTGTGGCCACTGCTGAGTTTTCCAAATTTGCTGGCATATTGAGTGCAGCACTTTCACAGCATCATCTTTCAGAATTCGAAATAGCTCAACTAGAATTCCATCACCTCCACTAGCATTGTTCATAGTGATGTTTCCTAAGGCCCACTTGACTTCACTTTCCAGGATATTTGGCTCTAGGTAAGTGATCACACCATTGTGATAATCTGGGTCATGAAGGTCTTTTTTGCATAGTTCTTCTGTATATTCTTGCCACCTCTTCTTATCTTCTGCTTCTGTTAGGTCCATACCATTTCTGTCCTTTATTGAGCCCATCTTTACATGAAATGTTCCCTTGGTATCTCTAATTTTCTTGAAGAGATCTCTCGTCTTTCCCATTCTATTGTTTTCCTGTTAATACTGGACCTAGACTTCAAATGCATGAATTATTTTTTGTAGGTAGGTTTTCCCTGTGTTAGAATAGTCTTCAATCTTTTCTCAAAAGCCTTCTTTTTAATCAACATAATTTTGAACTTCTCTTATCTATGGTTATATAGCTAACTCAGATTGAAAAAGCAAAAAAAAAAACAAAAAAAAAACTGAAAACTTGGTCTAGCTTTACACAAATGACCTTGAGCAGAACATTTACCCTTACTGGTTTGCAGTAACCTTATTTTAAAATTAATCATTTGAATTGAATGATTGCTAGGGTTTTTACCAGCTCTAATTTTCCAGGATTCCATTAATCAGCTTTCCTCACAGTGGAGTAGGCAAACTCTTAATTATCCAATAAAACTTTGATGGATTCTCTGTAAATAGTTGTAATTCTTTCTTTGTGTTATATTCATTTAGGCTCCCCTTAAATAAATAATTAGCTTCCTAATTTAGAATTGCATCCTTAGTCTGTTTAGCGTATACATGCAGGCTTAACTGAATGATACACATAACATGGAATGCTTTATTTACACATGTGAATTTTGTTCATAGTGTTCGACTTGAAAACAAAAAGGAAAATGTCTTTCAAGTTTTAAATCTGGAGTACAATTCTTCTGTGTCTAGATGAAAACAGTGATGCACTTCCTTCTTAGAAATCGATAACTTCACATTTCTCCTAGATATTTGAGAGTTGTTTTGGTTTCTTTAAGGTCAAAGTATAGCCTAATTTCCATTATGATTTATTATTTTCTTCCATTGGTTATTTAGTAGTGTGGGCTTCCCAGGTGACTCAGTGGTAAAGAATCTGCTACCCGTGCAGGAGACTCAGGTTCCATCCCTGTGCCAGGAAGATTCCCTGGAGAAGGAATGGCAGTTCACTCCAGTGTTCTTGCCTGGAGAAGCCCATGGACAGAGGATCCTGGTGGTCTACAGTCCACGGGGGTCTCAAAAGAGTCAGATAGAACTTAGAGACTGAAAGACAAATTTAATAATGTGCTGTTGAATGTCCACATGTTTGTGACTCCCCAAATCTGTGTTATTTCAGCTTGAAGAACTTCCCATAGTATTCCTTGTAAGGCTGATTTTCCAGAGACAAACGTTCTTAGTTTCTGTTTATCTCGTAATGTCTTTATTTTGCTTTCGTTTATGAAAGATACACTGCCAGTAAGTGTGTGCTGCTGTGCTTAATGGTGTCCTGCATGTCTCTGACACTTTGTTCACTTTTTTTCCCTCCTTTTTGTCTCTGTTCTGCAGGTTGTATAACCTCTATTGATCTATCTTCAAGTTAACTAGTTCTCTTTTCTGCCGAGTCAAGTGTACCGCTGATCCTCTCTAGTGAGTTTTTCATCTCATTTATTGTATTTTGCCTGCATGCATGCTAATTTGCTTCAGTCGTGTCCAGCTCTTTGCGATGCCATGGACTGTAGCTTGCCACCCTCCTCTGTCTATGGGAGTCTCCAGGCAAGAGGACTGTGCCCTCCTCCGGGGGAGCCTCCTGGCCCAGGGATCGAATCTGTGTCACTTATGTTTCCTGCATTGATAGGCGTGTTCTTTACCTCTAGCACCACTTGCGAAGCCCTTACTGTGTTTTAGAACTCTAGAATTTCCAACTAAAAGAAATAATTTATACTTTTTATTGATGTGCTTTACTCGATAAGACACTGCCAGTGTTCAGTTCGGTCACAGTCATGACTGACTCTGCGACCCCCATGGACTGCAGCACGCCAGGCTTCCACGTCCTTCAGTGTAGCTCTATTTAATCTTTTATTCATGCTTCCATTCCGTTAGTTCTTTGAACATATTTATAATGACTACTTTGAAGTATTTGTCCATTAAATTGTATATTTACTCATTGTGGTTCTATTATCTGTTGTTTTTTTTTTTCCTGTTGTGTGGGTCAGACTTTTGTGTTTCTTAACTTTTTGTTGGAAACTTGATATTTAGATAATGTTCTATAGCAACTCCAGATGTTGGCTTCCCAGCCCCACTGGGATTTATTATTGTTATTTACTTTTTTACTTTTTAGTGACTGATTGGATTATTTTGCTGAAGTCTATGTCCCCTGCAGTGAGTTAAATTATAAATGTTGATATCTAATTACATCTAAGATAGATTTTTAGTGAAATTGTGAAAGTGGAGTGCGCAGAGCATGCTCCCAATTATGTCAGGGAAACAAGCGGTCTGTCTATGTTTATGTGCGCTTAGTTGATTTCTAGAAAGAGACTTAAGAAACTGGTAAAGAAACTCCTTCTAGGAAGGAGGACCAAGAAGTGATGAGCTATTATGAAGAGTAATTCACTTTTCCTTACTTACTATTTTTGCATACATTTTGTTTTGCCATTTGTATGCAATTCTTCATAAATGTATAAGGGTATAATCACTGAGTTTATTAGAAAAAGGATCCGTTATCTCCTTATACTAATTTTGTGAATACATAATTTAAATGAGAAATTGTTTCATTTAGAAATACTGTTTGAGTGGAGATTATATAATGCACTGTATATATAATTTATTATATATTACATAATATATATGTATGCATATATGATAATATTGCATATTGCATGATACTACATAATAATACTTGTTGCATGGTTATGTAACATGTTATATCTTATGTAATATTGCATATCAGTTGTATATATACATATAAAATATCAAAATGGATTATTGCAAATTTATTTTATAGTTTTCAAAAACCAATCTTTCCATGCCCTGCTAAATGGCTTCACTCTTGTCCAACTCTTTACAACCTTAGGAACTGTCTCCCACCAGGCTCCTCTGTCCATAGGAATTCTTCAGGCAAGAATACTGGAGTGGATTGCCAATCTTAGACTAGTGTTTAATCTGATAAAATCACTAATAAAATCTGAAAGTTCAACAATAACAAAAAATTCTTTTAGAACTGTAGTGTTTATCTGGAGGAAATGCACATATTTTTCATTGTATTCTTTCCTGCTTGGTTATTAGCCTCCAGTGATGATTAGTAGCACAGCCCTTTGTGTTCATTTTGATACCACTAGGATCTCCACTTACAATGCTGTTTCTCCTTGCTTCATGAGAGTTCCAAGACCTTTCCCAGGGTGTATTTATTTCTCAATAGCTGTAGGCAACTCCTTCTCAAACTTCATTGTCTACATTCCTCTCCTGAAAGGCGTTCCTGCCTTCTCCCTTCAGAGTATGGCTCCTCTCTGATCAGGTTCACCACTGCAAGATTAACCTGTCATTAGAAAGATATAATTCTGCTTCAGTGTTCTTCTGTTTCTTAAATGGATGCCGACCTGAGCTCCAAAGCCCCTTGCCAGAAGGCGGCTGCAAAGCCCTTGGCAACAGAAAGCTGATTATTTGCAAAACGGGGACTCCTAATTGGAAAATGTGATGGAATGAAAATAGTGAGTCCTCAGTAATCTCCTTTTAAAATGATAATGTGTGCCACTTAATGAATATTAATGTGTCATATTCATGAGCCTGGAAAATTTGAACCTGTGAGATAAGAATTTGTTCTACAGAGGAACCAACATTCTCACTCATTCACACTTTCCCCATTCACAGAGACAAGCAAGCTGCCATTCTTGATGGGATACCTCTCAGAGACAGCAATTAGCATGGATACAGACCTCTAATTGGTTGTTAATTTTTCTAATTTTTTTCTGTTCCTGGGGCTAATTATGCATGCTTTCATATTCTTTCTTCTGTTTGTTATAAATTCTTAACAGCAAGTGACCATGTATTTTAACCTCTTTTTTTAATTCCTTCCTGCCCACCGGTAACATGCAGCCTATGAGATTATAAAAAAACAAAATGGAAACTATACATCCAGATATGTGTTGTGTGTATGTCAAGACTTCATTGAGGTTCTGCTTGTTCTGATAGCGTAATTAGTACTTAAAACATATTTGCAAATCTACTTTGGGACCCAGTCAATTTTCCCAGTAAAGAGTGAAGTGAAGATCTGTACAATGATTAGCTGAGTAGAGCCAAATGTGATTCATTACTCTTTTATTTGTTAAATTAAGTATTTCCTTTATCTTATTTTCTAGCTGTGTCGGCCCTTCGTTGCTGCTGGTACTCTTTCTCTAGCTGTGGTGAGCAGGGTTGCAGTGCACAGGATTCTCACTGCTGTGGCTTCTCTTGTTGAGGAGCACTGGCTCTCAGTTCTCAGGCTTCAGCAGTTGCAGCATGTGGGCTCAGTAGTTGCCATGCATGGGCTTTGTTTCTCTGAGTTGCCTGTGCTCTTCCCAGAGAAGGGATGGAACCTGCGCTGCCTCCACTGGCAGTGAAAGTGAAAGTTGCTCAGTCGTGTCCGACTCTTTGAGACGCCATGGACTATCCAGTCCATGGAATTCTCCAGGCCAGAATGCTGGAGTGGGTAGCTTTCCCTTCTCCAGGGGATCTTCCCAACCCAGGGATCGAACCCAGGTCTCCCACACTGCAGGCAGATTCCCTCCGTTGCCAGATGATTATCAATTACTGGGCCACTAGAGAAGTCCATGATTCATTACTTTTAAGACACAATTTTTGTATAACAATCAAGAATAGACCCAGTCAGGGACCCAGCATTGTCAGAATCTGTCCTTGAGATAATTCCAATTTTTAAAACTTTGGACTTAAGGACCAGCTTTATTGGACTTCCCCGATGGTCTAGTGGTTAAGAGTATGCCTGCCAATTTAGGGGGCAAGTGTTCAATCCCTGGTTCAGGAAGATTTCACATGCCTCGGAGCACCTAAGCCCATGCACTTCAACTACTGAGCCCAGGCTCTGGAGCCTGTGAGCCACAACTGTTGAGCTCGAGCACCACAGCTAGAGAGAGTCCTCACTCAGTACAGCTAGAGAAAGCCCATTTGCAGCAACAAAAACATAGTGCAGTCAAAAATAAATACATAAAACTTGAGAAAAAAACTTTATTGAAATATATTTCATATGCCTATACCAGTTAGTGATCTATTTCAAGTATATGTTTTTTAGTATACTTTAATGTAATAAAGTGTAAAGTTTTTAGTATAGTCAAAAGATGGGCAACCAACACCACCAAAGTCAATTTTAGAACGTTTTTATAATTTCAGAAAGAAATTCCATAACCATTAGCAATCACTTTCCATTCTGCCTTCTCCTGAGTAATCACTAATCTACTTTCTTACCTGTTCTGGACATTACCTTTAAAGGGAATCATACCATCTGTGGTCCTTTGTGACTGGGATAGTGTTTTTACTTAAGCAAAATATTTTCAGAGTTCATCTATGTTATGCCATATTTCAGTATGTCATTCCTTTTTTCCCCTCAAAATTTAAACTTGGAACTTTTAAAGAGAAAAACTAGTTATAGTGGAAACCTGTACAGATATAATTTATTTTTTAATCAGTGGTGCATACATACATGAATATTTGTTAGGTATACAAGTATGTGACAAAAACCAAATATATTTTGTAGCAGAGAAAAATTAGATATTTCCCTAGCATCTTCTAGGAAGAATAGAATCAGTGTGGAGAATCTTTTTTATTTTGAGCTCAAAGCCAAGCTGTGTGTGATGGCTTTTTCTTAGAGTTGAAATATTGGCTGTGTATAAGAAATGAGGAAATGTGGTAGAAGGGGGGAAGTTTCTGAAGGGTGGGAGGGGGTAGGGGCTTCCTGGTGGAAGGGGTTCCCAGAGAGATGAGAGACCTAGGAATAGTAAGAGAGAAGACATTGGGAAAGAAGAGACAAGTTTGATGGAGGATTTATTGAAAAGTAAAATGGTCTTAGGTTACTATGGAGTGAATTATGTCCATTCAAAATTTATATTTGGAAGCTCTTATCTCTAAAGTGATGGGGTTCAGAGAAGGGCCTTTGGAAGATAATCAGGTTTGGCTGATGTCATACAGATAGAGCATGCCCGATGGGATCAGTACCCTCATAAGAAGAGGAAGAAGGGCTTCCCAGATGGCCCAGTGGTAAAGAATCTGCCTGCAATGCAGGAGACAAGGATTTGATCCTTGAGTCAAGAAGATCCCCTGGAGGAGGAAATGGGAATCCACACCAGTTTTCTTGCCTGGGAAATCCCATGGACAGAGGAGCCTGGTGGGCTGCTGTCCATAGGGTTGCACAGAGTTGGACACAACTGAAGTGACTTAGCATGCCTGCATGTATTGGGGAAGGAAATGACAACCCACTCCAGTGTTCTTGCCTGGAGAATCCCAGGGACAGAGGAGCCTGGTGGGCTGCCATCTATGGGGTCGCACAGAGTCGGACACGACTGAAGGGACTTAGCAGCAGCAGCAGCAGCCAGTATTCTTGCCTGGGAATCCCATGGACAGAGGAGCCTGGCAGGCTACAGTCTACAGGACTGCAAAGAGTTGGACATGACTGAGCAACTGAACATGCACACAAGAAGAGGAAGAGACACTAGAACTTTGTACAAATTGGCCGTGCAAGGACACAGCAAGAAGACAATTATCTGTAAGTCAGAAAGAGCATTCCTCACCATGGGTTGGATCAGCCAGTGCCCCAATACTGGATTTCTCCTCCTTCAGAATGCTGAGGGATATTAATAAATGTCTATTGTTTAAGCCACCTGGGATATGGTATTTTGGTATAGCAACCTGAGCAGACTAATACATTTTTAAATACACTTTACATTATTAAAATCTATACTCAGGACATCCTTGGTGGTCTAGTGGTTGGGAATCTGCCTGCCAATTCCAGAGGCACAGGTTTGATCCCTGGTCTGGGAAGTTCCCACATGTTGCAACTAAGCAGTGGGCCACAACTGCTGAGCCCACACCCTGCAACTACTGAAGCCTGTGTGCCTAGAGCCCATGTTCTGCAACAAGAGAAGCCACCACAATAACAAGAGAATAACTCCCAACTGCAGCAACTAGTGTATAGCAATTAAGACCCAGCACACCCCCAAAATAAGTAAAATTAAAAAAATAAAAAACAACGAAAAACCAAAACTACACTCACAGAAAATCCTCAATGAAAACTCAATTTCATTTTGTTTTGATGGGGATACATACTCAGGGCTCTTTTGAGGGTTGTGTGTGAAGATCACAGGAGACTCCATCCCAATAGTTATGTTCCATTTCTGTGCACACCCATGGTAATATATGATCAGATGGGATTTTATACTTTCTGTGCTTCCTCCTGTTCTCAGCTTCCTCCTCTGGACTTCCTCATAGTTTATTGCCAGCCATGTGAATCACTTCCTTCCTGATCAGCGCTGACATGTTAACTTTGGGGAAATCTCAGTGCAGAGATCCCAAGCCAAATCTTAAGAAACACCAAGGTTGGCAAAACTGTCACTGATAAAATCATTTTCATAGCAAATATGAAATTAGGGGGAAAACAATAAACAGTGGCATTGAATGTATGTTTTACTCTAATAAATAAATAAAATTGTAGAGAATCATTCCCCTAGAGAAAGCAAATTTCTCATCATTCTGAATCTGCTCAGGAAGATAAATGTTTACCTGGCTCAGTATTTAGGGTACATTGATGCTGGCCACTGAGGAGTTGAGACAGACCACGACATTGCAAACCAACCCTCACTTGCCTAGAACTAAAGATCTTTTCAACTTGGATTCTCTCTGTTTCATTTTTTTTCTGGGACTGAGAAACAGTGTTGGATGATGGTTGAGCACCCAGACACTGAAGTTTGAAGACTCAGTGTGAGGTTTACATAACCTTTCTGTGTCTCATTTGTAAATGAAACTCTTACTTTAGAGTTATCAGGAGGATTCAATGACTTGATGTTAGTAAAAGATTTGTATGGATCCCTGGCACACAGGAAGCATATGGGTGGCTTTATTGTATTTATTTCATTTTTAAGAAGATTAAGTGGAAAGTTGATGCAATCATTGGCCTTTTCACAAGTTACCTCATTGGTTTACAGTTGTCTGGGGGTGACTGATATCCTGTGTAACTGGCTAGAAGGATGGAGAGTAAAGACATTGCTCTTGGCACTATTCAAGACCTGGTCCAGTGACTCTTTCCATAAGAACTCTCTCTCGACATAGATGAGGATTAGAAGAAGCCCAGCCACTGAGCCTCGGGTTGGCAAATTCGGAGTTGTGATTCTGATGTTTATTCACATGCTTATTCACTCAGTCGTGTCCAACTCTTTGCAACCCTGTAGACTGTGGCCCTCCAGATTCCTCTGTCCATGGGCTATTTTTCCAGGAAAAAATACTGAAGTGGGCTGCCATTTCCTCCAGGGGATGTTCCCAACCCAGGGATTGAACCTGCATCTCTTGCTGCTCCTGCATTGCAGGCAGATTACCTTTACCCCTGAGCCAGCAGGACAACACTTATTCTGGGATATTTAAGCCTTTCAAAACTAATCATCCACAGATACTGCCCTCTCTGGAAACTGAGCAGGACCTGAGGCATTACAGAAGGAGAGGCTTCCAGCAATCAGAGTAGTAATAGTCCAGAATAAACAAAGAACAAAGAGATGAACAATTTCCTCATGTCAATGGTGGTACTCTTGTACATTTATAGGTAGTTTGTATTTTCTTCTACTGTCAACTGTAATAAATAACAATGTAGTTGGTAGAAAAGAATGAAGAAGATGATACATATAAGTCTACTAATGTTTTTAACCTTTCTTGGAGGAAAAAATCTAAAAGGAGAAGGGAAATGAGGTAAAACATAGACAACACAGAAATGAAAGTGAGGTACTTCCCTAGTGGTCCGTGGTTAAAACATCACCTTCTAATGCAGGGGGTGCCAGTTTGATCCCTGGTCAGGGAGCTAGGATCCCACATGTCTCATGGTCAAAAAAACCAAACCAAAACAAAACATAAAACAGAAGCAATACTGTAATAAATTCAATAAAGATTTTAAACATGATCCACATCAAATCCCAAGAAATCTTAAAAAAAATGCAAATGAAATTCATTGAGGCAAATGTGAATGATATTTCTTTCTTTCTTTCTTTTTTTTTTTTTTACATTTTAATAGTTTAAATGTTTTCTGTGTATGTGTGGGCCGGCTTCCTAGGTGGCCCAGAGATAAAGAATCCTCCGGCCAATGTGGGAGAACTGGTTCGATCCCTGGGTTGGGAAGACCCCCTGGAAAATGAAATGGCAATCCAATCCAGTATTCTTGCCTGGAGAATCTCCATGGACAGAGGAGCTTGGTGGGCTGCAGCCCATGGGATCAGACATGTGTCTGACTCTTTTGAGACCCCATGGACTGCAGCACACTTCTCTATCCTTCACCATCTCTCAGAGCTTGCTCAAATTCATCTCCTTTGAGTCAGTGATGCCATTCAACCATCTTGTCCTCTGTTGTCCCCTTCTCCTGCCTTCAATCTTGCCCAGCATCAGGGTCTTTTCTAATGAGTAAGCTCTTTGCATAAGGTGGTCAAAGTATTAGAGCTTCAGCTTTAGCATCAGTCCTTCCAATGAATATTCAGAACTGATTTCCTTTAGGATTGACTGGTTGGATCTCCTTGCAGTCCAAGGGACTCTCAAGACGCTTCTCCAACACCACAGTTCAGAAACATCAATTCTTTGGTGCTCAGCCTTCTTTATGCTCCAACTCTCACATCTATACATGACTACTAGAGAAACCATAGTTTTGTCTATATGGATCTGTGTCAGCAAAGTAATGTCTCTGCTTTTTAATATGCTGTCTAGGTTTATCATAGCTTTTCTTCCAAGGAGCAAGCATCTTTTAATTTCATGGCTGCAGTCACCATCTGCAGTGATTTTGGAGCCCGAGAAAACAAAGTCTGTCACTGTTTCCATTGTTTCCCTATCTATTTGCTATGAAGTGATGGAACCGGATGTCATGATCTTCGTTTTTTGAATGTGGAATTTTAAGCCAGCTTTTTCACTCTTCTTTCACTTTCATCAAGAGGCTCTTTCATTCTTCTTCATTTTCTGTCATGCAGAAAAAAGACAACACAAGACTGCACTAAAAATATTTTGTATGTTACTTATTTTTTTGTGTATTTGGTACAATGCTTTGCAGGCTGTCTCTTATATTGTAGGCAGACTTTTTTTTCCTGCTTGAGACCTCAGGGTAACCATGTATTTGAGTCAACCTGGCGACTCAGCAGTAAGAAATCTGTCTGCCTATAGAGGAGACAAGTGTTCGATCCTTCGATCCCTGGGTCAGGAAGATCCCCTGGAGGAGGAAATGGCAACCCACTCCAGTATTCTTGCCTGGAGAATCCCATGAACAGAGGAACTTGGTGGTCTATAGTCCATGGGGTTGTGAAGAGTTTAGACATGACCGTGTGAATGAACTCACACAATACAATATTGTAATGATGATAGAAGGTTTCCCTATCTGATCTCTTATTTTAATTTAGATATTATCCATTTAGGATAATATTTTCTACTGTGTTCAGTAGTCTATATTTTGTTTTCCTCCGTTTTTAATTAACATTTTTTTAAGTATTATTAAAAATAACTTCAGCATTTGATTTATTTGCACAAGTTTTAATCTTTATTTTCTTAACATAGTGTATCATGCAGATAAATTTTTTGATATCAACCATCTTGGTTTCCTGGAACCTTTCTTGGTTATAATGTTCTTTCAATAATTTTGCAGGATCAATTTTCTAGGACTCTATTTAAACTGTGATTATAGTTTTCTTTTCTGTAGCATCTTTATTATATTTTGATATCAAAGTTAAACTGTACACACAAAAGGATTGGATAAATGACCATCTTTTTTTAACTATGGCTGGTTTAAATCACATTGAAATTATCTCTTATTTAAAGATTTTAGGTAAATTCAGCTGAAAAGTCTCTTGGTCCCAGTGCCTTTTGTTATAATTTCTGTGGTAATTAGGCTATTGAAATTTTCCACTTCTTAATGGGTCAGTTTTGGTAATTGATACATTGCTAGGAAATCATCTGTTTCATTCAAGTTTTCAAATATATTGTCATAGAGTTGCATGCTTGACAAAATATTAATGGAAAATGTAGAAAAGTATAATTTCATCCATAATGTTACTTAATATAAATAGGTAAAGTTGGATATGTATTATACATGGTCATATATTAAAGGATATAAAATGAAAATTGATTGCATTTGGGGATAGGTTGTTGGGTAATTATTTCCCCTACGGGTTTCTGCTATTTTAATAAGATATCAGCAATATTATTAAAAAGGCAAAGCATTGTACCATAGCGGTTAAGAATATATGTGCTGAATTTGGACAGACATGGTCTCAAATCCTGGGTCTGCCAGCTGATCTGTGTATGAGGTAGGCCAGTTACTAGGAGTCTCCTATTTTCTGTTTCCTCATTTGTAACATGTGGACAATAACTGTGCCCCTCTCAGAGGGTTGACATGAGAACCAAATGTGATGCAAAAGAGCTCAGCACAGTGCCTGATATACTATTAAGCCCTAATTTATCGGTAGCTATTGTCATCAGAAAAACAGACTTGTAACGGAGGCTGATGTCTGCAGTTTGACTTTCATCACCATTGATACCACTTATGATTATGGTTTTGTTTAGCCTTCCAAGCTTTAAGGGACAAGATGGTCAAAATGAATAGTTTTGCAGTATAGCTGCTTTGTTATTATTAAACTTACAGACCCTGAGTCAAGAGTTCAGTGGAATTCAAGTTGATGTGTGATGCAGATGGCAGGAAGACCTCCAGGCAGGGGTATCAGAGTGACAGGGCGCTACAAAAGAGAATAAATAGGCCAGGTGAGGAAATACAGGAGAGTGCTGTTGACAGGGAGGCAGTTCAGGCCGTCTGGGTTTAAATCTTTTTTCCACTACTTACCATTTGTGTCTTTGAGACTTACTGTTTTCACCTTTAAAAGAAGGCTAATAATAGCACTTGCTTCATGACATTATTTTCAGAATGAAACTAGATGATGTGTGAAAAGTGCCCGACTCATAGTAGGCACTCATTTGATGTTTCATATTAAGAGGTGGTCAAAGCACTGTATACAGAGGAAGATTCTCTAATAAAAGATGGAGTGGGGTAATGGAAATAGCAGGATGGCCTCATGAATACCTGCTGTCAGCAGAAAAGAGGATGGAAGAGAAATTTCTAAGGAACCCGATTCCTAAATGAGAAAGATACTTGGGGGAGGGGACAGTATACCATCATTTTCTCTACCGTCGTCATTAATTTGTAACGAATTCAGAAGAAGTCCATGTTGATCAGTGACATGGTATTCAAAATCCAATTGGATTTTCTGGATGTTATAGTTATGGCAATATAAGTAATAAGAAGTGGCAGTAAGTGGGTGGATGTGCATTTAGAAATGACCATTTGGGGAAAAGTGGAGAATCTTTTCAGGGGGATGGATGGTAATGTTGTGAAGGCAAGCAGAATCGATAAGAACAGATGTTGGCAGAATTGATAAGAACAGATGTTGGGGAAAGGCAAGAAAGGGATAAGGTGGTTGACACACATGACAAAAATTTTAGAATTTAGGAGTTTTAATGTATTTTTTTTAAAAAAATTATTCTCGAAGCTTTTGTTGTTTGCCTTTTTCTTTGAAGTAGCTAATAATTAAGGGAGCTGACCCTTATGGGTAGAGAAAAAGGTTTTCTTGCAGAGAGACTAAGGGAAATACCTAGAGAGACTACAGGTTAGGGTTCTTTCTCTTGGATGCAAGGAGAACAATTTTGATTGAAAATCAAATGATATACTTAGGTCAGTTAGAAAAGAGCCTACTTCCCCAGAGGCAAGGAGTACATAAAAAAAGAGGTTTTAGAGAATATGCAGAAAAAGAGGGCTAGCCAGATAGGCACCCGAAAAAGGTGGCCAGGGAAGGAGAAATCAATGTGGCTGTGAAGGCTGAAATCTCTGTCTACTTGTAATTTCCAAATTTTCTTGAAGGTTGTACACCTTGGTTCTGTTTGGAACAATAAAATATCCTGAGCACTTTAAAGGGATGGCCAAGCATGCCATGCTGAAACAGATTTGGTAGCAAGGAAAGGAAATTATAAGTGAGAGGCAAGGAAAGAACCCCCAGGCATATTGTCTTTGGATCAGAAACCCTGCTTACTGGAATGAATAGCTGAACGATATTTAAAGAACAGCAAAAGCCAACTGGTGCATCGTCAGGGCTATTTTTCGTTTGTTTGAATCTATGTATTTATTTTGGACTGTGCTGGGTCTTTGCTGCTGTGCACAGGGTGCGCTGGCTTCACGGGTTTCTCATTGCTGTGGCTTCTCTTGTTGCAGGTCACGGACTGTAGGGCATGCAAGCTCAGTAGTTGTGGCGCACAGGTTTAGGTACTCTTCAGCCTGCAGAATCATCCCAGACCAGGGGTCGAACCCGTGTCCCCTGCATTGGCAGGCAGATTCTTATCCACGGTACCACCAGGGAAGTCCCAGGGCTACGTTTTTAATGTAGATGATGTCTCTGAATCCCAAGTCAAAGAGAGGTTTATGCCAAGGGGACTGAGAAGGAAAAGGGGGAAATGTTCAGAAGAATGAGTGAGGCATGCCAATTAAAACAAAGAGATATCTCGTATCAACTACCAAATTGGCAAAGACTTTAAAAGAATGATAATACCTAGTGTTACCTTGGGCAGAAGGAGACTGATACTTTAATCGACACATTACTGGTTGAAATATTCATCAGCACAGCCTTTCTTGACTCAAAATTGGTAATGTGTACAGAGAGCCTTAAAAATGTGCAAACTTTCAAAGCCATTGTTTTAGTTAGGATTAGTTCAGCTGTATATGATAGAAAACCAACTTCTACAGTGACTCAAACAAGAGAAAAGTGTATTTCTCCTTCTCTCTGTAAGTGGGCAATCCAGAGCAAGCACGGTGCTCACAGACAGCACCATGAACTCAGAAGAAACCTATCCTATTGCTTGATCAGTCTCGGCAAAGCCTTCTTCTCATGTCCTTGGATTCTTTCAGCTCCAGCTATCCTCTCAGCTCTCTGCCAGAAGGAATGCATTTAGAAGTCTTCAGCTTCAGACAACACTTTGCAGAAGCCACAAACAGTACTTCCACTTAGATCTCAATGCCAGGAGCTTCTGGATCAAACAGTGTCTGAAAACTGTAGCTGTTAGTGTAGACATCTGTGTGTGCACCAAAGTTCTGGTTCAAATACTAAAAGAAAAGCAGAGAACAACTACCGGGGATAGTTTAGCAACCATTTCTGGCCATCTCATTTTAATGAATTTATTTCAGGAAGCAATCAGAAAATGTAATGATATACACCCACACATATACACACATACACACACAGAGAAAGACGTGTGTGTGTGTGAGTTCAGTCACATTCAGTTCTTTCTGAACCCATGGACTGTAGCCTGCCAGTCTCCTCTGTCCATGAAATTTTCCAGGCAAGAATACTGGAGTGGGTTGCCATTTCCTATTCCAATATGTATATATACACATACATGTGTGTGTGTGTGTGTATATGTATATATGTTTATGACAGCACTACCATAATATTGGAAAATTAGAAATCATCTAAGATGCCCAATAGGAGAATGATTTAATAATTGTTATACCCATGTGCATTGGCTACTCAGTTGTAATTAACATGCTACATAAAATAAATTTTCTAACATGGAAAAGTAATTGTGAGACATTACTAACTCAGAAAAGCAGAGCATAAAGCAGTATGATAGGTATCATGCTAATTTGTAAAAAAAAAAAGTATAATAAATAAAAGAATGAGTATATTACTCAGCCATAAAAAGGAGCACCACTGTGCCATTTGTAAATGTCTCTGTAGAGACATGGATGGACCTAGAGAAAGTTATACAGAGTGAAGTAACTCATAAAGAGAAAAACAAATATCATGTAATATCAATTACATGTGGAATCTTGAAAAATAGTACAGACAAGCTTATTTGCAATGAAGATATAGAGACACAGATGCAGAGAACAAACGTATGGATACCGAGGAGGGAAGGGAGCTGGGATGAATTGGGAGAGTAGGATTGACATATGTATTCTACTGTGTATAAAACTGATAACTAATGAGAACCTACTGGATAGCACAGGAAACTCAATGCTTTGTGGTGACCTAAATGGGAAGGAAATCTAAAAACTAGAGGATATTAGTGTATATATAACCAATTCACTTTGCTGTAGAGCAGAAACTATCACAACATTGTAAAGCAACTATACTCCAACAAAAATTAATTAAAAAAGAATGGTATACATAAAAATGTTCATCTTTATGGCTGGTTGGTGGAATTATTGGCTATTTTAATTTTCTCCTCTATACTTTGTATTTTCCAAGTTTCTCTCCAATGAGTATAAACACATAAATTAAAAAAAAAAAATCTCCAACCAGGACTCCACATCTCATTTGCACTATCACAGATACTTACCTCTTTGAAATCTTGCTATTTCTCAAACCATCACACTGCTCTGCTAACTCTCTGATAGGGCCTACATGGGCTTATTTTATTAGGAGGATGTGGCCCAGAGTGTGCTAGGACTATTTGAGAAGTAGAATTCACAGATTCACAGAGGCAAGGTCAAGAGCAAAGAGCAAAGAAAGGCTGAACATAAGGGATTTCTAGCCACTTGCCATTGCAGTGGCAGAAGTTACTGAGGTCCCATAGAGTATTATAATCAAGAGCTCTGTTTTCTGGCTAGTGGGACTTATTATCAAGTCTGTATTGTGGTCAGACAGTGTTAGAATAATAAATAATTCTTTCTGGTCTAATCCCCCCTTGGAAGTCCAAGGCTTTTAGGTTTTGGAGAAGGCATCCTAGAGGAGCAGATTTTGAGGGTTGGGACTGAGAATTTCCTACTGTGGCCAAATAGGAAGGGTAGACAAGGGCGAGAGAAAGTGAGGAGAAATGTCTGAGAGGAAAGGCATCCTTGTTCTCAGCACCTTCTCAGAGAGTAAGAATAGTCTGCTTTGAAATGGGTGCCCCCACTTCAAAATCAGATGGGGCACAAGGCCAAGGGCTCGAGGGCCGTGGGGCCACCTAGGGCCAGGACTTGGAAAGGAGGCGAAAGAGAGGGTCTGAGAGAATGGGATTTCACTCACCGTGGTAACAACTGATGAATGAAACGTGGGGTGGTATGTGGATGTCAGTCCAGCAAGGCAGTGGAGAGTTCTGTCCCGGAGCTCATCTCAGTTTCTTGGCAAGGTCCAAGGGAGGGGACCCCCAGAGGTGGGCTTGTGAGAGGAGCTCACCCAGTTGCAGTGAATCTTCCCTCCCGGGTTTCGACACCAGAATGTAAGACAAGTGCGGAGGAAAGAGAGCAAGGCAGTCAGGCAAAGAAAAGGGAAATTTGTTAGAGGGAAATGAGGGGGTGACTGGCCCTAAAGGAGAACTAGCATCCTCCCTTTCTGACGGGGTCTTTCTTATAGCCCACCAATGAAAAATTCTCTGAAGGGATGGTCAATTTTTAGCCTGCAGCTGAGTCCAGTGGTCACGTAGCTGGAGGTCTGGAATCTGGTGGTCTTGTAGAAGGTAGGTGGTAGGGGAAAACAGAATGCTGTTTGGGTGATTTGGTCAGTCTCAAGGGTCACTGTGATTTTATTCTTTGTTTGCAAGGTCAACATAATGAGCCATTTCTACCATGAGCCCCCACATAGGTCCTATCACCCTCCCACTTTTGACTTTTTCTGTGCCATTCCCCTGCAAATAAAACTAGGGCATTAGTTTCCCTAGAAGAATAACTCTTATATTATTTCTCTGTTACTCTTGAATACTCTGCAATTGCTTCTTGAATTATAATCAATACAAAAATCCTTTCCTTGAACTTCAAAGTTCTCTGCTTGGTGTTCCAAACCTACCGTGTTCACCTTGTCATGTCAAAGACATCTGCCCTGCCAAATGTGCTGTTTGCTGCTCCCAAACATCCAACTGTTTTCTAGTCTATGCCTGAACTCAAGCTGGTATTTTTTTTTTTTTCAGAAATGCCCACTTCTGTATCTCTGGCTATTGAAATCCATCTTCTGCGATTTTTAATGTTTTTCTCAGATGCTATCTCTTACCTGAAGCAATTCCGGTAGATGTGATCTCTACTAACTTTTTAAATGGCTGTGGCTATCTTTTGTCACATACAATAGCTATCTGGGCACTTGTCTTCTCCCTTTTGTTAGTATCTTGCAAATCCCTGAAGCACAATCTGCCCTGCTATTCTCTTTTGTGCCTTGCTGCCCCCATCCCCATTAAATCTATCACAGAACAGAAGTAAAGTGGGAGCTTAGCCAATATTCATTAAATAACTGCAATTGAATACAATTTACATCATAAGAAGGAGATCACCCCTCCTCTCAGGGAAATGGGAGAAGGAGAACAGAAATGGTCAAATGATGTTGAGAAGGTAATTCACGACTGTGAAAGAAAAGAGGCATAGTGAGGTGAAATAAGAAGGGTTTCCAAATAATAAAATGTCACTGAACTTTAACAAAAAAAACATAAGGTTTAGGAAAGTTAAGGAAAGAAAACAGTCATCAGTGTCTTTTATCATTATGCATTGGTTTCTCCGTAAAATTGACACTTGGTCTTCTCTTGAATGTCTCTAGTGACAAGGAACTAACTGAAGTTTCTTTAGAGAACAATTCTAATTAATGGAAAGTTCTCTTCTTTTTTGTATTTAGACAGAATGAGTCTTTATCTTTGTTTCATACTTCCTATTTCACCTCAAAGCTTCTTTCTCTTTGAGAGCCCTTCATATGTTTTATCAAAGCTCTCATGTCCTCTCCAAGTGTTTCTTCTCTTAAGCTAAGCTTCTTGGTTGTGTTCCTCATCCCTCATTCCAAGGTACTCACAAAGGAGCCTATCTTTCCAACAGGTTAATATTCTATCACTGGTCTTATCAGATTTGATGTACATGTAGCCCTTCTTCTAAATACAGTGTAGGAGATGTGCTCATATCACCACCTGTTCCACTTTCCCAAAAATCTCTCAGCAGTTTTTAAATTTCATGAAATGTAAAATAAAGCAGCTTTAACAAACAGCTATTTGTATTGATATTTAAACTGATTCTCAGCAAAAATTCCTAATGCTTCTCACCTTCCAACCAATTTGCCATTTCTAGACATTTTTCTTAGAAATTACAGAAGCACTACTGCATATGTGGATTCCCACGTGGCTCAGTGGTGAAGAGTCCACCCACCAAGGCAGAAGATACAGGAGACGCCGGTTTGATCCCTGGGTCAGGAAGATCCCCTGGAGGAAGAAATGTCAGCCCACTCCAGTATTCTTGCTGGGATAATCCTATGGGCAGAGGAGCCTGGTGAGCTACAATCCATGGGGTTGCAAGGAGTCAGACACGACTGAGTGGTTGAGCACACAGGCACACACACACACACACACACACACACACTGCATACAAATAAGAAAGAGAAAGTCCGTAAGAGGTGGGTGAATCTAAATATTATCCCATGGCTGCCTCAGAGGCACAGATGTTTGAAATCAAGAGTGGGCACCAAAGACAGTGTGACTGAATCAGGTCTGGGTGCTGGGAGCTCAAAAAATCAGTACTCAAGCGAGAATAAAAGTTGGTAGAGAGGAAAGCTGCTTTTAATCAGAATAACAGTAATCTGGGGTTCAGTTCAGTTCAGTCACTCAGTCGTGTCCGGCACGCCAGGCCTCTCTGTCCATCACCAACTCCCAGAGTTCACTGACTCATGTCAATCGAGTCAGTGATGCCATCCAGCCATCTCATCCTCAGTCGTCCCCTTCTCCTCCTGCCCCCAATCCCTCCCAGCATCAAAGTTTTCCCCAATGAGTCAACTCTTCACATGAGGTGGCCAAAGTACTGGAGTTTCAGCTTCAGCATCATTCCCTCCAAAGAAATCCCAGGGCTGATCTCCTTCAGAATGGACTGGTTGGATCTCCTTGCAGTCCAAGGGACTCTCAAGAGTCTTCTCCAACACCACAGTTCAAAAGCATCAATTCTTCGGCACTCAGCCTTCTTCACAGTCCAACTCTCACATCCATACATGACTACTGGAAAAACCATAGCCTTGACTAGACGGACCTTAGTCGGCAAAGTAATGTCTCTGCTTTTCAATATGCTATCTAGGTTGGTCATAACTTTTCTTCCAAGGAGTAAGCGTCTTTTAATTTCATGGCTTCAGTCACCATCTGCAGTGATTTTGGAGCCTAAAAAAATAAAGTCTGACACTGTTTCCACTGTTTCTCCACCTATTTCCCATGGAGTGATGGGACCGGAGGCCATGATCTTCATTTTCTGAATGTTGAGCTTCAAGCCAACTTTTTCACTCTCCTCTTTTACTTTCATCAAGAGGCTTTTTAGTTCCTCTTCACTTTCTGCCATAACGGTGGTGTCATCTGCATATCTGAGGTTATTGATATTTCTTCCGGCAATCTTGATTCCAGCTTGTGTTTCTTCCAGTCCAGCGTTTCTCATGATGTAATCTGCATATAAGTTAAAAAGCAGGGTGACAATATACAGCCTTGACATACTCTTTTTCCTATTTGGAACCAGTCTGTTCTTCCATGTCCAGTTCTAATTGTTGCTTCCTGACCTGCATACAGATTTCTCAAGAGGCAGGTTAGGTGGTCTGGCATTCCCATCTCTTGAAGAATTTTCTACAGTTTATTGTGATCCACACAGTCAAAGGCTTTGGCATAGTCAATAAAGCAGAAATAGATGTTTTTCTGGAACTCTCTTGCTTTTTCCATGATCCAACGGATGATGGCAATTTTATCTCTGGTTCCTCTGCCTTTTCTAAAACCAGCTTGAACATCAGGAAGTTCACAGTCCACATATTGCTGAAGCCTGGCTTGGAGAATTTTGAGCATTACTTTACTTGCGTGTGAGATGGGTGCAATTGTGCGGTAGTTTGAGCATTCTTTGGCATTGCCTTTCTTTGGGATTGGAATGAAAACTGACCTTTTCCAGTCCTGTGGCCACTGCTGAGTCTTCCAAATTTGCTGGCATATTGAGTGAAGCACTTTCACAGCATCATCTTTCAGGATTTGAAATAGCTCAACTGGAATTCCATCACCTCCGCTAGCTTTGTTTGTAGTGATGCTGTCTAAGGCCCACTTGACTTCACATTCCAAGATGTCTGGCTCTAGATGAGTGATCACACCATCGTGATTATCTGGGTCATGAAGATCCTTTTTGTACAGTTCTGTGTATTCTTGCCACCTCTTCTTAATATCTTCTGCTTCTGTTAGGTCCATACCATTTCTGTCCTTTATCAAGCCCATCTTTGCATGAAATGTTCCCTTGGTATCTCTGATTTTTTTGAAGAGATTGCTAGTCTTTCCCATTCTGTTCTTTTCCTCTATTTCTTTGCATTAATCACTGAAGAAGGCTTTCTTATCTCTTCTTGCTATTCTTTGCAACTCTGCATTCAGATGCTTATATCTTTCCTTTTCTCCTTTGCTTTTCACTTCTCTTCTTTTCACAGCTATTTGTAAGGCTTCCCCAGACAGCCATTTTGCTTTCTTGCATTTCTTTTCCATGGGGATGGTCTTGATCCCTGTCTCTTGTACAATGTCACGAACCTCATTCCATAGTTAATCAGGCACTCTATCTATCAGATCTAGGCCCTTAAATCTATTTCTCACTTCCACTGTATATTCATAAGGGATTTAATTGAGGTCATACCTGAATGGTCTAGCAGTTTTCCCTGTTTTCTTCAATTTCAGTCTGAATTTGGCAATAAGGAGTTCATGATCTGAGCCACAGTCAGCTCCTGGTCTTGTTTTTGTTGACTGTATAGAGCTTCTCCATCTTTGGCTGCAGAGAATATAATCAATCTGATTTCGGTGTTGACCATCTGGTGATGTCCATGTGTAGAGACTTCTCTTATGTTGTTGGAAGAGGGTGTTTGCTATGACCAGTGCATTTTCTTGGCAAAACTCTATTAGTCTTTGCTCTGCTTCATTCCGTATTCCAAGGCCAAATTTGCCTGTTACCCCAGGTGTTTCTTGACTTCCTACTTTTGCATTCCAGTCCCTTATAATGAAAAGGACATCTCTTTTGGGTGTTAGTTCTAAAAGGTCTTGTAAGTCTTCATAGAACCATTCAACTTCAGCTTCTTCAGCATTACTGGTTGGGGCATAGACTTGGATTACTGTGATATTGAATGGTTTGCCTTAGAAATGAACAGAGATCATTCTGTCGTTTTTGAGATTGCATCCAAGTATTGCATTTCAGACTCTTCTGTTGACCATGATGGCACTCCATTTATTCTGAGGGATTCTTGTCTGCAGTAGTAAATATAATGGTCATCTGAGTTAAATTCACCCATTCCTGTCCATTTTAGTTCACTGATTCCTAGAATGTCAACATTCACTCTTGCCATCTCCTGTTTGACCACTTCCAATTTGCCTTGTTTCATAGACCTGACATTCCAGGTTCCTATGCAATATTGCTCTTTATAGCATTGGACCTTGCTTCTATCACCAGTTACATCCACAGCTGGGTATTGTTTTTGCTTTGGCTCCATCCCTTCATTCTTTCTGGAGTTATTTCTCCACTGACCTCCAGTAGCATATTGGGCACCTCCTGACCTGGGGAGTACCTCTTTCAGTATCCTATCATTTTGCCTTTTCATACTATTCATGGTGTTCTCAACGCAAGAATATTGAAGTGGCTTGCCATTCCCTTCTCCAGTGGACCACAGTCTGTCAGACCTCTCCACCATGACCCACCCATCTTGGGTTGCCCCAGGGGCATGGCTTAGTTTCATTGAGATAGACAAGGCTGTGGTCCTAGTGTGATTAGATTGACTAGATTTCTGTGAGTATGGTTTCAGTGTGTCTGCCCTCTGATGTCCTCTTGCAACACCTACCATCTTACTTGAGTTTCTCTTACCTTGGGTATGGGGTATCTCTTCACGGCTGCTCCAGGAAAGCACAGCTGCTTCTCCTTACCTTAGATGAGGGGTATCTCCTGCTGCTGCCCTTTCTGACCTTCAACGTGGGATGGCTCCTCTAGGCCCTCCTGCACCCACACAGCCACCACTCCTTGGACATGGGCTTGCCCCTCCCGGTTGCTGCCCTGGCCTCGGGTATGGGGTTGCTTCTTCCTGCTGCCGCCCTTGGCTTTGGGCACCACCCCTGGCCTCAGACGCTGGGTGGCTCCTCTCGGCCATCGCCTCTGACCTCGGACGTGGGGTAATCTGGGGAGATGGTAACATTCCCCGCAAAACCACTTCTGAAAATTCTATCATTAAAGCTCTAAAAGGAAAAAGGGAAGTCATCTCAATCATTGAGACAGAGGATCAGAGTCACACCATCCCCCACTGAGTGCAGGCTGATCAACTTCTTGTGATCCTCCTCCCGATGTTATCTTGTTCAGGAAGCTTTGTTCACCCCATTTGTTCAGGCGATTACTGAAAGTAAACTCGGGAAGAGATCTGGTCATCTGTAAATTATTTATTCTTCATTTCTGCCTCTTTGATCTATAGAAAGAACCAACAAGTTAGGCAAGGTATTGTGTGATCAAAAGATGTGAAGGGTGTGCTTGGGCTGGAGATCAGCATGGGGCACCTGGTTTAAAAGTTAGTTACACTACAGCTTTGCTAAAATGACAGGAAAAGGGCTTCACGCTGAGGGTGGTTTCTTGCAAAGAGCTGCTTACAACGGTGCTCACAAAATGAGTCAGTCTTTAGATGATCTCAAATCTTGCCTTATTATTTCTTTTCTATTAATCATCTCAGTCAGGAAGCTGTGTTTCTAGATGTTTGGAAATTAGAAATGGGACATGGTTTACAGAGGAAGGATATCTTGCATTTTGTAACTTACTTTCAGGTCACAAATAAATGCTAAACTCTTTTCCATGTATGTCCATGAAATACAGTGTCAGACATACAGAAAGTAGGAAGCGGGTGAATGAATGAGTGAATGAATGGATTGTATACAATGTCCAACTCATGAGACTGTGTGAAGAATCTCTTTAGAGACAGGAATAAGTTATCTTTGTCATGGAGGGATGGTGGATCAAAATAAGATAAAGAGATAAATAAAAACACCAGAGAAATTTCTTCACAGGTCAAAAACCAAGTAAATGCTAGTTCCATCTCCACCAGTTGAATATAACTTTTGTGAAATAAACATTCAGAACCAAAGGGGAACCAAGTACATCTTTATATGGGTAAGGGAAAAACCTAAAAGTCAAGTATATTGTACTTGACAAGGTCATGTCCCTGGTTAGTTGAACAATTGGTGTGAAAACCTAGGCATCCTGACTTCCAATTTAATATTCTTTCTGTCACAAAGAGAGAGAGATGTTCTTTCTTACTTTTCTTTCTTTCTTTCTTTCTTTTTTCTGGCTTACAATGTTAGGCAAAATATATTGACTAGAATATATCTGAAAGAGGCAGAAGTGGGGAGCCAGGGAAAAGCAACATTACACCTCTGCTGTATAGGAGGCAAGAGACCCAGGCGAGAAAGATGACTCAAACTGGGCCACCAGTATGCTGCCTGCAGGATGGGGACACCAACAACCTGAGCAAATAGAATAGGAAACAAAAAGCAAATTAGAGTTTTAAAGCCCTATTAGACATACATAGGAGACACAGGAGCCACTAATATATGATTGTCATCTCAATAGTGACTCCCTAACTTGAATGCTATTTATTTCATTGATTGATTTAACACTGATTGAGTGATTAAGGGAAATGAAGGGATAATCCCAAGTCCTCAAAGGAGACAGAACAGCTGCTCCTGACAGTATCAAGCTGGGCTCATTAACTGCTGTTTGTAACCCTTGAAAAAGGTCCCACTGGGCCAAATTGTGGATTAGTTGGGTTAAATAACAAAAATTCAACTGAGTAAGGACCAAATTGACTTTATTAAACAATTCATGAATCCAGGAATATCCTAGCTAACAAGCAGAAAGAGCATTGCCAAGCTATAGAATAGGGATGGTTTTTAAAGGAAGAAAGTGGGCAAAAAAGAAAGTTATTAGCAAAGAATGCTTTGTTTCAAGGAAGGTTGCCCTCTTATCAGGATTATAGGAGTTCCTCAGGGTGAATAACCTACTAATGCTGACCAGGTAATTCCAGATTGTCTGGTAATGGTGATATTGTTGAGAGAAACTAAAATTGCAATTAGGCTTGGTATTAAATCTCAGTTTGGTGATAAGGTCTTAGTACTAGTGACTCCATTTTGGCCTGCCGTCTCTCTTTCTTTTAAACAATTTCCCCCTTTTGATCAGAGTCTTAGCTTAGCTGAGAGATGTGATAAAAAAAATTAAAGCATCAGCTAGCACTACTCTCAGCTACTGCTCTGTAATTCTTGTACCTTTTGTTGATTCTTTTTGTGGCTTCCAAACCTCATGGTATTTTTTGCCTAATGTCATTCACAGGCCATGTTTTTTGTTGTTTTTTGTTGGCCATTCTCTTCATTTCTTTTCTAACGTTCCACTCTTAGAGAGATTGTTTGGTGGTTAGCAGTAATGAACATGGATTTGAACCTTTTGAGAAAATACAACAAACCAGGGAGTTTATAACTATTATAAACAAGATAATTCCCAATGTTTGGAGTCCACTTTATAGCCAAGGTCCTCCAAATCCAAACTGGTCAAAATCAAATAAGTCAAGGAAAGACTCTGTGGAAGGAGTCACCTTTTAAGCCGAGTGTCTTGCTCGGTGATCTTATGTAACTGAGTTTCAACCTTCCAGGTGGTATCAATCCAGGTGCAGCTGGCTGTTGCCCAGAGCACAGATGCCTCCTTGCTCAGTTAGAAGCTAATCGAGTGGGATCCTATTATCCAGAAAAATTTTACCAGAGAATCTAAGGAGTATTATTATTTTTTTTTTTAATTTTGGCAGCTAGTATTTTAGGAGTAGATTCTGCAGTATTATCAATAGTTAAGGAAAGATTTCTGATAGTATCATCTGTTACATTTACTCTTAACTAGCGAAGTATAGCCCTGTCAAAGGAAGTGAATCTTGAGTTAATAATGCCTCCTGGTAATTTCTTTCTAATTAAACTATGTGAATTCACAAGGATTGACCAATACAGTGGCTCAGTCTTATTGTGAACAGTTAGCAACACAGTTAGGCAACCCAATAACATTATTGGGTTATGTACCAGACATCCAGGTCAAGGAGAATGATAACCACCACAGACAACAATTAATCTTGAGCACAAACCACTTCCACTAAGACCACACTGTTAATGAATTCATTTGTGGGAATTGTTGCCTTTGCCCATTCGCACTAGGGATCAGTTAGAGTTTCTTCTAACCTAAAATAAAAATTTGCTCTAAATTTCAGAGTTTACTAGCTTTAGCAATGCCTTGGGAGATGTTAATGATGGTTTCATCTTTCTAGGCCAATGCCAAGTAAAGAAAAAAAGGGAAGGAAAAAAAAGGGGGGGAGTTTATGTTAAAGTATAAAGTCTAGTCAAGGCTATGGTTTTTCCAGGGGTCATGTATGGGTATGAGAGTTGGACTGTGAAGAAAGCTGAGTGCCGAAGAATTGATGCTTTTGAACTGTGATGCTGGAGAAGACTCTTGCAAGTCCCTTGGACTGCAAGGAGATCCAACCAGTCCATCCTAAAGGAGACCAGTCCTGGGTGTTCATTGGAAGGACTGATGCTGAGGCTGAAACTCCAATACTTTGGCCACCTCATGTGAAGAGTTGACTCATTTGAAAAGACCCTGATGCTAGGAGGGGTTAGGGGCAGGAGGAGAAGGGGACGACAGAGGATGAGATGGCTGGATGGCATCACTGACTTGATGCACATGAGTTTGGGTGAACTCCGGGAGTTGGTGATGGACAGGGAGGCCTGATGTGCTGCGATTCATGGGATCACAAAGAGTCAGACATGACTGAGTGACTGAACTGAACTGATATAGTCTTATTCTGGTATTTGGGAGGAAGTATCCTGTCAATCACTTTTCTTCCTAGTCAATTGTATTTGGAGGTCTCCATCATTTGCACAGGACCAAATGTCAGGTACAGCCTTCTTAAGCTGGTAGACACATACCAAGGTCCAAGTCCTTGAAGTTCGGCTGTCATCTGGGTAGTGAGGAGGAAGCGGTTAGTCCCTTTGAAGAAAATATGAAGGTAATCTTTGTCCTTACTGATTCCAGATAAGAGGGTAGGAGAAATTTGGAATATTATTTTGGGAAATCTCAGTCAGACATTTGAAGAAATTATAATAATTAAGAATTCAGTCCAACTTACAGGTAAATAACAAAACCTCAAAGACTAGAATCTAATACAGACACATGTTAAAACCTAATTTTTCTTTCTATAATTATTCCCACTTCTTTTTTCCAAGGATGATACCAGTAAGACTAATTTGTTTGCATTAAATTTGGCTTGATTATTTTCATAAGTGTAGCAAGAATAATGATTGACCATATGAGCTGTTTCTAAGACTATTTTGCTGGAGCTTTGCAAGCAAGGTATCAGGTTGATTTTTCCAAGGGGAAAAATTTTTATTGTCTCTATAAAGTCAACCTAATTCCTTAAAATTATCTGTCATATCTGAGTCCAGGAACAGCTCTCTTAAGCATGACATACAAGTCAAAGATTTGGTAATATAATCAATATTTCCAATTGTGTCCTATTATAAGGAGGACAGATTATTCTATATTTTTTATTTATTTGAAAAATAATTAAAAATTTAAATTGAAGTATATTGCTGTATAACTATGTAGGTTATACAACACTATATAGTGATTCACAATTTTTTTTAACTTTTTACTTTTTGCCCTTTAAAATCTTAATATATTTTTATTTTTAATTGAAGTATAGGTGATTTACAATGTTGGGCCAATACCTGAGATTCAAAATTTTTAAAAGTAATTCTCTATTTATAATTATTATAAAATATATTGACTATATTCCCCTATATTTCCTATGTTGTAGAATACTCCTTGTAGCTTACTTTATACCTAATAATTTGTACCCCTTACTTCCCTACTCCCTATACTGCTCCTCCCTGCTTCCTCTCCCAATGGGTAACTATTAGTTTGTTCTCTATACATGAGTCTGCTTTTTTTCTGAAGGAAAACAGATTCTCACTGAACTTATCTAACTAAGTTACAATTTTGCCATAAAAAAGAATACTCAAGAGTTTTCAAATTCTGGACAGATCAGATAGGGAGAAAAGCATAAACATTCTTTCTTTGTAAGGGTATACATTGCCAAATTGTTGATTGTTGTAGATAGTTTAAGGTAAAAGTTTTTCTTATTAAGGAACCACCCATGTTTCAAGCAAAAAGTCACTAAAATTATAATAATTGACATAAGTAATTCATACTTGTTCTGTTTGAATCCAGTTTCTCCATTAGTTCCAGAAATTCTTACCCAGTTCGACCGTATGATCTCAAACTTATCAGGAATCTGTGTTTGTTGAAGTTCTTTCCATGAATCTCCTTGAAGATAAGGCTTTTCCACAGAAACATTTTGGTAAAAGCATCAGAGTAACACAATAACCATGAAAAGACTTAAAGATGTTAAAATCTGTTATTGTTAAAATCTGAACAGAGTTCATTGTAATGGAATTGACGTGGAAGTTTGTTTTTTCTGTAAGAGGCAACATTTTAAGATAATAACTAGAATTAGGACTAATAACACATACCAAGACATATTGAAATTCTAGGAATTACACAGAATTTCTAGAGCACTTGTAACATATACCTAAACAAATATAGCATAAAGAATGCTTAATATTGCCTCTTACTTGATAATGTTTTTCATGTAATTTAATATGTCAAATAACTCTAATTAGTTTAACATCTCTCTTTTTAAAAAAGAGATAGAATAAATGTTTTGAGATACTCCTGGACCCCTCTTGAAAATTCTGAGGTTATTTCTATGTCAAAAAGACTTCACTAAAATTTTACTTTTGGAAAGTTTATCAAAATATCTAAAGGTTTTAAAACTCATGGTCACATAGGATCATGGATCACTGTGAAACAATACTTAGTTATTCACTTAACCATACTGACAGCTAAACACTCCATGGGTGAAAACAAAAAGTTAAATAGTTGTAAAAAACAAAGAAATAAAAAACCTTAGCTCTTTTAACAGAGACAATTTAGCTTTCTACACTTCATCATTTTAGCAGAAAGAGAAAAACTAATTTCATTTTGTACCAATGTACTTTCAATATTAAAACTTATTAAATAAATTTATTTCAATCTTAGTCAGCTTGCCTATGCATAAAATTACTTTCCCAAGATTCTTTTTTAACAAATCTACAACTTTCTTCTTGTATTAAGATTTTGTCTTCTGTTTTTTTCTCTTTTATACTGAAATAACCAGCTTCACTTTCAGACAAAATTACATTCTTTTCCCTTAATGAAAATACATCTCCATATCTCATACCTTTTCATAACCGAAAACACATTCTACTTGCCTTGTAAAAAGTTGTTTCTCCTATTATTTTTAATAGCTTTAGTCGCATATATTAATTAGAATTTTAACCTTTAGAAATGTTAATTTCTATTGAAAAATAAAATGTAAGCAATTGCAGTGTATTGCAACAGTATTCTTTAGATTGACAAATTTATGAATATATTTCATAATTTCTAGAACCATATGCTTTCATATGGTACAGTCTTTTAACATGGCACACAGAATGTTTACTAACATAAACAAAGATCTCTGATTCTGTTGTAATAAGAAAGCAGAAGTAGATAAATCTGTTTAGTAATTAATGTTTCATTATTTTATCTTATTTGGAAATAATCTGTATGTTCAATTAATTTAATTTAACTCACTATTGAAGTTAACTTAACAAAACTTAAGCTATAAGGTTACCAAAAATATTTGGGAAACTGTAACGTTAGACAGAATCTGCCATCATCCCAAATTAGTTTTCTTGTTGATAGATTTTGTAAGAGATAACATGAATTGATATGACCTTGAGAAAGCCTAGGTATAATAAAGGTATTCCATTTAATGTCGATAACTAAGGACATGCTCATTTTAGTTCAGCCAAACAAACTTTGGGGGAAGAATTGGCTACCCACACCAGTATTCTTGCTTGGAGAATTCCATGGACAGAAGAACCTGGCAGGCTATAGTCCATGGGGTCGCAAAGAGTCAGACATGACTGAGTAACTAAGCACAGCACGCCACCATACACATGCTGTAGATATACAGATATATACCACAGACATGACATATATATGCATATATATATATTATATCACACAGAAGCATATAGACAGATGTACATAAAGACTTTATAGTTTCTGTCTCTTAAATTACTGCCCTGAATCAGGTATACAAAACTTACTAGTTATAAAGAATTTGCATCTCAGTTGTTTTTTAACATTTTCAAAGACCTTTCCAATTTTGATTGGTTTTATTTTCCTTTTGATAAAAAATACCTCCCTGATTTTTCTACTTTCACATTTACATCTCAGAGGCACAGGAGAAAAATGCAGTTATAAGCCTTTTTAAGATAAATATGAGAAGATTGGGGATTGATTTTTAAAAAATAGATGAACTTTGAACTGCTTATAGAGCTGCATTTCTGGTTTTGTAGAGATTTGCAAGATAAGAACAGTTGTTCTCAATTTCCCGAAGGACTGTGTTGCAGCATAAATGACATCATAGGGTGATCCACCCACTGAGTGACATTAATCTTAATTTGCTTTTTTAATATGTATGTTTTGGGGAGATTTCTAACTAAGATGGTAATCAAGAGATTTCTGTCTTCCAGATTTAGAGCTATTTGCCTTTGAAATGTTTTTTAGTAAATCTTTTCATAAAGGCTTCAGAAGGTTTTTCTTTCTCTCTGGGTACACAGTTTTATTTTTAACTTGACGGCAGGGGGGAGACCTAAAAAAAAATTCCTCTTGGGTTCTGAATATCAGTTTCCTATATCTGACCAATCTCAGATCACAGAGCTACTTAAAAATTCTTTTAAATATCTTGTCTATTTTTAGTAGAGACAAGCAGTAACATTTCTGGCAATATTAAAGAACTCTTCTTTGGATGTAAGAAGAGTCCCCAAAGAGGGTGCAAAATATATTTTACTTTTCTCTCTCTACTGGATATTATGGGCTTCCCTGTGGCTCAGTAGTAAAATATCCACCTGCCAATGCAGGAGAACCGAGACTCAGATTTGATCCCTGTGTCGAGAAGATCCCTTGGAGAAGGAAACAGCAATTCATTCTAGTATTCTTGTCTGGAAAAATCCCTTGGACAGAAGAGCCTGGTGGGTTACAGTCCATGGGATCTCAAAAAGTCAGACATGACTGAGCAACTAGGCATGCACACACAGGGTAGTATATAGACAAAGATCCAGGAGGGGTGATTCTTGTGAGTAGTTTTACCCTTAGCCAACTTCTGCCAGTTTTTCCAGGATCCCCTTTGCAGGCTCCATGTGGGTTTTGAAGTGGAGGATTTTAAATTTTAAAATGGGTTTTAATATCCCAAATTTGGCATTTTTCAAATTAATTTAATTTTAGTTTTTCTTAGGTGTTTAAAAAAAATAATGTAAGAATTTATGAAGAAATCTCCCAAAGTCTACTCCAATCTAAGAGGGGCCCATTTGAAGGGTTAGGTATGACAGCATCGGTGCAATGCCATGGTCCATTGCTCAGGCGTGTCCAACTCTTTGCTACCCCATGGACTGTAGCTCACCAGGCTCTCCTGTCCATGGGATTTTTCCTGGCAAGAATACTAGAGTGGGTTGACATTTCCTACTCCAGGGGATCTTCCCAATGTAGGGGTCAAACCCATGTCTCCTTCATTGGCAGGCAGACTCGTTACCCCTGAGTCATCTGGAAAGCCCCATGAGGGCATTGGAGTTGATGTTAAAATTTTTGCATAGACGTTTTGAGGATCTATCTCTTTTCCAGTGTTCCAGCTGATTACAACCGAGTCAGGGATTCCTGGCCAATGCTATTTTTATTTTTTTGTTTTAATCTTATGACACACTGCAGGGCATGTGAGATCTTATTTCCCTGAACAGGGGTCGTGGATTGAACCCATGCCTCCTGCATTGGCAGAGTGGAGTCTTAGCCACTGGACTACCTGTGAAGTCTCCTGAGTCTACCTGGGTCAACATTTTTAACCCCTAGGAAAGTGCAGTGTTGGGGGTCCAGGTGTTATATTAGGTTCCTGGGGTTGGAATTGTTGTAGCTATAAAGTTAATGGATTGGCAGACTGTTGTTTGCAATCTTGTGTCTTTAAATTTTCATTATGTTTTTGCAACACATTTTTTAATGAAGCTATTTTGGAAACTTGAAGCTTTGGGGAAGCATCTACACATCGGTGAAAACAGGCATCACATTCTGTTTGTTTGATAATGGGAACCCTTACTTTCAAGGGCACTTCTTTAGTAAACAGTCTTGTCTAATTGGATCATTCCCCATAATGGCCATTGTAATCCTAATTTGTCTTTAGGAAGATTTTGCTGTTTGTGTAGGTATTTACAGCTTCTGGGATCACAGCTCTTTGACATAAAATAAGCAAGTGTGCCAGAAGGTGGCATGTTAAACAATTTGGGTTATAAGAATCTCGTTTTATGTATTTGTTTGCTTGCTAAGACTTTTGGTCTTTTAGAGCCAAGCTAATACCTAAAGGAGGGCTTCTCTGGTGACTCAGTAGTAAAGAATCTGCCTGCCAGTGCAGGAGACTCTGGTTCAACCTCTGGGTCAGGAAGATCCCCTGAAGAAGAAGGTGGCAACCCAGCCCCAGTATTGTCTTGGAAATCTTACGAATAGTGGAGGCTGGCTGGCTACAGCTCATGGAGTTGCAAAAGAGTTGGACATGACTTAGTGACTAAGGCAACAGCAACAATACCTAAAGGGATGTGCTGTGAGGTTTGGAATTATGTGATGTTTACAATACGCAGACATATGTGTCTTTTTTGCAGGGAACTTTTCTTGATGTTGGTGGGTGATCTAGTGTCAATCCATCCCATTCCATGACCAACTTATCCTAACACAGGAATCTTTGGGTTAGGTGGCAAGAACTGTAAGAACTCTTAAATGTTTGATACATGCTCACCACTTGTGGCTTTTTTTTTTTTTTTGCACTTCTAGGATCCCCATTAGTGGCAGATTTTATCTAAACAAAACATGACAAACAGACATGTATGCCTTAACACACCAGCAGTGACCAAGAGAAATTCCTGCAGACTGACCAAGAGAAGACCATGCACACGGTCAGCAAATTCCAGCATGTAACCAGCAAGTTCCAATAAATGGCGACTGCGGTCTGGAAATAGTGTAAGGGATTCCCAACAGCTAGGGAATTGCAGAGGGAACCAGGGTCTTCTAGATAGAATGGTCTGCCAACTCAGAATGACCAACTCAGCCATCAACTGGAAAACCGATTAGATTGAGAACTCAAAGCAAAGATAGTGGAGCTCAGAGGCAAGACTCTCAGAATAGGAGAAAGACCATGAACTCAAAGGGCTTGTGAGATACCATGACTGTGTTTCTCATTGTTCCCGTAGCCGTTGAAAGTTCTCCTTCAGTCCCACTGCTGACACAGATCTGTTAAATAACAAAAATAAAAGTACAAATGAGTAGATTTAAAGACTAAATTGACTTTACATGAATTGGCAGCATTCCACCTAGCAATCAGAAAGAAGCTCCTACAAGCTAGAGAAATAAGTAGATTTTTAAAGGTAGCAAAATGGCAGAAAAAGGAAATTATTAGCAATGAAATTAGACCTTTCAGGAAAGGTCATTCTCCTAAGGGGAACATTAAGGTTCTGTAGGGTAAATTACCCCCCCTAGAGCTGACCAGGTAATTCCAGATTGGCTGGATAAAGCTTGCCTTCCTGGAAGAAGCTAATCCTGCAATTAAGTTAGGTATTGTCTCTCTTTGGTGATTTGACCTTAGCACAGGTGACACATTTTGGACCTGTTGTATCTTTAATGATAGTTAATATTTTTTCAATTTTATTTAAAATATTAATTTTTTTAAAAGCTGGCAATACACAGCCAAAATCAAGTCCCTAAGCTCTTTTAAAATTGTCTTATTTCTTTTACATCACAACCTTGTTCAGAACTGGATCCTGGGTTTTCTTCTTTTTAAAATTAATTTATTTATTTTTAACTGGAGAATAATTGCTTTACAATATTGTGTTGGTCTCTGCCATACATCAACATGAATCAGCCATAGGTATGTACATAAACCCTCCCTCTTGAGATTTCCTCCCATTTCCCACCCCATCTCACCCATGTAGACTGTCACAGAAGGATTTTCCTCTTTAACTCAACCCATTGCACACTTCCAGGAAGCCATTGCGAGGGCCAAGGTTGGGGCTCATGAAGGGGGAGGTATTGCTAGCACTGTGGACAGTGATGACCTGCACTGATATTTTGTATTTTTTTTGCTTTCTTTGGGACTTAACTATGCAAAAAAGCAAATAAACAGAAAAACAAACAACAACAACAACCAAAGCCCTTCTTTCTCTGTAACAATGTTCTCAAATTGAAATAATTAGACCATTTGGGAAGGTGGCATCTAGTTCAGGGGAACACACAGGCTGGATTTTCTAGGACAATATCAATATCAAATATACATTCTTAATGTCTCTGTAAATTCATGACATATGCTGAAAATTTAATGTTCAGGGCTCCATCCTATATTTCCCACATTGCTTTTTGTACAAAACACATTTTTTTTTCATGCATTTTGCTTTGAGAATTATGAGTGTTTTACATAGAGACCTGCAAGACTTTGGTATTCAAAGTCTGGTCTCCAGATCGGTAGCAGCATCACTCCTAGAAGTGGTGTTTTAACATGCTCTTCAGGTAATTCTTTTGCATGATATAGACTGAGAAGAACTACTGAAGGGTATAGTTTCTTAATTACCAATTTTTGATACAGTACACATACAGCAAAAATGTTGAGATAGCATGCAAGTCCCAGGGGTCTCTGTGACTCCAAAAATGAATTTTAAAATTTATGAGATCATCTAAGATGGTAAGTATATTTTATCAAAAGTTCTGCTTCTTCAGCAAAGACATATTTATGAAGTCCTGTGATGGCTTTTATGCCCCATAAACTATTGTAACTGTACTATCTTCTCCATGAAAGTCTGGACATGGCAAGAGGTACACACTTGGTAAAGATTATTTCCAAGTCTTGCTGGAAGAGTTAATGACTCTTGAAGCTCTGACTACCTAAGAAATGTGTCCAAGACAGTATGGAATACTGGGAAGAATAAAGTCCTGTCTTGCCACCTTATTTATTTTTTACTTCCTGAGGGCGATAGTGCTACTCAGTTGCTCTGCCTATGGAAAGTAGATGGCCATCTATTACTGCAATTAATTAAAAGACTGCAAGATGGGACCTATACTAAATATTTTCTTTGTTGGGTTATGAAGGCTTTGTACCATGTTACGTGAACATAGAAGGGATTACAATATATAAGATATGCCAAGTGGAATATGTCAAGACTAATAAGATGTTCTATTGTATGCCAAGTGGATAATTGATATATGTTTTTCCAATTCTTACAAGCCTTCCATGGCAAGTCTTTCTAAAGTAAAAACCTCATCCTTCACCATCATCTCACCCTCTTCTGTTTTCCATAGCTCTTAGCACAGCATAGCACACATTTATTTTTCTCTATTTGTTTTTTTCCCATTGAAGCATAAGTGCCAGGAGAGCAAGAATAGTGTCTATTCTGGTTCCATCTGTACAATGAGTATCTAGAACAATATTTAGCTCATAGAAGGCACTTAGTGAGAGACTGAATATACAAATAGACAATGACCATACCGTATATAAAAACAGAACTTTGACACAAACCTGGAGCAGCCAACACATTAACTACTATAAACAACCAAGGAAGTCAGCCTGCTATAAGTAAGAAAGATAGACTCTTTAGTAATAGCTATCTACTAGCTATCTCTAGTAACCACACAAGAAGTTAAACAATGAGTTTTGTAGTGATTAGCCCCGAATGACCAGAGATTCATTAAGAACTTACAGCTTCCCTAATTTTTGATAACATTTCCAATTTAAGACCAACTGGAAAAAGTCAAATATGTACCTCCTAACCAACCACACAGGGGGCTTCCCAGGTGGCTCAGTGGTAAAGAATCTGCCTGCCAATGCAAGAGACGTGGTTTTGATTCCTGGGTCAGGAAGATTCCCTAGAGGAGGAAATGGCAATCCACTCCAGTATTCTTCCCTGGAAAATCCCACAGACAGAGGAGTCTAGCAGGCTACAGTCCATGGGGTTGCAAAGAATTAGACATGACTGAGTAACTGAAAACTCGTGCATGTAACCAACCAGATAGGATGTCTTGCTTCAAGTTAGCTTGCCTGAAGCATCCCCATGTCAACTGTTCCAATCAGGGCACATTTGAAGCCTTCCCTTTTTCCACTATAAAAATTTCCCCTCCTCTGCCTGCATTTGAGTTTCTGCCAAAACTTCAAGTGATGGGCAAGTGATGGTGGCTGACTCTCTTGGTACTGCAAGCTCAGAAGTGTTTGCTTTACCCATTTGGTTAGTCATTTATTTCCATATCAACAGAGGGTTAGGAATAAGATGGGTTGGGAAGACCAGCAAGATAAAATTATGAAATCTTATAATAAGTGGAATATTTTTTGAAATATACCATCTATGTTGTAACTATAGTGTGTGTGTCGGTGTGTGTGTGTGTACACATGTGTGCATGCATGTATGTGGGGGGAGAAGGAGAGAAAACTAGAGAATAAAAGAAAGGCAAAAAGAAGGTATTTAGGTGAGACTCACAAAATAACCCTGAGGGGATTAAGAAACACCAATAGTCTTTATGGTTCTGTCAAAATCTTTAATGTTGGATCTTTGGAGAGAAGGTAATTACCAGTTTTCCACTAAGGAGATTTCAAAAGTGAGCACAGAATGAGAATTTAAGAATCAGTAAGTATCAAGTGTAGCATCAAGATTTGAAATCCCAAATGTTTCATTGGCCAAAGATAAATTTCAGTAAACCCTAAAGATAGCAGAAGTTAAAACACACACACACACATTAGCCTCTGACGATTAACAACTCCTCTAAAGATGGGAGCAGCATTTATGATTAGGTCAAAATTTGGGCTTCCTAGGTGGCACTAGTGATAAAAATCCCAACTGCCAATTCAGGAGATATAAGAAATGCAAGTTTGATCCCTAGGTGGGGAAGGTCTACTGAAGGAAGCCATGGCAACCCACTCCAGTATTCTTGCCTGGAGAATCCCATGGAAGAGGATCCTGGCAGGCTATGGTCCATGGAGTTGCAGAGTCGAACTTGACTGAAGTGACTTATCACATGTGTACTGGTGATGATAGTGGTGATGTGTGCCCTCATCCAACAAGGCTGGCCAGAAATTGATCCAAGCAGCCTGGGAGATTTGAGAGAGCATCTCATTGTATGGATCTAGAGTTTAAGTTAACTGAAAGGGAGATTACCTAAAATATGTGTATTGCTACTGACATCTTTTTTTTTTTTTTTTTTTCATGTCTTGGACAGTAAATTTGCCTTAAAGACTGAAGTCCCTTCCAGTTAGATTTTTCTGGTTGGTCCATTTCATAGGAGACTGTCAGCAGACAATTTTGGATGCATGTGTGTTGATGCCTAGAACACATCTCCGTGTTGGGTCAGGCAGCACACAAGGGTATTCTTGACCTTTATTATGCACAATATGTGTGCCTTGGTCTTGACAGAATGTGATTAAGATGGATAAATTAAAGGGCAAAAGTGAAATCCAGTTATTTTCAAAGCAACTGTAATATAGCAGATCAATAACTTGCAACTTGTTTTTACACCAATCTTTATTGTTTTTGACAGACCCCCCACTGCATTAAGTGCTGTCTATTTCAGTGTTATCTAGGCACCCTCTGACAGGTCAGCTGGTTTCACTGGGATTATTTTATCCTGGGTTGAAGTGTAATGGTTCATTCTGGGCATGCTGAAAGGCAGGATTTGTAGCAATGTGTGAACCCTATGATTCACTGGTGAGATTGTGATGATGAATTGCTTGCCTGAGGGGCAGACACAAAATGCTCCGAGATAAACCAAGGCCATTATCCAGGCGTTCTTTGGTGTGTCTGGTCGGTTCCAGCTGTGAATGTAGCTGCAATGCTGCTTTTTTGTGGAAGATGGGATAGAGAAAAGTTTCTTGCTGGTAAAATGCTGGGGGGACAATGATGGAGCTTGTTTTCAGTCTTGAATAATGAGGCAGAAACAAATCTCATGACGTAATCTCACAATCTGGTAATTTTTAAATCCCTGGCAGGACTTCATTTAAACTATTAGAAGAAAAGGTTTTGAATACATATAGTATGATATAGTGTAATATCACTATACATGACAGATTTATTGATCTTTGCTAATTGTCCTTAAGAAAAGTCCAGAGTTGTCCATTGATAGATTATTTCCATGTCTCAGATTAATTAGTTTGTCTTTTCTAATATCTTAATGATTCTGTTTTTTTTTTCTTCTTGTTCTTCTTTAATGATAGCAGAAAAGCAGTACTGTTTATGCTTACCCTTACACTCCCACTTCTGAGTATCCAAAGGATTGAGTAATTCTGTAATAAACAAATTAATCCTCTTTGTTGTCACAAAGAAGTTCCAAAATCTCAGTGACCTAGTACAGATAAAGCTGATTTCTCGCCACAAGCAAAGGTTACTCTCTACCTCAGGTGACCTTCCTCTGTCTTGGGGCTATTTGAACCTATGGTCTCTCAAATCATCTTGGAAGCAAAATAAAGACCAAGGGCATGAGTTAAATTTGCTTGGCATCACTTTCACTCACATCCATATGTGCCTGGTTACACACATTGCACTACTGGGAAATGGAGAGTAATGATTGTTGGGTATTTGATGAGCACTAGGTTTCCACATTGGTTCTTTGAAATCTTCTCTTTTCTGGGCATCCCTTGGGATTTGTTTTTAATTCTTTATTGACTGAAATTTATTCCCCCAATCCTTAACATGTTTCCCTCAAGTTACTCGGTGGCCTAAAACAAGAGGAAGGTACAATTAGTACATATAAAATAGATTACTAATGAGGACCTACAGTATAGCAAAGTGAACTCTCCTCAATTATTCTGTAATGACATATATGGAAAAGAATCTAAAAAAGAGTGAATATATGCATGTGTATAGCTGATTCACTTTGTTGTGCACCTGAAACTAACACAGCATTATAAATCAATTATACTACAATAAAATTTTTAAAAAATAAATATAAATAAAGCACTCATTTGCATTATCTTGGGATCCTTAGATCCATATCAAGACCCAAAGTGAATATTCTATCTCAGTTATCTAAGCTGACTGCTGACATGGTTCATTTCAAAATTTAACTTCATTTGAAGTAATAGCCTTTTCCCAACCAGGAGTTTTAATTATGTATTTCTTTATTTTTAATTTGATGAAATCAGCTGAAATTTTTACATACACAATCCACATTTTAGTTTCTCTCTCTCCCTTTCTCTTTTTGTTTTGTTATTTGTTTGGTTTTTCTTTGGTTTAGATGCCTCACTAAGACTAGGTACCAATGTGTCCAGCAAGAGGTTGTTTCTCAGTGAACAGTTATTGCCAAGTGGTGTAGAACAGGAACGTTATCACTTTTTCACTCATTTTATTATTTTCCCTTTTCAATAAAGTGTGTGCCCTCCGGGATTAATTCACATTAGGAAGCAAGGATCAAGTTAAACACACATCCATTAATATGCATATGAAATGAAACAGCAGAAGATTAAAAGAGTCTATATTTTAAAATACCAAAATACATGGCCATTTTCAAAGAGAAACATATAGTTAATGAAGTCCAGCAGCTGTGTGTGTGGCCTAAGAGGTGGTCTCTCTCTGTCCTTCCAGCATCTCCTGAGAGCCCCTTTGTGTGAGCTCCTCCTGTTCTTCAACTCTTCACTTAGGAAACTGAAACCTTGGTTCAAAATTATTTTAAAATGAGTTGAAACTCTTGTGAATAGACCATTATGTTCCCAGATATCCACCTGAAAAGTGGATGAGACTTTTCACATTTCTCTCCATCATGGGGAAAAAAAAAGAAAGCCCATCTTAACCAGCAGACACAGTCATTTTGAGTCTGACCAAACCAGGGCTCCCTTGAACCACAAACTTTGGCACTAAACATTCAGTCGGTTGGCTAGAACATCATTCTGTTTGAAGGAGGGAACTTTTTCAGGGATGAAGTCTCTATAATTTGCAGTGTCACAGGAAACTGGAGACAACTTTTGAAGTTGTATAGATGAGGGTTAAGTCTGGATCCTGATGTCAAGAGCAGCGTCTCCCATAGGAGAGGGGGCTGTTTTCCTTATCAGAAAAATGGGCGGTGATCAACCTGATTTGTAGGATATTTGTGAGTATTAATTAGAAATATATGGATATTAGCCTGGTACACAGTATGAGCACAATAATAGATAACTCTTATTCACCTTTATTTCAGATTCTTCCAGAGAATTACTATTGGGATGGACAAAAAGTTCATTTTGGTTTTTGCATAAGATGTCATGGATTTTCTGGGTAACATCTGTAAGACGTTATGGATCTCACAGTTCAGATGTAGCAATGTTCTAGCCAACAGACTGAATGGTTAAGGAAAGAGCCAAAGTTAGGGGTTCAAGGGAGCTGTGGGTTGGTCAGACTCAAAATGAGATGACCAGCTGGTTGTTGTTGTTCAGTTGCTAAGTTGTGTCTAACTCTTTGCAACCCCATGGACTGCACCACGTCAGGCTCCACTATCCTCCACTATTTCCCAGAGTTTGCTCAAATTACTGTTCATTGAATCAATGATGCTATCTAACCATCTCATCCTCTGCTGCCCCTTCACCTTTTGCATCTACTCTTTCCCACATCAGCATCTTCCCAGGTGTCTCAGTGGTAAGGAATCTGCCTGTCAACATAGGAAATGCAAACAGACACAGGTTTGATCCCTGGGTCAGGAAGATGCCCTGGAGTAGGAAATGGCAACCCAATCCAGTGTCCTTGCCTAAAAAATTCCATGGACAGAGGAGCCTGGTGGGCTACAGTCCATGGAGTCGCAAAAGAGTCTGACACAACTTACTGACTGTGTGCACACACACACTTTCCCAGCATCAGGGTCTTTTCCAATGAATCAGCTCTTAAGACGGGCTTTTTTTCAGGATGGAGAGAAATTGGAATGGTCTAATCCACTTTTCAGATGGACACCTGGAAATATAATGGTCTATTCATGAAATGTTGTTGCTGACCCATGAAAACACCAGGATTCTTGGCCTCTAGAGGAAAAAAATTCAATCCAGGGCCAGAGACGAGGCTTGATTGCTCAGAGCTTTTGTGCAATAGAGTTGTATTAAAGTATAAAAGTGATAGAGAAAGCTTCTGACATAGACATCAGAAGGGGGCAGAAAGAGTACCCCCTTGCCAGTGTTAGCAGTGGAGTTATATATCTTTTAATTAGTTATTACAATGAATGAAAAGAATGTCTCAAGTTTGTGAAAATTTTACCAGACCCACTCCCACAATTTACATTTTAGGATCACAAGATTAGAATTTAACAATGGAAAGATCCTCCAGACCCACTCCCATAATATACATTCTAAGATATCAGGATTAGTCAGAAGGTTTTCAGGAAGGCGAAACTGTCCTCCAGCCAGCTACATTGTTGTTGTATAATCCTTAGTACAGAGTTTAAACTGAGTTGTGTAACTGACAAAGACTAAGGAATGTGGGGACTGGGGTGGGGTGGGGGGGACATTTGTCCTTTTCTCCTCCTTGAGAATTCCAAACCCCCAATCTCCACTTCAAGAGCCCCAGACCCCTTTCTCCTCTTTGGGGACCCTGAACTTCTTATCAATCTGCCTAGGAATTGACTCTCTCATTCCCAAGAGCTTCAACTAATTTTAAAATAGTTTGGGTTTTCTGAGTTCAACTGTCTCTCATCCGGCAATACTTGGCACCATTTATTTGAGTTTCCCTTCAAAACACAGATAAACAGAAACCCACTCTGGCTAAATGCCTTGCCTAAGGGCATAAAGTTATTGAATCACCCAGAGCCAAGGCATTAATCCTGGTTTACTGAGAATGATGCAAATCTGGAAGCATGTTTTACTTCTTAAGCTGGAAGAAGCTTTGGTTGTCACCTAGTTCCCATAGGCAGCCTTCAGGGACTTTGTCTCAGGAATGGATATTTGGGAATATTTTTCTTTTTGAGCTACAAAGGATCTTTGTCTTACCTCATTTCCATTAGCACTGCAAAGTGAAGGGCATTTCCTACCACTAAAATTGAAAATTTGTGGTAGAAGCTGGTAGAGTTTCTATTTTATATATCAGGAGGTTTTGCTTTTTCCTTATCTTAGGGTTAGCCTTTGAAGGAAAACATGATGAAACCAGGGAAATGTTATGAGCTAAGTAAAATAAAGAAAAGAGAGAGAGAGAGAAAAAAATTTAAGTGAGAAGTTTCTGTTGCTATGATTTTATATTAGAAACTACAATCCAGGACGACTTCCCTGGTGGTTCAGTGTTTAAGATGCTGCATTTCCAATGCAGGGGCACAGGTTCAATCCCTGGTTGGGGAACTAAAGTGCTACATGTCAAGTGAAAAGAAAAAGTCACTAATAAAAATTTTTAATGGCTTTATATATACATATGAGAGAGGTGTATGCTAGGGTGGAGGTTTACCATGTGTAAAACAGATAGCTAGTGGGAAGCTGCTGTATAACACAGGCAGCCTAGTCTGGCACTCTATAATAACCTAGAGGGGTGGGATGGGTGAGGTTGGTGGGGAGGTTCAAGAGGGAGGGGAATTTATATATATATATATGAGAGAGAGAGAGAGAGAGCTGTAACTAATTTGTGTTGTTGTATGGCAAAAACCAATACAACACTGTAAAGCAGTGATCCTCCAAATTAAAAAAAAATTAATATTTAAAAAAATAGAAAAAAAGAAGCAACACTCCATGCATACTGGAGATAAGGGCCAACTGCAAAATCTTGTTTTATCCAACTTTAATTCACAAAATGTATTTAATGCCTCCTCTGTGCTTAGCATCGCCACTGTGACTAGGCAAATGGGAGCAGTGTGGCCTGATATCCTTACCTTCACATTCCATAAAATGTTTCAAAGATAAAATTTACAAGCAATTATTTGTGGAACTGGCATCACAAAATTAATTGCCACTATTTCTGTTCCAAGTAATAAGTGTTACTATTGTTGCTGCTGTTGTTATTATTTAGTCACTACGTCATGTCTGATTCTTTGCAATCCCATGGACTGCAGCACAGCAGGCTCCCATGTCGATTGCTGTTTCCTGGAGTTTGCTCTGACCGAGTGTCCATTGAGTCCATTGAGTTGATGACTCTGCCCAACCATCTCAGCCTTTGCTGCCCTCCTTCTCCTTTTGCCTTCAATCTTTCCCAGCATCAGGGTCTTTTCCAATAAGTTGGTGCTTCGCATCAGATGGCCAAAGCATTGGAGCTTCAGCTTCAGCATCAATCCTTCCAATGAATATTCAGGGTTGATTTCCTATAGGATTGACTGGCTTGATCTCCTGGTAGTCAAGGGACTCTCAAGAGTGCTATAGGAGACAAAACAGAAAAAGGTGTCAAACCCTCTCAAGGTAACTGGGGAGTTCATTTTGGGGAAAAGATAAAAGAGTTTTTACCCATATCATAGGAGGTATTCACCCCATAGTAGATGGAGACGTTCTGGAAGACCAATGGACAGACATTATCAGGAATAGATATGGAAATAATTTTGGCCCCCAAATGGAGGTGATGGACACAAGAGAAATACATTTGTAAACTGGCCATCAAACATGTAAAAAGATACAAGATATTCTACAAATACCTATTTTTTAAAAAAATAGATGGTTTCCTATTTTATTAACAATTTAGGAAATGTTAAGTAAAAATTAAAAACAAACCATCAAATATGTTCTACAAACAAATTTCAGCATACTGGAGTTTGCTGACGCAAATAAATATCTTGCCAGTACAATTCATTTTGTGCAGGCATTAGATTAAGCTTTTTTTGGTACCTGTATATATATATATATATTTGATTCTTTTGTGCAGAAGCCGTGGATTTATCTTTTTTTTCTTTTAAATGTAGGCATTCATGTCCAGTCATGGGAACTAGTGCAAGCAAATTCAATCACACATCCCACAGTGCTAGTATTATGTTGTAAATAGTTCTAATGTTTTTCTTGGTAGCTTTGGGTGATATATATTATAAGGGATTCAACTGTGGAACAAAATGTCCAGGTACACTTAATACTCAGGAAAAAAATGCAGTATAAAAATACAAAAACTGTTACTGTTTGTAATGATTGATCTGTGAGAATCAGGATTTTCTAGATTTAGTGAATCTAATAAAAAAGAGTGTAGAAATAAATTACACTATATCTGATGTAACAGCTCCTTCCCCAGTCTAGTCCAAAACCTCGTTGGTAAACATTTTGGTTTCCTGAAATTTGTCTTATTGTTCCACTGGTTTATTTTTAAGCAGTGATTTTGATAATGTAGAGTTTAAAATATATCTATGCTGAACATATAAGCTTTTTCAAATATACAATGAGATTCTATGGTAGATTTTTTCTTTTTTTGATAAAGAAGTTTGTGAGTAAAAGATATTTGAAAGGTATTGATTTAGAGGCAGAAAAGCTGAGGCCTTAGCTCTGAACCTTGGTATCCCCAGGCCATGAAAAAAATATAAAGAGAGGTATAGGTCCAAACACACAAAGAGCAGAATTAGCAAAGGATAGAAGCAGCTTTGACTTTCCATGGTTATCCTTTTGATAAAGCATTATCCCAAAATTGGATAATTAATCCCTTTATAATTGCTACATGACTCATGCTTTAGTGTAAAACAAAGTCCTTCTCAAAATTAGCATGTGTTTTCTGGGAGTAGCCCCAATCTGGCTGGGGTCAAAGGCAGGGCATTACTTCTACATTTGGATGCTCTCGTTGCTCAGTGGATGCTCTCGTTGCTCAGTGGATGCTCAGCAGCCACTGCTGGCTGAGAAGAATCCATGATGCAGAGATGTGGGAGGCTCTGAGCCATGAGCCCTTGGGAGAGGGAGTAGAAGTAACCCAGGAGAGGTTTCTGGGTGATGCTGAAGGCTGAGAGAGCCCTTGGAGCTAGCTGTCATGGAACAACATTTTGAAGAAAACAGTTTCTCATCTCCAGTTACTCAGGGGAGGGAAACCAACAGGGAGGGGTGTTCACTGGTGAGGTCAAGCAGCTGTCACTGTTTATCACAATGGACAGAATTTTTTTGATGTAGAATGGCTCATCTGTGATCAAGCAGCTTTGCTGAAATAACTCAGTCTTGTGTAGAGTATTAATAGACGAAAAGGTTAGGAAGGGGACTCCCCACCTAGCCCACTGAGAATCAGAACTGAAGGGGGAGCCAGATGATTGGAGGGAACGGAAGTTCCATAGACCACGTCTCTTGGTCTGCACTCACCTGAGTCTAATCTGGGCCAGTCTTGGCAATAGTTCCTATGGCTACACAGATGAAGAGATAACCTTCATTTTCTAGGAGCTTGCACACTCAAGGGAACATGATCCATAAGTGATGGGAGCTCATCCAATCTTTAATACGAGGTGGGAGAAGAGCCCAAAGAACATCCAGTGTAAGTTGGTCAGGTCTTAAAAGATTGTGTACAAAGAGAAATGGAGGGACCTCCCTGGTGGCCCAGTGGTAAAGAATCCACCTGGCAATGCAGGAGGATGTGGGTTCAATCCCTGGTCAAGGAACTGAGATCCCACATGACAAAGAGCAGCTAAGCCCACCTGCCACAACTACTGAGCCAGTGCAGCACAACCAGAGTCCAGGTGCCACATGGACGAGATCTCACGTGATGCAATGAAGATCCCGCATGCTGCAACTGAGACTAGATGGAGCCAAACGGATAAATAAGAGGGGGTGCTGTGGTGGATTCATGTCAATGTATGGCAAAACCAATACAGTATTGTAACGTAAAAAATAAATAAATAATAAAGAGCAAAAAAAAACAAAAAAATAAAAATAGGGGGTGGAGTAGAAGGGAAATTTTTGATATAAGGGTCAATGCAACAAAGGCAGGAGGTAAGAGAAAAAGATATATGTGAAGACCCGCAAAGGGTAAAGCCTTGGCTGGAGAACAGGGGAGATGAAGCTGGAAACACATTGCAGGAAATATCACAAATGAACCAGGTCTTGGACTTCAAGTAGCATATATGCTCCTAGTAGAAACCACAAGACCAAAAAATGAACACACCTTATACAAGATAAAACGGTAGTTTGTGTTTCTGTTGCTAGAACCCATAATCAAATTCACGAGGATAAGTGGAGAATAAGAGGTAACTTCATCGTTACACTGGCCTGTAAGCACATTTGAATAAACAACATCAAAATACTCCTTGATGAATTGCATACACTGGAAATAAGCAAGGCTCTTTTTGATCATGAGGGAAAAGGCAGTGTTATAAGTATGATGATAAATATCAAGAATCTGAATGTGATAGAGGAAGAGAAAATATCTTTAGAAGAGAAGAGGAAAACAGTCTTCCCAGAGGAGATGAAATCTAGTTAGGTCTTCAAGGATGAAGAGATGCTCAAGTCAAGGAAGGTTAAGGGCTTTCTAGCAACAGAGACTAGCCCATGTGGAGTCATAGACATGAGAACCGGCAATGGAGAACTGAAGGATGAAAACTTAAGCTGGGAACCTTTGATCCTGAGGCTTGAAAGTGTGTGTGTTTGCAGAAAGGGTGAAGCATAAAGATGAGAGATCTGACTTTGTTAGTGCTGGAGATCCCCTGAAGGATTTGAAACCAGGAAAAGATAAGATATAGAGACTTTCTAGAAGAACTTAATCAGTTCTTTAAGCTAAGAAAAGTTAATTAGGAAATGTGAGAAAACTGTGTCTATAATTCCTTAATCCTGTATGTAGTTGCTGTTAGAAATTTTGTTGAAATGCAGTTTTGCATACAAAAGAGATAAATGGCATTTTCAAAGTCCACTGCATCTGGTTGGGTGAGTTGCCCAATTAGTCACAGGAACTGTCCTAACCAGGAAACTCATCACAGAGGTTGCCTCCAAAGAAGGGAAATCAGCTTAGAGGAGACAGAGGTGGGAGGGAGACCTCCATCATGAAAAGGTACCTCTTGGTCCCTTTTTGACATCACAATAAGTACATATATTAACTTCCACCTTGTTATTTACTTAATTATTTTTTAACCAAAAAGTGTCTGTGTGGTTCCCTTTATATAATTTTGTGACACATATATTTCATTTTCTAATAAGCACAGATTTTTAAAAAGACAAATTTTTGCAAGAAGGGCTATAACCAAGGAAGCGTGATTCATAGAGCCCTAATTCTTATGTCACTGAAGGTTAAGAATGAGTTGAAACATGAGAAGATACTAAATATCACACAAAGGGCCTTTTAATCTTTGTTGATAGTACAAGGCTTCAGTCCCATTCCTTGGCAAGTAATGTCATTTTAACAGGTAGCAGAGGGAAGAGAGAGGTATCCCCAATTTATTTTGCTGTGAGATTTTTACTAACTGAACTAGGCTTTAAAGTGATAAGAGCAGAAGAAAACAATGCACAAATGCAGTGACTGTTCAGGATGGATAAGGAAGAAACAAGCACTTACCTGTTTAAAGAAATTTAAATCCTTGATCCAGAGGACTTCCATCTCAGAGTACAAAAAAAGCTTGCAAAATGTAATCTTGAAACCATGAACCATACTCTTTGAAGAATCTTGGCAATCAGAAGATTAATGATAGGTATGAAGGACATCCAGAGTTTTCAAAACTGGATAGAGAAGCTGAATCCTTGGCACTATAGATATTGACATATGGCTATTTATCTTGGGTAGTAAAAGAAGGAAATGGCAACCCACTCCAGTATCCTTGCCTGGAAAATCTTATGGACGGAGGAGCCTGGTGGACTGCAGTCCATGGGGTCGCAAAGAGTCGGGCACAGCTGAGCGACTAACACTAACACTAGTAATTGATAACAATTTGGCGCCAATCATCAGTTCACCCCAGAGAATGGACCCTGGGTTATCTTAAGTTTACACAATGCTTGCAGTAAGTGACCTGTAGACTCAAATTTTAAAATATGGCCCTGTTTTTTTTTTATTTTAATATAAATTTATTTATTTTAATTGGAGGCTAATAACTTTACAATATTGTATTGGTTTTGCCATACACCGACATGAATCCACCACGGGTGTATGCTTGTTCCCCATCCTGAACCCCCCTCCCACCTCCCTCCCCATACCATCCCTCTGGGTCATCCCAGGGCACCAGCCCCGAGCATCCTGTATCATGCATCGAACTTGGACTGGCGATTCGTTTCACATATGATATTATACATGTTTCAATGACATTCTCCCATATCATCCCACCCTTGCCCTCTCCCACAGAGTCCAAAAGACTGTTCAATACATTTGTGTCTCTTTTGCTGTCTAGCATACAGGGTTATCATTACCATCTTTCTAAATTCCATATATTATGCGTTGCTACTGCTAAGTCGCTTCAGTCATGTCCGACTCTGTGCGATCCCACAGATGGCAGCCCACCAGGATCCGCCGTCCCTGGGATTCTCCAGGCAAGAACAATGGAGTGGGTTGCCATTTCCTTCTCCAATGCATGAAAGGGAAAAGTGAAAGTGAAGTCGCTCAGTCGTGTCCGACTCTTAGCGACCCCATGGACTGCAGCCTACCAGGCTCCTCCGCCCATGGGACTTTCCAGGCAAGAGTGCTGGAGTGGGGGCCATCGCCTTCTCCATATATATGCGTTAGGGTACTGTATTGGTCTTTTTCTTTTCTGACTTACTTCTCTCTGCATAATAGGCTCCAGTTCTATCCACCTCATTAGAACGATTTCAAATGTATTCTTTTTAATGCCTGAGTATATGTGTATATGTACCACAGCTTTCTTATCCATTTGTCTGCTGATGGAAATCTAGGTTATTTCCATGTCCTGGCTATTGTAAACAGTGCTACAGTGAACATTGGGGTACACGTGTCTCTTTCAGTTCTGGTTTCCGGCCCTGTTGCTTTAAGCACTACATCTTCAGAAAGGGGCAAGCAACTGCTGGGGAGTGTGCCTCACCCCTCCTTTACGCATAAGAATGCCATGCTCTCTTTGTGTTTAAAATAACTGAGTGCCCCCTTCCAAAATTGTGCTGAGATCAGCAGGGAAGAAAAGTCCTCACAACAGAGGGAAGACAGCTATCCTGAGATTTGGCATAAAAAGGAAAGAAGGACATCAGTGCCATGAGTCAGCAAACTTCAGAAAGGCTATTTGAAAGGAATAGTGAGTAAAAGAGTTGGGGACTTGTCACAGAATTTCTCCAATAAAACAATTAGATTTGCATTAAATGGCTATACCATTGTCCAAAGGGGTAGACCATGAAAGGTCTCTTTCTTAACTGAAATTTCAACTTTTGGAAGCAGTTTGAAGTTCTGTTGTTTCTGGAAGGCTGATTTAATTACTGAAATACACCGAGAGGGAGATGCTGTGTTTCTTTGTAGAAAGAAATGTCCTCTTCTCTTCCTTTCCTCCTTCTCTCTCTCCCTCACTTCCTACCTTCAGTATTTCCATACTGTCTCTTTGGTGCTAGGCAGTATGCTTGATGCAAACACAAATTTCTTAACTCCTGACACTCACATTCTGGTGGGATAATCTAAGTAAACTACTGTCATTATACCCATAAGGGCTAGACAACAGAGAACTCCAGCATAGTGCAGAGAGAGCTGGCGCATTCCCCTGGTGACATTTGTGTTTGCCAAATGAACAGGGGGCTGGGATGTTTCAAATAGCAAGTGCAGCATGTACAAAGGCACTGTGTTAGGACAAGGGCAGGACATTCAAGAAGTCTACAAACTTGGTGTCACAGGAAGTCAGCCTGGAGAGACAGACAGAAAAGTGCCTTGACTTGCAGGAGAAGACATGTGTTAGGGGTGAGGCTCAACAGGAAGCATGAAGAAAGATCTTCTGTATGTGGCAGAGTTAGACTGGACTGCTGCCTTTGGCCACTAAAATCTTAGTTTGTTTTTCTGTGCATTGACACTGAGTTCAGATAGTGATAATGGTTATGCCACAATGCCTGCGTGTTTTCCTTTTTTTCCCCCTTCCTTCCCTCCCACCTCCCTCCTTTTCTCCATCTCTCCTTCCCTCTCTCTCTCCTTTTTTCTCTTTTTGTCTTCTTTCTTCTTTCCTTCCTTCCATCTTTCTTTCCTCCTCCTCTCTCCTTCCCTAACTCTTTACCTTTCACTTTCTTTCTGTCTCCTTCTTTTCCATTTTCTTCCTTCCTTCTCTTTCTCTTCTTCCTTTCTTCCTTCTTTCTATTAGAAATTTGTAGAGAAAGTAATTGATGGACCTAGCTAAACCAATACAGGAGAAAAAAAAAAACAGTTTACTGGAGGGTTGATGAGTAATGGATCTATTTTAACACTATAAATATTTATTATTTTGTCCTTGACTCATTTATTGAGCAAGTACTGACTGAGCTCAGCTTACATCGGGCCATCTATGAGCCACTGAGAAAACAGGACTGAATGAAATGATCAGAGTCTTCGGTGTCATGCTCTGTTCTAGGGGAAGGAAGCAGGCAATAGATAAGTCTACAATATCTGTGGTTCTATATCTAGACAACGGCCTCTCTTGTAGAGTTTTCAAATTATCTGTTCTTGATCTGTCTCCTTTCCCTTTCCCCCTCCCTCTGATCTCTTTTTCTTGCATCATAGCCTTTGGGGACTCAGCTGTGCTTGAGAAGAGTAGGAAGCTTCACGTTTACCCCATCCGGGATTTTGGCAGGAGAATGATTGCTGTATTACATGAGAGATGGAAAGAGCTCCCTCACTGGAAGGTGTCTTAGACCTAGTGATATTTCCTGTTTGCTACTATTTCACATCCTCTAATACAACCACTTGCTTTTTCACTGCAGAATTAATTCACTACCAGAATCATCAATGTAGGATGTAAAACCTTTTGGGAAACTTCGTATCCTTCTTCACCAAGGTGGACTGAGTTCTTTCAGTTTATATTTTCCTGGCCTTGGTAGGCATCATCCTAGTTCATTATTCAAGTTTTGAGCCCTTGAGAGGTGAGTGCTAGCCTTACCCACTTTTCCAGGAGAGGCTGGTGCTTTAGGACTTGTGGATCATCTTTTATCAGAAGATGGACAAATAGGTATCTATTTAAGGCTGGACAAACACATCAGGCTATTATGTGCAAACAGCTCTAATCTAGAAAGCCTTTTCTATTTGATTTGAGGGAATTAAAAAAATGATACTGCAGGTAAGGTTTATCAGTTGTGTGTAGCTTAGCAATAGTGCAGTCCAGAATATTTTTATATGAAAAGAGATGCATGGTGAACATAACTTTGATCTTTCTAGCCTGGTTGATGTGCCCTAAGTTGTTTCTTCAGGACAGGGTTTAGCAAAAAATTGATCTTGGGTATGGTCTGTTAACATAAGGCCAGCCACTCATCCTACATGCTTTTTGTGAACTTTTGAAATCAGAAGATCAAAGACAGTGTCAGATTCTTACCCTTGGCCCTAAAGAGGCTACCAGGAGGGCAGAAAACCTGGATGGGACCATATTCATATCTGTGCTTTGAATGACAGGATCTATGGCTTGAAAGTACTACAAAGCAGTTGTTTAGGGGGCCTCTACTGACTTTACCACATTTGTATTGGTTAGTCCTAATTCCAGTTCCATTTTGCAAAGAAAATGAATTTTTCTGTTGAAGAGGAAGAAGTATGTTTTGCTATTATTTATGAATGGTATGTTTTTTTCTATTATTTTGCTTTACAGTCAAATCCCCCTTCCAGCAAAAGAACTTCCAGACAGTCCTAGCACATAGAGCTCACCTGTTCTCTGAAGTAGAAACTATCTCGGCTTCCCTATATGACCATTTACATATGCAGCCATAGGGCATTTTCAGTGGTGTGCTAAATATCTTACTATTTTAACATTTTATTTATTTTTTATTACTGTATCGCTCTTTACCAATTTCTAACACATCCCCTCAATTAGATCGAAAGCTACCATGAGGGTCTACTTAAGCTTCCTTGTTTCTTCCTATTAGGAATTTGTAAAGAAAATAATTGGTAGGAATAGCTAAACCAATACGAGGGAATGAAACAGTTTAATGTAGTGTCAGTCTAAGGGGAAAGCGGTTAGTTTTCATTAATAAGCCTGATATTTGCTGTAGGTTTTCTTGTAGATGACCTTTATCACCCTGAGGAAATACCCTTCCATTCCTAGTTTGCTGAGAGTATTTATCATGAATCGATGTCAAATTTTGCTAAAGGCTTTTTGGGTATCTATTAGATTATTGTATGTTTTTTTTCTTCTTCTATTGTATGGTGAATTACACTAATAGATTTTTTTTCTTAATTTAAATTAATTTTAATTTTATATTGGAGTATAGCCAATTTACAATGCTATGATAATTTCAGGTGTACAGAAAAGCCACCCAGCCAACTAATTGATTTTCTAATGTTGAACCAAACTTGTATTCCTACTTGGTTATGATGTATTATCTTTTGGAAATCTTGTTAGCTCAATTTTTTAATATTATGTTGAAGATTTTTGTTTCTATAATTCTCAGAGATGTTACTCTGCAGATTTCTGTTGGTGTAATGCTTTTTTGTTTTGATCTGAGGGTAATTCTGTCTTTATAACATGTTGGGAATGTTTCCTCTACTCTTGTTTTCTGTAAAAGCTTGTGTAGAAATTATGTTATTTCTTTCTTAAATGATCAATAGAATTCCCCAGTGAAGACATTTGGGTCTGATGTTTTCTTTGTGGGAAAGATTTTAACCACAATCTCAATTTCTTTAATAGATATGTAACTATTCATGTTAGCCATTTCTTCTTGAATCAGCTCTGGTAATTTGTGTATTCCAAGAAATTTGTTTATTTCACCTAATTTGTCCAATACATGACATAAAGTTTTTGTTTTTATTTACATGCTTATTATCTTTTAATGCCTATAGGGTCTATAATAGAATCCCCTATTTCAAAATTTCTGTTATTGAAAAAGTATTTATTCTGTCTTTTGTTCTTCATCAATTGCTTGAGAGTGATATAGAATTTGGTAAACTTTTTGTATAATGGATCATAGAGCAAATAGTTTGGATATCCAGGTCATTTAGTCTCTGTTTCAACTACTGAACCCTCTTATAGTGGAAAGCAACCATAGAAAATAACCAAATGTGTTTATCTATGTTCTAGAAAAACTCTACCAAAGCAGACAGTAGGCTTGACTTTGCTCACAAGCTGTGGTCTGTTGATATTGGACTAAGATATTATTAAGTTTATTAATTTATTAAAGATATTAGTTGTTTTAATTGATCTCCTTCAATTGCTTTCCTTTTCCAATTTTGTTCATTTTTGCTCTTATTATTGTTATTATGTCCTTCTTTCATGTTTGTTATAGGTATAATTTTTCTTCTTTTTCTAGTTTTATAATCTAAAAATGTAGGTGATACATTCCAGACCTTGCTTTTTTGCTAACAGAACATACCTTTAATTCTATACATTTCTCTTTAATCACTGCTTTAGCTGCATCTCACACATTTGATGTTGGTATTTTCCAGTCAGTTAAAATATTTTCTGATATCTTTTGTAACCTCTTATTTGGCTCATAGGTTATTTAGAAGTGTGTGTTTAAGATATAAAATTTGGGAGGTTCTAGATGTTTTTCCGTTACTGAAAACTTTATGATTAATTTCCAATAGATCAATAACATAGGTTATGTAATTTAAATTAACTTGAATATGTTGAGGCTTTTTTAGGGCATAGAATAACTCGAACTATTCCATAGAACAGTTCAATGGAGTGTCTGTAAATGACACTTGGTTACACTGGGTGACACAATCTTTCAGATCTTCCACAGCTATACAGGTATATTTTACTTGGTTTATGTTTTCCTGAGATGTTTTCTGAAGTCATAAGCTATTAGTTTTTGCTTCATATATGTTGAGGCTTTTAAGTTACATGAATATGTATTTATGGTTTTTTTCCTTCTTTATCAGCATATAATGCTTATTTTTATCCTCAGTAATGTTTCTTGTTCTGAAGTCTGCCTGATATTTATATAGCCATTTCAACTTCCTTTTGCTTAGTGTTTTCATAGCATGTCTTTTTCTACCTTCTTACTTACATTTTATACTTAAATTGGGCCTTGTATTTTTAATCCAATATGATCACATCTTTTAATTGAGATGTTTAGAATATTTACACTTAATGAAATTAATGTAGTAAGTCTAAAATATATCACTTGGGTATTTAAAAAATTCATTGTTTCTTGATCTTTTAATCCATTTTTATGCTTGCTTTAAGACTGACTACAAGGAGTCTTTGCTTTTTTAAAAAAATGACGAAACAAGTTGAAATCACGCAAAGTGGTTGTAAAAATCAGTGGGATAGTCTAGGATTGTTCTGTGGCCTTTTTTTTTTTTTTAAACATTAAAGACTCATAGGTAAGTTAAAAATGTATAGGAAATGAAAAATTAGCAAAACTAATATATTTCCTGAGTACATCAATTTAAAACAGTAGAAACATTAAGAATTAAGGTTTTATTCCTTTGTAAAATAGTTATCAAGAGTAGACTGAACAGTGCCTTGCATTCTTCTCCTAGCGTAACACATTACATAGAGTAAGCATCTTGTCTATGTCACACTCTTTTCTAAGTTTGTATCAGCTTTCAGCATTTTGTCTTTTGTGCTTCCATGTCATGAAATATTTTCCAGAGTTCCTTCAATGTATTTTTACCAGCAAGACTTCTTCTGTCTGGGGCACTTTAATTTTTTCCTTCAAATGCTTCCTTTGTGTCAGTAAGTTTTTCCTACATTCTTCAGGCTGCATATCTGTTGTCTGACAATAATGGTATCAATGTACCTATGCTCGGCTACTTCTTCTATAACTTTTATTTATATTCAATTTGAATATCAATTTATAGCGTCACCACTTTTTTGTTTCTTTGCTGCACATTCATCTTTGTTGGCTAATTCTTTCTTTAGATTATCCATTTTTTATAAGATGTCATAGTGCTTTATCACTGGGTAACACAGAAGCAACAAAATCACACACTTCTGTTTACATATATTGCTTGTTTTTCACCAGATTCTTTAAGATTCTAATCAGAGATAGTTCAAGAATCAGTTCCAATGCCTGAGATAGGTTTGAGATTTTTGTTGTCATTATGGTTAATTTCAGTGCATCATAAAGACATAAAGACATAATTCCAGTGTCGTTAAATTCTTCTGGATGCTTTTTCCTTAAGGTGGAAGCTTGAGTATTAGAGATTTTTCTCAGCTCTTGTGCCCTACTCTCGGCTTTTAGCCATCACTGTGTGTACCACAGACAGGGTGGCATCCATCACATTTCTTCTACCCCAGCTATATGCTCTTTTTACTTGTTACCTTGGCTTGCTAGGATAACATCATTCATCGAAGAGGGATTGTTTTAACCCGGTCGGTCCTCACTTTGGTAGGCTGTATGTGTCTGAACTTAAAGGAAGAGAGTCTTAACTTGTCTCTCATCTTCTCTGTGTCGGGTGGAAGACTACCTTCTATTTATCATAGGCTTTATGTGGAAGTTTCCTGGTCCTCCTCTAATGATAAAAACCTCTTAGATCTGATTAGGATTCTGAGCTCAGAACAATCTGATTCCCCTCCTGCAGGAATAGATGCCGTTTTCTTTCATACCCACTCCCATCACAGTGGATCTCTAACCAGGCTCTGGGAATGATAGTGTTGCTGTTCTTTCCTCTCTGATTCAAGGCTTTTTGCTCCACATGACATGAGACAGAAGGTTCTGAGCAGGACCAGAAGGTTCCATGTCTTTCCATCAGTGGCAGCCTTCTCTCTTCTATGTTAGTATACCATTTTGAGAGATTCTCTCCAGTTTCCTGCCGTGTCTTTAATCTTTCTTAATATATCCAGCAGAAGCCCACAGACAAAGAGGTTGGGGGTGGATGGAAACATTCTATCTGCATCTCCCAGCCATGATGTGCTTGCAGGCTATCTCACATTTAGCCTTTAGCAATTCATTCAGTATGCTGTGCTATACTCAGTCCCTCTGTCGTGTCCCACTCTGGGCGACCCCATAGTCTGTAGCCCGCCAGGCTCTGCTGTCCGTGGAATTCTCCAGGCAAGACTGCTGGAGTGGGTTGCCATGCCCTCATTCAAGGGATCTTCCTGACCCAGGGTTCGAAACTGCGTCTCTTAGGTCTCCTCCATTGGCAAGCAGGTTCTTTACTGCCTGAACCACCAGGGAAGCCTCGTTTCTTCCTCTCACTTGTAGTTCAGACTCATCTTTCTCTCATGCTCGTGCATTCCATTGCTCTGTGGGTGAAGCCTGCAGGGATCTTCCTCCATGGGTATTAGTTCACTTGGTTGTCCTGTGACTTTGCAATCTGATGGATATGGACAATGTTGTAATTTGTTTTATTTTATCTATTTTTAGAGAGGAACACATGCCACCTTATTTTTATGTTTATTTTTTTCTGGTTGCCTTCAATCTTAGTTGTGCCATACAAGATCTTTGCTATCTTATGCAGGGTCATTAGCTATGGGGCATGGACTCTCTGTACATTGTCATGAACCTCCTTTCATAGTTCATCAGGCTCTCTGTCTATCAGATCTAATCCCTTGAATCTATTTGTAACTTCCACTGTATAATCATAAGGGATTTGATATAGGTCATACTGAATGGTCTAGTGGTTTTCCCTACTTTCTTCAATTTAAGTCTGAATTTGGCAATAAGGAGTTCACGATCTGAGCCACAGTCAGCTCCTGGTCTTGTTTCTGCTGACTGTATACAGCTTCTCCATCTTTGGCTGCAAAGAATATAATCAATCTGATTTTGGTATTGACCATCTGGTGATATTCTCTTGTGTTGTTGGAAGAGGGTGTTTACTATGGTCAGTGCGTTCTCTTGGTAAAACTCTATTAGCCTTTGCCCTGCTTCATTCTGTACTCCAAGGCCAAATTTGCCTGTTACTTCAGGTATCTCTTGACTTCCTACTTTCGTGTTCCAGTCCCCTATATTGAAAAAGACATCTTTTGGGGGTGTTAGTTCTAGAAGATCTTGTAGGTCTTCATAGAACCATTCAACTTCAGCTTCTTCAGCATTACTGGTCAGGGCATAGACTTGGATTACTGTGATAAATGGTTTGCTTTGGAAATGAACAGAGATCATTCTGTCAATTTTGAGACTGCATCCAAGTACTGCATTTTGGACTCTTTTGTTGACTATGATGGCTACTCCATTTCTTCTAAGGGATTTTTGCCCACAGTAGTAGATATAATGGTCATCTGAGTTAGATTCACCCATTCCCATCCATTTTAATTCACTGATTCCTAAAATGTTGATGTTCACTCTTGCCATCTCCTGTTTGACAACTTCCAGTTTACCTTGGTTCATGGACATAACATTCCAGGTTCCTAGGCAATATTGCTCTTCATAGCATCAGACTTTACTTTCATCACCAGTCACATCCACAAATGGGTGTTGTTTTTGCTTTGACTCTGTCTCTTCATTCTTTCTGGAGTTATTTCTCTACTGATCTTCAGTAGCATATTGGGCATATACCAACCTGGGGAGTTCATCTTTCAGTGTCCTATGTTTTTGCCTTTTCATACTGTTCATGGGGTTCTCAAGGCAAGAATACTGGTTTGTCATTCCCTTCTCCAGTGGACCACATTTTGTCAGAACTCTCCTCCATCACCTGTTCATCTTGGGTGGCCCTACACGGCATGGCTCATAGTTTCACTGAGTTAGACAAGGCTGTGGTCTATGTGATCAGTTTGGTTAGTTTTCTGTGATTGTGGTTTTCATTCTGTCTGCCCTCTGATGGGTGGGGCCATCCTCAGTAAATCTTCAATCCAATTTTCTGTTGATGGTTGGGGCTGTGTTCCCTCCCTGTTGCTTGACTTGAGGCCAGCAGGTCAACTATGGTGGAGGTAATGAAGATAATGGCAACCTCCTTTGAAAGGTCCCCAGCAGGCACTGCTGTACTCGCTGCCTCAGACCCTGTAGCAATCCACTGCTGACCCATGCTCCTGCTGGAGATTCCTGGACACATGGGTAAGTCTGGGTCAGTCTTTTGTGGGGGTCACTGCTCCTTTCTCCTGGGTCCTGGTGTGCACAAGGTTTTGTTTGTGCCCTTCAAGATTCTGTTTCCCCAGTCCTGTGAAAGTTTGGCAGCTCTATCAATAGCCTCAGATATGCAGAGGACACCACCCTTATGGCAGAAAGTGAAGAAGAACTAAAGAGTCTCTTAATGAAACAGAAAGAGGAGAGTGAAAACGCTGGCTTAAAACTCAACATTCAGAAAACTAAGATCATGTCCTCCAGTCCCATCACTTCATGGCAAATAGATGGTGCGACAGTGGAAACAGTGACAGACTTTATTTTGGGGGGCTCCAAAATCACTGCAGTTGGTGACTGCAGCCATGAAATTAAAACACACTTGTTCCTTGGAAGGAAAGTTATGAACAACCTAGGCAGCATATTAAGAAGCAGAGACATTACTTTGCCAACAAATGTCCATCTAGTCAAAGCTATGGGTTTTCCAGTAGTCATGTAGGGATGTGAGAGTTGGACTGTGAAGAAAGCTGAACGCTGAAGAATTGATGCTTTTGAACTGTGGTGTTGGAGAAGACTCTTGAGAGTCCCTTAGACTTCAAGGAGATCCAACCAGTCCATCCTATAGGAAATCAGTCCTGAATATTCATTGGAAGGACAGATGCTGAAGCTGAAACTCCAATATTTGGCCACCTGATCCCAAGAGCTGACTCATTGGAAACAACCCTGATGCTGAGAAAGACGGAGGGCCAGAGGAGAAGGGGATGACAGAGGATGAAATGGTTGGATGGCATTACCAACTCAATGGACCTGAGTTGGAGCAATTTCTGGGAGATAGTGAAGAACAGGGAAGCCTGTGAGGTACAGTCCATGAGTTCACAGAGAGTCAAACAGAACTGAGTGCCTGAACAACTGGTTATTTTTATCCTGATCATTTTCAAAACCCTAATGCTGACTCATTTGAAAAGACCCTGATGGTGGGAAAGATTGAAGGTGGGAGGAGAAGGGGACAACAGAGGATGAGATGGTTGGATGGCATCACCAACTCAATTGACATGAGTCTGAGTAAGCTCTGGTAGTTGGTGATGGACAGGGAAGCCTTGCCTGCTGCAGTCCATAGAGCTGCAAAGAGTTGGACACGACTGAGCACCTGAACTGAACTGAACTGATGGACTCTCTAGTAGTGGTGTGCAGGCTCAGTAGTTGTGGTGTACAGGCTCCAGAGCATTCAGGCTTCAGAAGTTGCAAGGCATGGGCTTAGTTGCTCTGAGGCATATGGGATCTTAGTTTCCTGAACAGGGATCAAACCCATGTCCCCTGCATTGCAAGGCAGATTCTTAATCACTCGACCTACCAGGGAAGTGCATGAAAGTTGCATAGTCATGTCCGACTCTTTGCGACTCCATTGACTGTAACCCACCAAGTTCTTCTGTCCATGGGATTCTCCAGGCCAGAATACTGGAGTGGGTAGCCATTCCCTTCTCCAGGGGATCTTTTCAACCGAGGGGTTGAACCCAGGTCTCCTGCATTGCAGGTGGATTCTTTACCATCTGAGCCACTGGGGAAGCTCAAGAATACTGGAGTGGGTAACATTCTTTCTCCAGGGAATCTTCTCAATCGAGGAATGAAACTGGGGTCTCCTGCATTGCAAGACAGATTCTTTATCACTGGATCACTAGGAAAGTATCTTGTTGTAAATTTCTAGTTTAGCTGACGTTTGGGCTTCCCAGGTGGTGCTAGTGGTAAAGAACCCCCTACCCATGAAGGAGACAAAAGAGACCTGGGTTCATTCCCTGGGTTGGGAAGATCCCCTGGAGGAGGGCATGGCAACCCACTCCAGTATTGTTGCCCAGAGAAGCCCATGGACACAGGAGCCTGGCGTGCTGCAGTCCACAGGGTCACATAGAGTTGGATACCACTTAGGCAATGATCATGCATGCAACTGACTTTTTCTTGTTCTTTAGGTGGAGGGGTGCTCTTTGTAGTTCTCCACATCCTAGATTCTATTCTGTTGCATCTCATTCTTCATAATATATTATCTGGCATTTAAAAACATGATACATACTAACAGAAAAGGAAACTGGGGTTTCCTTTTAAAAATATTTTCTTTTTTAAATATTTTCTTTTATGGCCATGCAGCATGTGGAATCTTAGTTTCCCAAACCAGGACTCGAAACTTCACCCCTTACATTGGACATGCAGAGCATTAACCACTGGACTGCCAGGGAAGTCTCTCCCCAGATTATTTCTGATACACATTTTATACCTGTCACTCAGTCTGCCTAATGGAGTTTGGATAGTAGAGTTGGAGCAAGAATAAAAGGGGGTAGACTCTTCAGCAATATTCCAACTGAGTGATGTGGCTCACATGGACTAAGGTAGAAAGGGAGGTGATGATGAGAAATGGTTGGATTTAGGTTATGTTTCAAGGGAGTGGTTGTGGTGCTTCTCGGTGCACAACAGTGTGTATGGGAGAAATAAAAGAATCAGGATCCCTGTCAGATCCTGAGCTTTACCTGCTGGGTAACTAAGCTGATAACCAAAGTTATTTTACAGGAATGTGGATACAGACTTGTCTTACATGGAACATTACTTTTCTGCACACACACACTCACACACACATGCTTTCCAGATTGGCTGAGACAATATAAAATCAGAACAGAATGAAAACTCAGAAGAGAGGACACGTGTAATGCAGTGGGGAGTCATTGTCAACTTTATACTAAGTCATTGCATTAGCTTAACTAAGAAGCTGTTGTGTTCTTAAGAAAAAGGATGCTAAATAAACCCCAAAGTGATTTATGGGGAACATTTGTCTAAACTTTGTTTTTTTATGAAGCACCAGCTGATGTACATATTATAAATTGTTTTCATTTACTCCTGTGCATCCCTTAGCATTTGCATAAAACACTCTTTTCTGGTGCATCTCATTTTTTATAATATAATGTCTGGCCTTAAAAAAAAGAATCACGTAAGTAATAGCAGAAAGGAAAAAAGAATAAAAAATGAGAGGAGGAATATAAATGACTTTAACAAGGGCACTATTAATACTTAACATAATTGCAGCTTATGCTTGGAACACTCACAAATCTTATACTCTTTCCAAGCTTTATTCTTCATATTCCAACAATATTGTGAGGGTGTAGGGGGAGAAAGCCCAGGAAGATTTGGTAGGGTCAGTGGGTCCTGGCTTGGAAATCATCACTTTTAGGTTGGAAGCCACTTCGAGGAAGCTCCTCCTCCCAGTCTTACTGTTGCAAGGACTGACCATCTGATATCCTGCACCCTGACATGGGAGACATGAAGGAGGAATATTACTGGGTTTGATGAAAGAGGGTTCAAATTGTTAAGTGAGCAGAATGTAGAATGGGAAACGTACAGAGTGCTCTGTCTTATTTATTGAGAGTCTGATCTATTCTGAGGTAACCAAGTGTGACTATACCAGCAACATCCTCTCTGAGTTAATTATATAAATAACACTGGCATATGCAGAGGCTATGAACATTTACACAGTGTGTTCTGACTTTAGCCTCCAAGAAGTTAGTGGCATGATTGTAGAAAAATGAATCCTCATGTGTTTATTAAATTAACATGTACTATAGAAAATGCACTGGAGACAGAATTTTAAGAGATATAAAACTTCACCTCAAAAATCAGTTGAGGTGCTTCCCTGGTGGCTCAGTGGTAAAGAATCCACCTGGTCCAGGAATATTCCACCTGCCATGGAGCAACTAAGCGTGTGCGCCACAACTATTGAGCTTGTGCTCTAGAGCCCAGGAACCGCAACTACTGAGTCCAGGGCCACAACTACTGAAGCCTGCAGGCCCTAGAGCCCGTGTTCCACAAAAAGAGAATCCACCGCAATGAGAAGTCCACTCAGTGCAATGAGGAGTAACCCACGCTCACCGTGAATAGAGAAAAGCCCGTGCAGCGGTGAAGACCTGGCACAACCAAAAATAAGTAAAATTATTTTTAAAAAAATCAGTTGAGTACACAATGATGCAATAGTTCTCTAGAATAAGACTGAATCTGGCTTTAAACCTTCTCCTTCTGGCTTACTAAGGAATTCCAAGGGGACTCCTTCCTATTCCAGGACTTACATTAGGTTGCCTCTACTTTCTAAAATGGCTTGGTGGTCTTCAGGTCATGCTGCTAAGTGCTGATGCACTTGGTGTTCAGGCCAATAGGTGGGGTTCTGAGTCCCTGGAGTTGCTTTGTGAAAGCCTGGAGTCCGCATCAAGCCTCCTTTAGCAGATGACACAGTTTCCCGTGTTCTTGCCAAGTCCCTGGGGAAGAAGGCAAGTTTCCTGCTCTTCATTCATCCCTACCCACCAGGTCTCTAGGTCAGTCACTGGACAATACTTTCCCCTCTCTGCTCTGTGCTTGGTCCACACCCTCCTCTAATCTCTCTTTGGTTTGGGTAACAAGAGGCAGGGAGGCTTTTTTTTTTTTTTTTTTCCCCAAATGAAATGTTTGTGTTTCTTTTTGTAGCATAAACCGTGCTAGGTGGAGAAAGTCTGGTTTGCGTTTTTATAGAAAATATGGAGAAGAGCATTCTGAGAAGAAGGAAGAGCTTGTATAAGTGCTCAGAAGCATGAGAGAGTATGCTGCTCTAAGAGGAGGGCTAAGAGGTAAGAATGAAATGAAGCACATGATGCATTTGGGGCTGGACTTTAGATGGTGCTGATCATCCACACTACCGTGTCCCAAGTTATTCCTTATCTGGAGGTGTTTTGTTTTTTTTTTTCCCAGCTAAAAGGTATACTTTTTGATGGAGAGAGCAAAATCATGGGGAAAAGTAAAACGTCAATTTGAAGAATTTCCTTGAAAAGTTGAATTGTGATAATGATAGAAAACCTCTCATTTGTTACTTTATCTTCATGTTAAAAAACCTATCCCATTTCCAAACTATAAGATGAGTTCAAATAGTCTTCATTATTGTCCAAAATCTCATTTTTTTCCATGATAGCAAGAGCTAGATGGACTCAGAATCACTTATTGCTAATCATGCTGATGACCTAGTGAAATATAAATGTCTGTGCTCACTTTAACAAGTAAATGATGGTGCAGAAAGGCTCAGAAACATTTCCAGCTCTTATGTTAAGGTCACTCCATGTCCCAGCATGTCCTTCAGTCTCTCCAACTTACTGGCATCTCACCTGACATGGATGATGGCACAAGTAGGTGGGGCAGGTTTTCTTTTGAGCAGTAGAATCACTATCATTCAGGAGTGGGGAACATCAGATTAATTGCCCTAAGCATGAACTGTGACAGTTACATGGTTGTGACACAATACAGGACTTCCCTGGTGGCTCAGACAGTCAAGAGTCTGTCTACAATGCGGGAGACCCGGGTTGGGATTTAGTTTTTATTCCCCTAGAAGGAGTGGCATTGCATGACCATAGTATTTCATACCCAAATCTTTGCTTCCGAAACAAGATTAGTTTTAAGAAGCCCCATACTGGGATTGTGTGAGAGTGAACACCAATAATGATCTGTGCATGAGAGATGATTTTGAACATCATGTATTAATAGAATTCTCAATAAGATATGGTTGTACCATGAGCTCGGCAGGAGCAAGGCACTATAAATAGAAGGTGACGTTATTTTTATAATAATCTAATGCTGCTCATATTCTAGACCTCATGACACCTAACCCTACCATGTTTTCTAAACTGTGTGGATGATCATTTGCCTAGATGATGTGTGTCGTACCGTGTGTGTACACAGACAGTCTTCCTTGGCTGCTGAAGTTGTCAATTTCTGAGCAGTAAGATAGGGAAAATTTAGTACAGTGTCTCTGCTTATGTTTACAAGGTTTGGCAGTGTACCATTTCCTCTGGTCGTTTCTCAAGGATTCTAAAAGAACATATAAAATAATAAGCCCTTTGCAATTACATGTCCCAACTATTGATTTGTATATTTTCTCTTGGATTAGATTGTGGATATTATTTAGATAGTAGCACACAGACATTTATGACATATAATATTAGAGGAAAACATGCTGTAATTTGAATTGGATTTTTCATGGATACAATAAAAGCTTGGAATTATATTCCCAGTCACTGGGCAGAATGCCCAAATCCACTTCATTATTTGCAAGAAAAATGAGGACCAGCATTTTATTTACTAATTTGAAAATGCATTTTAACTTCTGTAAAGCTGAATTTTGTTGTTCAGTCAGTTATCTCTGACTCTGCAACCCCATTGACTCCATGCAGCATGCCAGGCTCCCCTGTCCTTCATCATCTCTCAGAGTTTGCTCAAACTCATGTCCCTTGAGTTGGTGATGCCATCCAACCATCTCATCTTCTGTCATCCCCTTCTCCTCTTGCCTTCAATCTTTCCCAGCATCAGGGTCTTTTCTAATGAGTCACGTCTTCCCATCAGGTGGCCAAATTATTGGACCTGCAATCTCAGCATCAGTCCCTCCAGTTAATATTCAGGATTACTTTCCTTTAGGATTGATTGGTCTGATCTCCTTGCTGTCCAAGGGACTCCCACAAGTATACTCCAACACCACAGTTCAAAAGCATCAGTTCTTTGGCACTCAGGCTTCTTTACGGTCCAACTCTCACATCACTACATGACAACTGGAAAATCCATAGCTTTGACTACACAAACCTTTGTTGGCAAAGTGATATCTCTGTTTTTTAGTATGCTGTCTAGTTTTGTCATAGATTTTCTTTCAAGGAGCAAGTGCTTTTTAATTTCATGGGTGCAGTCACCATCTCCATTGATTTTGACGCCCAAGAAAATACAGTCTTTCACTATTTCCATTGTTTCTTTATTCCTTTGCCATGAAGCAATGGGACCAGATGCAATTATTTTAGGTTTTTGAATGTTTAGTGTTGAGTTTTAAGCCAGGTTTTTCACTCTCCTCTTTCACCTTCATCAAGATGCTCTTTAGTTCCTCTTCGTTTGCTGCCATAAGGATGATGTCATCTGTATATCTGAGGTTATTGATATTTCTCATGGCAATCTTGATTCCAGCTTGTGCTTCATCCAGCCCGGAAATTTGAATGATGTGCTCTACATATAAGTTAAATAAGCAGGGTGACAATATACAGCCTTGACATACTCTTTTCCCAATTTGGAACCAGTCTGTTTTTCCTTGTCTGGTTCTAACTGTTTCTTCTTGACCTGCATACACATTTCTCAGGAGGCAGGTAAGCTGGTCTGGTATTCCCATCTCTTTAAGAATCTTTCACAGTTTCTTGTGATCCACACAGTTAAAGTTTTTAGCATAGTCAATGAAGCAGAAATATATGTTTTTCTGGAATTCTCTTGTTTTTTCTATGATCCAATGGATGTTGACAGTTTTATCTCTGGTTCCTCTGCCTTTTTTAAATCCAGCTTGAACATCTGGAAGTTCTTAGTTCAAGTACTGTTGAAACTTGGCTTGGAGAATTTTGAGCATTTCTTTGTTAGCTTGTGAAATGAGTGCAATCATGCAGTAGTTTGAGCATTCTTTGGCATTGCCCTTCTTTGATATTGGAATGAAAATTGGCCTTTTCCAATCCTGTGGTCACTGCTGAATTTTCCAAATTTGCTGGCACATTGAGTTCAGCACTTTCACAGCATCATCTTTTAGGATTTGAAATAGCTCAACTGGAATTCCCTCATATCCACTAGCTTTGTTTGTAGTGATGCTTATTATGGCCCACTTGACTTTGCACTCCAAGATGTCTGCCTATAGGTGAGTGATCACACCATCATGGTTAAAGCTGAATAAAAACTTTGAAATTCATTCTCAGTCCTTGTTATCTTTGTATTTTACTTTGATGACAAACAAGAAAGTGAAGGTTCACTTCCACCAGGTTCTGAAGGTTTTTCTCCCAGAAGATTTTAACTTCCAGGACGCATTTTAGGAGTCATCAACCTCAGTTGATGGTTTTGCCAAGAAAAACAAAAAAGGGCCTGAGATGTGTCTTTCAGTGCTTTTGTTTTATATCTTTCCTTGTGTTCTTATAACAAGACCTTTCTACTGATCATTTCTGGATTCTTGGGACACATCCTCCTCAACTATTTGTTGTTGTTCAGTAGCTTGGTGGTGTCCAAATTTTTGGAGATTCATGGACTGCAGCACACCAGGCCTTCCTGTCCTTCACCATCTCCTGGAGTTTGCTCAGACTCATGTCCATTGAGTCAATGATGCCATCCAACCATCTCATCCTCAGCTATCCCCTGCAGTATATTCTGCAGTAAAAATCATCTCTACCTTTAGACCTGACCAAGTTCATCAGCTTCCATCCTTCACTTGATGGTTAGGTGAGAATGTCAAGTACATCAACATGTCAACTTGAATGGTGGTCCAGCATCAAATCAGCTAATCACAAGTCTTCTTCTACACCCAAACAATAAAAAATCCCTCACACCCCAGCTACCATATGCTCCTTGACTATGACTGTGAATTAAATATTATCAGCTGTTAAACTTCTTTCTCTTCTTTTATCAGACCCATAGCATGATGGGACATATTGTTTCACTAGAGATAGAAGGATTTATTGGTATTATTGTTGTTTCTTGAACCAACCCTTCAACAGTTTTGCATGAAAAAAACTTTCAAGTTGATCTCTTTGTGGGCCTATGCCAACAACACCCAGCATTCCCACAAATATCTTCCTAAATTGATTTATTAAACCTCAGAGGGAATAGCTTTAATTTTCAGGTGGGGATGCTCTCACTCACTTTGACTTTCCCCTCCAGTTCTTTTGCTCCACTTAGTTCATCTTCACTGACAGTCAATCAGTGGTCCAAGTTCTCTCCTTGGGGCTACAGTGGGAGAGTTTTTGGAACCATCAGTCTTTCATCTTTAGAAGTCAAAGCAAATGCTTGTATTCTATAAAATAAGAATCTTTGATTGTTTCTGTGACTTGTCCTCAAATTTTTCAGCTGTTTGCCAGTGCTAGAGATAAAGGCACACTGATTTATCTCCATGCTCTTTCAATGAGGCTGAAGTATCAGGTCATTAATCATTGACTTTGGAGACAGAAATATAACCATTCACAATATAACCTTGAAGGAGGTTTTCTAATTTCTGGGTACCTTGGTTTCCTCATCAGTATAAATAGTTATAAAAGTAGGACCTAGCTTACAATGTTCTTGAGATGCTTATAGAAACTCAGTGTTTATATTTTGAAAGTGCTTCATAAATGACAAACTTTGTTTTACTTGAGCCTTTTTCAAGAATTGCCACATATTTTCAGAAAGATTTTTAGTTTTTGGAAGAGTATGGTCTGCATTTATGAGTTGTTTTATCACTGGTAGCTGATATAGTCTCAGTACCTAATGATTGCATAGAAAATGAAACTTTAAGGAAAAATTTTTCAGGGATCAAAACCACAAGCTTAGAATCTGAATTATTTAGGATATCAATTTAGCTAGAGTAATAGAGAGAAATTCAAACTAACAGTGACATGAAGAAGAAAGAATTTATTTCTCTGCCACATGAAGGTCTAGAGAGATTTGTGGGCTAGTGAGGTATTCTATAATCATCAAGAACTCAGGCTGCCTCTGTCTAGTTGCTTTAAGACTTGCCCTTCAGCTTCACTCATGGTCCTACAGAGTTGCTGTAACTACTGTCATCACATCTGTATTTCAGCCAACAAGATGAGGGCAAGAAGAGGGGAGGAACATTCTATGTCCCTTAAGCTGCAGAGTCAAAGTTATATAATTTACTACTTCTTGAGACCCACTCCTGTTGTCAGCCTCATTCATCAAGAAGGTTGGAAACTGCACTTTTTCGCTGGGCAGCTTCCATTCTATAAGAAAGTCAGAATCTATTTTATATGTGGATGCCTGACAAAGTGCCCGAGCATCTCCCTGGAGGGCCTGAAATGCCACATTGAGCTGCACAGGGCTGCTCTGGTGTATGAGATACAAAAAACCACCCATGCTTAGCCATTGCCCTGGAGGAAGAGATCCTAATTCATCTATTTCAGTTAACAGCATGATTTATCTTCAAATTGCCCAGACTGGCCTCCTGGACTCTTCTCTCTCCCTCGACAAAAAACAAATCCAATAAGTTGCTTTGTCTCTTCTAATATCTTTTACACACATCTCCTCTTTTCAACTCACACTAACACCCAAATTTAGGCTTAATTATATACCACCCAGACAATTGCAATCACATCCAAATTAGTCTCCCTCTCCAAAATTTCTTTGCTTTCCAATTCATTCTACAACACAACTGCCAAGCTAATCTACACTGAACACAGCTCTGATAGTCTCTGCCCTGATTAGAACTTTTCAATGGCTCTCCACCACCTATTTCACAAAGGCCAAGCACCTCTATCAATGTGCCCTGAATTCAGACTCAGACCTACCTTTCTAGCTTTATTTATCCTTTTTTCACAAATCTCTTACTCATGGTTCACTTTACATTTTCCCATGTCTACTCATTTGCCCATCATGGAACATATCACCTTTTTTCTGTGGGTTGAAACCCACATCTTTAGAATTTTGTACAAATACCACTGCTGAAGACTGCTTCCTGCAAAGAAGAGATAGCCCCTTCCCATAAACTGGCTTCATCCTGACTTCCAACATCACAATTATTTTTGGTTTTGTATCTTAAGTAGAACTAAACTGTCATTATTTTTTTTTCTCCCTATTGTCTTCAGGATTCAACATTATATTTTTGAGATTCACCCATACTGATCATTTACTTTCTTTGTTATGTAATATTCCATTGGGTGAAAATCCTATAACCTACTTATCCCATTGTATTCATGAAAGATGTTTGTTTAGTTTCCAGTTTTGAGTTATTACAAACAGTGCTGCTATGAACACTCTAGTTCATGTGTTTTTTGGTGAACATAGGTCTGCATTGGAAATATTCAATCATGGAGTGTCTTCTGTTTTCCTTGCTACTACCAAATAGTTTTCCAAGGTAGTTTTACAGGTTAGCACTCTTACCAGCGATGAACTAGAGTGTCAGTTGTTTCCCATCCTTGTCAACACCTAGTAGTTTCTGAATTTTTAATTTTTGCCATTTGAAAATGGATAGTTAGGGAATTTCCTGGTGGTCAGGTGGTTATGACTCTGTACTCTCACTGCTGAGGGCCCGACTAGGGTTCAATCCCAGATTGGGGAACTAAGATCCCACAAGCCATATGGCCAAAAAAAATTTTTTTAGAAAATAAAATGGATCTTTAATATAATATCTTAGTTTCAGTGTTCAATTCTCTAATGACTGGTGGAATTAAATATCTATTTCTAGATTTATTAGTCACTTGAATATCCTGTCTTATAAAGTGATTTTTGTACATATTTTGCTCATTTTTCTATTGAATTTTTTTCTTCTTACTGAGTTAAAAGTTCGTATAACATAGCTATGAATCCTGTATTAGTTGTAATATTGTGAATTCTTACATACATGAGTAAGCTCAATAAGAGCAGAGAAAATATCTCTTAAAAAAATGTTCTTGGCAGTCTGACATAGTGTCTGGGCATATAGTAGGACCTCTATAAAACAGCTGCAAAATGAATGAATGATTCAATAACAATATTATCATGCACAGGTTTTTAAAAACCATTTTTACACTGTATTTCATGTTGGAGTATAGCCAATTAACAAATAATATTGTGATAGCCCCGGGTACACAGCAAAGGACTCAGCCATACATATACATGTATCCATTCCACCCCAAACTCCCCTCCCATCCAGGCTGCCACATAACCTTGAGCAGAGTTCCCTGGTTATACAGTAGGTCTTTGTTGGTTATCCATTTTAAATATAGCAGTGTGTATATGCCGGTCACAAACTCCCTAACTATCCCTCCCATTCTTCCCCTGTGGGAAGCCATGCACAGATATTTTTAAAGCAAGGATCCTCTTTCATGAATTTCTTGTTCTCATCCAGAGTTGCATTCACAGTGGTTCATCTTTGTCAAGTAATGACTGGAGAGTTTCCAGCAACTAGAAACCTACCGTTAATATGAAAAGATCTCCGGGGTGGGGTTCTCACAGCAGTGACCAAGTGGAGACTCAGCAGTCTGGTTCCTTCATGTTGCTGATGTCTCTCAAGGCTTCCAAAATACCTTGCTTACACTTGAAAAGGCATGCTCGGGTTTTTCAGCCCATGGATAACTCCAAAAGTAGGATTTTAAAAATGCAAAGTGCCCATATGTTCAATTCAAACTGAGAAATGGTCTCATGAGTAATTAAAAGCAGTTACAAAAGCAATGGAGTTGTAACAATTGAAATATCACATACATATGTGTGCATCAAATTAGAAAACCCCATAATAGTCAGTCACTGAGTGTGTGTGTGACAGGCTTGTGACACCGAGTGAGCATCCTTATTCAATGCTTACCACTGAGAGTTCAATCACACCACAGAGATTTCCTCATTTTTTCTAGAGCTTGCTTCTGTTTGTAAGCTGTGCTTTACTTCAGTGAAGGGCTTACAGCTAGTGATTGTGGCTTTATGTGTTTCCTTGCCACTGGCACTAAACAATCTAATAATAATGAAGAAATCTTGTGTATATACAAAGAATCATGCATATATACAAATATGTATAGTAATATTCCTCTTTTCTCATGCACGTGCGTTAAGTCAGTAAAGATTTCTTTTTTCCCTCTTTTGATTTTTCTACCACTGCATTTGAAATAGAAAATGTATAATGTACAGGCTGATTTCTGAATCACATGAATTTGATGCTTGTATTTCATTCTGCAGGTGATTTTTCCCAACCCAATTAGGACTTGGAGGTAGGGAATAAAGATCTGTTTACAAGGAGACTACCCTGTGGTCAAGTGATTAAGAATCTGCATTCTAATGCTGAGAACACAGGTTCTTTCTCAGGGATATACACCCCTTCTGAATCCATCCAGATTACTTAATGGAACTTGTCTAGCCCTGGAGCTATTCCACGTGACATGAGCTCCAGTCATTATAGGCAAGTTTCCTTTTGGAGCAATTACTACTGCAATAGAACAGGCACTGTGTTCCCGTCTCCGGAGCCTCTTTTCTAATCCTTAATATGAGAGAAAAATGGCTGTCTCTTCTTTTATCACTGCAGGCCCACCTATGAAAAAACGGAGGAAGCAGTCATTTCTAAGATGATTCTGTATGAAAAGAATCTGTGAGATGTAAACAACATATTCTAATGGCGAGAAAATAGAGCAGAAATAAGAAAACCAGAGTCTAGTATGTCAGCGCATACATGTCGAATCTGGAAAAATGGTACAGATGATATTATTTACAAAGCAGAAAGAGATGCAGATGGAGGGAACAAACATATGGGCACCAAGGGGGAGGGTAGGCTGAACCGGGAGATGGGGATTGACGTGTATACACTGCTATGTGTAAAACAGATAGCTAGTGGGAGCCTGCTGTATAGCACGGGGAACTCTACTTGGCGTTCTGTGATGGCCTAAATGGGAAGGAAGTCCAAAAAGGAGGGGATATATGTACACATACGGCTGATTCACTTTGCTGTACAGTAAGACTGACACAGCAGTGAAAATTTTGAAAACATGAAGAAAGAAAAACAATCTAGGTGCCCCCAGTGAACAAATCTTAGGACTCTTGACCATCTCTTCTCATGTCTGGACTTCAGATTCCCCAGTTATACAACAAAACAATTAGGGTGAATGATAAATCAGACCTTTCATCAACATTTGTTATTCTTCTATACGTCTGTGATTCAGTTCTGTTGATAATATTTCTCTTTATTTGCTCATGAACTATTTTTTATTGAGGACTTACTATGTCTATAAAACTTTTTCCAAAAAGTTGAAGTCATGACACTGTTGAAGTGCCTAAGATCCATTTGGGTAGACGATGACAAATACTTGATGAATGGCGACACGATGCCTGCTAAGGATGAGTCAGAAAACCCAGTAGCCTGGAAAGGTCAGGCAGTACTTCTTAAAAAAGGTCAAACCTCATTCAAGGTAGAATTTGATATTAACGTCAAGTAACCAAGTAAGAAGATGCTACATTTTTAAAAGTTGGTAGAAGTTGTATATAGGGCTTCCCTGGTGGCTCAGCAGTAAAGAATCCGCCTTCAAAGCAGGAGATGTAGGAGGCCCTGGTTCGATCCTTGGGTCAGGAAGATTCCCTAGAGATGAGCGTGGCAACCCACTCCAGTATTCTTGCCTGGAGAATCCCATGGACAGAGGAGCCCGGCAGGCTACAGTCCATAGGGTCGCAGAGTTGGACATGCCTGAAGTGACTGAGCATGCATGCAGAATTTGGATATACTGAGAGTAAGTCAAGGTGCAAAAGTAAATACAAAAAGAGCTTTCATTTAGGGGAAGTCCATTTGGAAAAGGATATTCAAAAAGAATCAGAAGGTAAATTTAAATAAGGAATTTGGTACTTAAGTGGTCTTCCCTGGTAGCTCAGCTGGTAAAGAATTCATCTACAATGCAGGAGACCCTGATTCGATTCCTGGGTTGGGAAGATCCACTGGAGAAGGGAACAGCTGCCCACTTCAGTAATCTGGCCTAGAGAATTCATGGACTGTATAGTCCATGGGGTCACAAAGAGTCGGACACGACTGAGCAAATTTCACTTCACTTGGTACATAAGTAGGGTGCCGTTGAGGGTCAAAAGAAGAAACTTGGACTTTTTCTAAAGGGAGTAATGGGTAACTGTCTGAATATTTCTGGATAGTTGAAATAAATAACAACTGTGTATTATGATCATTTGACAGCAGCATATTAAATAGATTGTAAACAAGTAAATTACGATATAAAGCAGATGGTATTTGGGCAGCTACAGAGACAAAACAGGTATGAGATAATAAGATGCTCATAGTGGTAAGAACAGACAATTGTAAGAAAATTTGCTGATGAAGAACTGACAGAATTTGGCTCTTGTTAGGTCTGAAACTTAGACCAAGGAAGAGAATTATTCCAGGATTTTGTGATGACAATAACTCAGTTGCTTTGCATGTAGTTAAAAAAAATTTTTTTTTGATATGGATAGACTGTTAGTGTATAATCCTAGGTGGTAATGTTGTGTGACAAGACATTTATTTTATCTGTAGGTTTCACCACATAATACCACCCAGAAGAGAGAGACTCTGGCTGGATTTATTTCTCTATAAAGATTTAAGTACTATATTGATTTCTAATTTGAAACATGTGCTGAATTGTGCCTATTTCTCAGGTTATTAATTTTGAGATCATTCTTTCTTCATCATTACCAATATCCCACTAATGTCTTAGGACTCTCCCTCTGGGTGAGATGACTTGCTCTGTGTCATTTGTTCCATTAATTCTTTTAAAGACACAATCTTCCTTTTTATTTTTCTATACAATTCAGTGGCTTTCAGTGTATTCATCCAGTTGTGTAACCACCACCACAGTTAATTTAAAGCACTTTCATCACCCTTATAAGAGCTACATGACTATTAGAAGCCACTGAAGCTCAATCCCCACAGTGCTAGGCAAACAATAACCCATTACTTCTGTCTCTATAGACTTATTACCTATTCTAAATTTTTCATGCTAATATAGAATTATACATTATATACATTTGCCTTTTTTAAACTTCACATAATATTTTCAGTGTTCTTCTATGTTGCAGCATGTTTCCGTACTCCGTTTTTGTTTTCTTTTGTTTCCCTCTGGCCAAACAATATGCATTGGATTGCTGTGTGTGCTGTGCTCAGTCGCGTCGGTCATGTCCAATTCTTTGTGACCCTATGGACTGCAGCCCACTAGCTTCCTTTGTCCATGGGATTATCCAGGCAAGCATATTGGAGTTGGTTGCCATGCTCTCCTCCAGGGAATCTCCCCACCCAGGGATTGTGCCTGTGTCTCTCAAATTGCAAGCAGATTCTTTACCACTGAGCCCCTGGGGAAGGCCATGTTGAATTGTTGTGTAACATTTATTTATTCACTTATCAGTTGATTGTTTCTTGGATTGTTTTCTCTCTCCTTTTTTTTTCTTATCATTACACATAAAGTGGCTATAAAACTTTGTGTCCACATTTTGTTATGTACATATGTTTGTTCCCCCTGCCCCCTCTCCCCTGGCTATATACTTAGAAATGTTGAGACAAGTGGTAACTCTATGTTTAACCTCTGAGGAACTGCCAGACTATTTTCCGAAGAAGATGAATCATTTTACAATATCATCAACACTATATAATGCTTTCAATTTTCTTCGCTTCCTCTCCAACATTTGTTGCTATCTGTCTTTTTTATTATAGCCATCCTAATGGGTGTGAGAAGGCAGTGGCACCCCACTCCAGTACTCTTGCCTAGAAAATCCCACAGATGAAGGAGCCTGGTGGGCTGCAGTCCATGGTGTCTTGAAGAGTCGGATATGACTCAGCGACTTCACTTTCACTTTTCACTTTCATGCATTGGAGAAGGAAATGGCAACCCACTCCAGTGTTCTTGCCTGGAGAATCCCAGGGACTGGGGAGCCTGGTGGGCTGCCATGTCTGGGATCACACAGAGTCAGACACGACTGAAGTGACTTAGCAGCAGCAGCAATGGGTGTGAAGTGGTATCTCAGTGTGATTGTGTTTGCATTTCCCTAATGGCTAGTGATGTTGAAAATGTTTTCATGAGTTTATTGTCCATTTGCATATCTTCTTTGGAAAATTATCTGTTCAGATCCTTTATCCATTTTTGTCACTTGTTTTTATTATTTAATTGTTAAGTGCTCTTTATATATTCTAGATACAACTAGGGTTTACAATTTTTTTTCCTTTTCGTGGGTTTTCTTGTCACCATTTTGGTGGTATTTTTAAATTAAGTTCTATTGGAGTATAGTTGCTTTACTGATGGTATTCTTTGATATACACAGTGTTTTAATTCTAATTAAGTCCAATTTATTTTTGGGTCATTGCTTACCTTTTGGTGTCATGTCTAACAAGGCTTTGATGAACTCTATAGGTTCAAACATTTACTCATGAATTTCATTCTGAGTTAGCTTTTAGGCTTACCTCTATGATCCATTTTGAATGAATTAATGGACGTGGTGTGAGGTATGAATCCAACTTTATTCTTTCACATGGGCATATGTAGTTGCCCCAACATCGTTGTTTGAAAACACTCTTCTTTCTCCATGGTACCCTTATCAAAAATCAATTAACTGTAAAGATGATTTATTCTGCTTTTAATTTTTAACAATGGTAGTTTAGGAATCTTGGAAAGTGCTGGTGACAGATTCTGTCACAGAGAGATCAGGTATCAAATCAAGGCTACCTGGAACTGATGACTGAGGTCCCTAAACTGCACAGCTGGCCTGTAGTTAATCAGCCTTGTCTCATGTTCTAGGCACCTAATAAAATGTAGAGATAAAATCAAGAGAAGCAATGATACTAATGATAATAACAGTAGTAATAACAGCTATAATATTGAGTAGCTTCTATGAACCATGGATGGCTTACAGTATTGTCTCATGTAATCTCCACAAGCACCTTGCCCAGACAGGTTTTCCTGTTGAAAGACAAAAGTGAAAAAAAAAGAAAAGAAAAGAAAAGAAAAGAAAAAGAATGTGGCACAGAGAAATTAAGGAATGTGTGTTCAAGGTCATTTAGAGAAGAAAAGGCATATGAGCTTTAGAGCTCATCAATGCAATGGTAGAGATTGTCTTACCACATTACTATAGACTTTCTAGACTTTTCTCAAATAATTTCAAAAAAATGACTAATTTCTTGAAGTAATTGATCCAGGTTTATTATTTCCTCCATGTGTGCAATTGCTTTCTCTGTATTCTTACCACTGTGTGACTCGAATGAAGAGGAGTCTAGGTATCGAGGTAAATCATTTCATTTTACCCAAGGAGAAGCCATTAAAGCTGATGAAGTTATTCTGAGTTTTACTCCAGGGTTTCAAAGAAGAAACAACAATTTTGTCTTCACAGGATTTATTAAGTCAGTGAAGAGGGTGCCCACAACAGTACTGTGTATGTAAAAGCTGGATCTGGATATGTGCTTTGGAAAGATTATGGCTTTTGAGGTCACATAGTCATGAATTAAGTGTATGACATGGATTAGTATCTTAACCTCTATAAACTCTTATTGGTGAGATGGAAATAATAAAACATTACGGATTGTTATGAGAATTTCCGGATAATATAACTGCCTGGCACAATGCCCACCACATAGAACAAATTCAGTAAGAGCAATATTTGCTTTCATTGTGATGGTGGTTACTTTCTTCATATGGGAAATGGCTTACCAAACATGACTAAAAACATGTTTAAAACTCAAACACGGGTTGGCAGAAAGCAGCGCTGTTGTGTACCTTTCAGTAAAGTTAGAGGAGCTATGCTACTTTCTGGAAACCCAACCCTACTTTCCATCTGCACTATCTCTTGACATGAATGGTCGGGTGCCCACAGCCCTTTTGCATTACATTTTACATCGACTTTATGACCCTGCTGTGACATGTAATATCTGAGTATTCCAACTTTTCAGGTCCTCACTGCCTCCCTCCCTGGTGCGGTAGGAAATAAAGTTCACAACAGTGTTATAATGGACAGTTCGGCCAGAATTCAAAAGTGGGGGTTACCACACAATCATCTGGAGGAAATTCCAAAACTATATTTCTTACGTCCATATATAAAAATTGCATTAAATTTCAGGAGAGCCAAATCATGTCCCAGCTTGAGTTTCCAGAGCTTATGGGTTTACAGTGCTGTCCTCTGTTTCCCCCTCTTCACTTGAAAATTTAAACAGAGTAACGTGGTTGTTCCTGCAAAGAGATGGAGTAATTTCTTTTCTGTTTTATAGTCTTTGTCTTGTTTTCCCCAGGGAATAGGCATGCTTTTCTCTGAAATGGGCACCTGTATTTACAGACTGCCTCCAGGCCCCACATGTCTCCCATTACCATCCAATCTTCGGTTCCTCTTTTTACTTATAATCCATTTGGAGTCTTTTAAAGCTGATTAATATGAACTCAACTTAACATTAGGAAGCCATCTTCAACTAGAAACTTAGGAACTTCTAAGTTTAGCTCCTAGAAACTTCTCCAGTTGTCTGCTGTTTTTTGTCTTCTGGGACCCACATCCCATGATCCAGTGGATGTTGGCAATTTGATTTCTGGTTCCTCTGCCTTTCCTAAAACCAGTTTGAACATCAGGAAGTTCACGATTCATGTATTGCTGAAGCCTGGCTTGGAGAATTTTGAGCATTACTTTACTAGCATGTGAAATGAGTGCAATTGTGTGGCAGTTTGAGCATTCTTTGGCATTTGGGATTGGAATGAAAACTGACCTTTTCCGGTCCTGTGGCCACTGCTGAGTTTTCCAAATTTGCTGGCATATTGAGTGCAGCACTTTCACAGCATCATCTTTCAGGATTTGAAAGAGCTCAAGTGGAATTCCATCACCACCACTAGCTTTGTTCGCAGTGATGCTTTCTAAGGCCCACTTGAATTCACATTCCAGGATGTCTGGCTCTAGATGAGTGATCACACCATCGTGATTATCTGGGTCGTGAAGATATTTTTTGTACAGTTCTTCTGTGTATTCTTGCCACCTCTTAATATCTTCTGCTTCTGTTAGGTCCATACCTCTTCCATAATCCTGACACCTACCAGCTAATGTGGTAAGCTACACCCTGCCTATCTTGTCTTTCAAAAGCTAACTATGTAATGACGCTGCATATGAGTTTTTTTTTTCTCTTCTTCCTTTAATTCCTTTGTACGCCACAAAAATCCTTGATACTTGCTATTCTACTGCTGTCAGAATCTCCCTCCCAGTTGATTCTTACACTAATTTATTTATCTTTAAGCAGAATGAATTGGTCCGAAGTGTTGACGCAAGGAGGGACGGGCCTGGGAGTACACCAACCCGGGGAACCCGTAGCCTATATCACCTCGCAGGTGGCTGCACTGATGCTTTAGGTGGAAGCAAGGCCAGTGACTGAGCCTGTAAAGTGTTCCAGGGCCCACACGACATGTGTCTGGGGAGGCTATAAGGATATAGTGATTAAAAAAAAAACAAAAACGAGTGGCATTAGATTGCATCACTGTCTTTTATTGTGCTATAAAATGGCTCATTAAGGGGGGAAAGTGTGAATTTAAACTCTTCTGCTGTGATCAAACAGTGGTCCTAGTGGTTTTCAAGATAATTCAGTTGATCTTCTTCCTGCCATTCTGACGTCCATTCCCAAAATTCTTTCTATTTTTCTTTCTTCCTTCCTTCCATCCTCCCCCACCCTTCTCTCTCTCTTTTCTCTCCAGCTTGAATTTAAACCTACTAGTTCTGCTGTTACTGATTGTGTGACTTTTTGACAAGCTTATTAAGTTCTCTAAGTTTCTTTTCTTTTTTTTTTTTAATTTTTGGCCCACTAAACCTGGGATAGTAATATCCATCTCATAGGCTACTGGAAATTTTAAATGAAACTCAATTTGTAAAAGACACAATCTTACATTTTTCCTAGACTTCATAGGTACAGAGCTTATGTGAACTACTGAGCTTATGTGAACAATTATTTTCTTCTCTCTTCCAAAAAGTTACACTGCAAATTACAGATGGGCACATCTGTGTCCTGATGTTTTGACTCAGAACAGGAGTTGGTGTGAATCAGTGGTGATTGCCAGTGTGCACAGATGCTCCCTCTGTCCCCTAAAGACTTCCTTGGACCAGGGAGAGGATACAGAGGTGATTTTAAAACAGAAATTGGCTTCAAGACATTGAGAGCTACCTGTGTTAGGGGCTGAACTGCATCCCCTGCAAACTGATATGCTAAAGTCCTAACCCCCAATATTCCACTGTGTAGCTATTTGAGAATAAAGTCTTGAAAAAGGCAGTTAACTTAGAATGAGATCGTTCACTATTGTTGTTTAGTTGCTAAGTCATGTCCAACTTTTTGCAACCCCATAGACTGCTGCCCATTAGGCTCTTTGTCCGTGTGGTTTATCCAAGCAAGAATAATGGGGTACGTTGCCATTTCCTCCTCCAGAAGATCTTCCCAACCCAGATGATCAAACCTGCATCACCTGCATTAGCAGGCAGATTCTCTACCACGGAGCCACCAGGGGAGCCCGGAATGGGATCATTAGGTTGGGCTCTAATCCAATACAACAAGTGTCCTTCTAAGAAGAGATTAGAGCCCAGATAAGCACAAGCATAGAGGGAAACCCATGTGAAGACACAGGGGAAAAGACAGTCATCTATGAACCCAGGGGAAAGGACTCAAAAGAAGTGAGAATTGTGAGGAATGGTGGGAAGCCTCCAGCACTGTGAGAAAATAAATTTATGTTGTTTAAGCCCGTGGGTCTCTGGGAATTTGTTACAGCAGTCCTGGGAAGCAAACAAATGCAAAAATCCATGCTTATATTTCTGTAACTGTAAAATTAAGGTCAGCTCTAGGAGGAAAAGCAAAAATATTTTTGTTGTAAGGGTCTAGAGTTTAGAAACACGAAGGGAGATTTTGGGGTAAAGTAACTTGTTCGATGACAAATGAATGGTCTAACTGACTGTCCTGGCTACAAAACGTAGGCTAAAGTTGAAGAAAAGGCATGCTTTGACTAGAAGCTGACAGGCTGGTGTCAGTCACTCCTCTGCATAATGCCTTTTCAGCAGCTGTTGAGAATTATCTCTGCCTTTTAATCCTCTCATTTCACAGTTGTTTCAGGCAGATTATTCCTAAAACCTCATGCAATTAATATCAATTATTTAGATTGGCTGCTTTAGTGAGTGTCAGATTTTCCAGCACAGGACAAGACGTGTTATTACTATTATTACTACTAATTACTGTGTTGTAGAGCACGTATGACAATTGGTTTTGAAACTGGGGGGAGGGGTGGAATCAAGGTTTAATTACAGCAAAAGTTTATGAGCAGAAAACTTGGAATTGGAATCACTGTTCTTTGTCAAAAGGTTACCTTCTTGTAGATTGGAATGTATGGTTTGGAGATAAACCACCTGGTCTGACTTGCAGGTTTGCACCCTTTTGGTTCTATAACCTTGGTCATGCATTGCTCTCTTTTTGTCTATTTAGGTGGCTAACATTACAGTCTACTTTATGTGGTTGCTGTGAAGTTGAATGGAAGCCCACTCCAGTATTCTTGCCTGGAGAATCCCATGGATGGAGGAGCCTGGTAGGTTACAGTCCACGGGGTCACAAAGAGTCGGACATGACTGAGGGACTTCACTCACTCACTCACTCATATGGAAAGCCCTCCAAACAAGTCTGGTACATTGTAATTTTCAAGCATATGAGGGATCTCATTATTAATATTATTATTGTTGCATTCAATAAAATAGTCCAAGTGAGACAAGAAGAGGGCAGGGTGCAACCTTTAAAAGAATGACATATCCTGAGGACATGACATAAACTGATCAGAACCAAACAGGTCCAAGTCGACTCCCAGGGTAATAGGTCAACACGCTAACTGACCTGCACAAACTCCACAACAGAGGACCTAAACCTCAAAAAGTGGGCAGTGGCCCAGTTCCTTGAATTCTCACCCCTTTCCCAAAATAGCTGAATACTCCTTCCACTCATTGGCCTATGAAATTAGATACTGTTAGTTGCCCAGTCATGTCCAACTCTTTGCGACACCCTGGACTGTAGCCCACTAGGCTCCTCTGTCCGTGGAATTCTCCAGGCAAGGATACTGGAGGGGGTAATCATTTCCTTGTCCAGGGGATCTTCCTGATCCAGGGATCAAAGCCGGGTCTCCTGCATTGCAGGCAGATTCTTTACCATCTGAGTCACCAGGGAAGCCTATGAAATTACCCACCCCTATAAAAACTGAGTATTCATTGTAAGGACTGATGCTGAAGCTGAAGCTCCAGTACTTTTGCCACCTGATGCAAAACCCTGATGCTGGGGAAGAAGGAAGGCAAAAGGAGAAGGGGGTGGCAGATGGTGAGATGGTTAGACAGCATCACTGATCCAGTGAACATGAATCTGAGCAAACTCCAGGAGACAGTGAAGGACAGAGGAACCTGGCAGGCTGCATACAGTCCATAGTGTCGCAAAGAGTGAGACACAACTTAGCAGCTGAACAACATAAACACTGACAACCCCCTACCCTGGGGGCACTCTTGCCTCCCTTGCCTTCCAAGTGGGTCCACACCCTGTCCATGGAGTGTGTTTCTTTCCTGAATAGATCATCTTTCCCTCTAATATGGCTCGCTTTTGAGTTCTTTACTGAGTGAAGCCAAGAAACCATACTTGGCAGCTGTCCCAAGGTCTCAGATGTTACCTGGGATTTGACCACCCTTTCACGCTCCACTCTTCTTCCAACAATACAAGGGGCAATAGGGTTGTATGGTAGACAAGGAGTCAGGCCAACTGAGACCTGAATCCCAGCTCTGTCACTCACAAGGGACTGAGTAAATAACTTGGGTTATTTGAGCATAAGCACCTTAGTTCTCTATCTCACTGGAGGGCCAGGTGTGGGATGAATATTAATCATGCATGCTTGCTGAGTGCTTGTGACTTCCCAGGTACAGTGTTGATAACCTTACTGCATCTATTAAGTTAATGCTCAGTTTTATATCATAGGTGTACTTATCATTTTCATTTCCTGGACAAAGAAAATAGAGATTGGAGACTGAGCAATTGGCATGGGGTCACTTGGCTTCTCACTGGCAGTGCCAGGCAATCTGAATCCAAAGCCTAAAATGCTATACCCGAATCACCTGGTATGGCATGGGTCTTGTAGGAGGTGGTTAATAATGGTATTTTATCTTGGCTTTAAATGGAAGGTAAATTACCCATTTGCTTGAGACAAATTAAAATGGGCATAGCCGATCAATAACTGGCCTTGATCTTATCAATGATTATCCACTCTTTCCTTATTCTCATCAGTCTCTTAATCTGATTTCTAGCCCTTGAACCCTGCTCCTTCGGAACTGAAATTTACTTCAGTTCAGTTCAGTTCAGTCGCTCAGCCGTGTCTGACTCTTTGCAACCCCATGAATCGCAGTACGCCAGGCCTCCCTGTCCATCACCAACTCCCAGAGTTCACTCAGATTCACGTCCATCAAGTCAGTGATGCCATCCAGCCATCTCATCCTCTGTCGTCCCCCTCTCCTCCTGCCCCCAACCCCTCCCAGCATCAGAGTCTTTTCCAATGAGTCAACTCTTCGCATGAGGTGGCTAAAGTACTGGAGTTTCAGCTTTAGCATCATTCCTTCCAAAGAAATCCCAGGGTTGATTTCCTTCAGAATGGACTGGTTGGATCTCCTTGCAGTCCAAGGGACTCTCAAGAGTCTTCTCCAACACTTTGCTAAATCCTCTAGCAAACATTAGATTGAATGACATGTCACCCACTTATTTATATGCATGCTGATCACAGTTGGAAAAAACAAGCTTTGATAACTATAATCAATTAAAATAAATAATTAAAGCCCTTATTTTGTTTTGTTTTTGTTTTTTTTTCTACCCTTTTTTTAAAGGTTTTTATTTTATATTGAAGTGCAGGCAGTTTATAATGTTGTGATAGTTTCAGGTGGACAGCAAAGGGACTCAACCATACATATACATGTCTTCATTCTCCCCAAAATTCCCCCCATCTAGACTGTCACATAACATTAAGTTCCCTCTGCTATACAGTAGGCCCTTGCTGGTTATCAGTTTTTAATATAGCAATGGATACTTTAATAATTATAGCCAATTTAAATAAATAATTAAAGCCATTTTGTTTGTTTTTTATTTGGTTTTCAGGTGTGCCACATAGACCTCTTGAATGACTGTTCTGTTCACTTTTAAATCATATTTCTTTCTGCTCATGCAGACTCCCATTCTTTTATGGAAGAACTATTTATTGAGTTGGTACTATGTCTTAGAGGCTGTTGTGGAGTTCTGGGAGCATAGTAGTGACAAAAGTATTAAAACATCCCTATTCTAATAAAGCTGGGCTTCCCAGGTGGCTAGTGGTAAAGAACCCACCTGCCAATGCAGGAGACATAAGAGATGCTGGTTTGACCCCTGGGTTGGAATGATCGCCTGGACGCGAGGGCATGGAAACCCACTGAAATATTCATGCCTGGGGAATCCCATAGACAGAGGAGCCTGGCGGGCTACAGTTCATAGGGTCCCAAAGAGTCAGACACAACTGAAGTAACTTTGCAAGCATGCATATACTCTAATAAAGCTAACATTCTAGAGGAGGGAGCCAGGCAGTAAATAAATGAACGATGCCAGAAGGTCCTTTGGAAAGAAAGCACTTTGTAATGACAATGTATGGATTCTGGAGTCAAACTCCTTAATTTCAGTCTCAACTCTGTGTCTTTCCAGCTGTGTGAGCTTGGACAAGCTATTAACTTCTCAGTGCCTCCATTTTCTTTCTGTAGAATGGGACTTTCTATCTCATAGAGGCATTTGAAGCATATATGAGTTAATACCTGTAGTGATACTTAATATATAAGTGTATGCTATATGTTTATTTTTAATTGGAGTACACTTGTTTTACAGTGTTGTGCTAATTTCTGCTGCACAATGAAGTGAATCAGTTACATGTATATATAGAACCCCTCCCTGTTAAGCCTCACTCCCACCCCATCCCACCTCTCTAAGGTATTACCTAGCACCAGGCTGAACTTCTGTGCTATATAACAGCTTCCCACTAGCTATCTATTTTACACATGGCAGTATATTTATGTCAGTGCTACTCTCTCAATTCCTCCCAGCATCGCCCTCCCCCATATGTCCACACGTCTGTTATCTATGTCTGTATCTCTGTTTCTGCCCTGCAAATAACTTCATCTGTACCATTTTTCTAGATTCCATATATATATGTGTTAATGTATGATATTTGTTTTTCTCCTTCTGACTTCACTCTGTATGACATACTTTAGGTTCAGCTTCATCACTACAGATGACCTAGTTTTGTTCATTTTAATGGCTGAGTAATATTCCACTGCAGATATGCACCACATCTCTTTTATCCATTCATCTGTTGATGGACATTTAGGTTGCATCCATATCCTAGATGTTGTAAATTGACCAGGGAAGGAAACGGTGAGTTTTCAAGGAGATGCCACACAGTTTGTAACAAGGAAGTCACTAAGAAGGTATTGTTTAGCAGAGAAGGCACTGTGGGAGAAAAGCTTTCTAAGCAGAACAAGCTGGCAGAGCCAAGACTCTAGCATGGAAATCTGCTGGGTGTGTTGGAATAACAGCATAGATATGGGATATGAGACCAAAGGAAGTATCAGCAGTGGATGCAAGGGATTTGACCTGAAGAGGAATGAATGAGATTAGGGGGTTGGTGTGCAGCAGGTGTGTAATAGGAGAATATGAGGAGCGCATGTTAACTTTGAGATGTGTTGGAAGTCTTAATGAAGACATAGAAAAGTAGCTGCAGGAGTTTGAAGTTTGAGAAGCTCATGTTGGAAATATAAATTTTGAATCATTGGAGAAGACTGAGCTGTCAAGAGACTGAGAGTTCTAAAGGTTACAGGGAAGGTTTCAGAAGTTGGAGAGTAGTAGAAGCAGGGAAGAGAATATGGGGATGCAGAGCTTTATGAAGATTAGAAGGCAGGTGTGAGAGTGACCTGTAATTTACTTGTAAACTGAAATAGGAACATAGGTAAACAAGAGATTAATCTTAATGGATGAATCCATCAAGGTAAGTGGTAGTGAATGTTAGGAGCAGATAGGTTTGTGGGCTAGATTCTCAGATCTCCATGGATGGAGACACAGAGGTACTCTTAGTTTATCAGCACCCAGAACAGTCTTGATCACTGGTGGTGTGCTCAGCTGTGTCTGACTCTTTACGACCCCGTGGACTGTGGCCCACCAGGATCCTCTGTCCATGGAATTTTCCGGGTAAGAATACTGGAATGGGGGGCGGGGGCGGGTAGCGGTGGATTTACTCAGTGTTCACGGCTTCCCTCTGATAACTGTGAATGGAACTGAGGAGGTCTGGGAACCTGGGTATCTCTTTATCCTCTCAATGAAGTGTGAATACATTCATGCAAGGCTGCACTGACTCATGTAGCTGGGCACCCCTGCACCTGCCAGCTGCTGGTCTGAAGGCTGAAAGTTTTCACACTGTGGCTAAATAGACTCACAGCTGGCTGGGTTGGATTGTGCACCCTTTATGGAGGAGAAGTGCCACTGGCAATCAATCAAGAGCAGAAGTCTGTTGTTCCAGGGATGTGTTTAAAAGGATCCCTTGGGCAATGGCTGTAGGAACATAAAGACTCCTCTAGAAGGGAAATGCCCCAGGCTTCAGAGTTTTCACATATGCCCTGGGGCCTGAATTCCTCTGGTCTCCCAAACTCTAGGTTCTTGAGACAGGGCAATGCGATTCATTTTGGTGTTTCTGCTTGCTGACTCTTGGCTGATCCCCATCCCCCGGCTTTTTTTTTTAAGTTTTTTATTTTCCTCAGTTTTGTTGAGAAATAATTGACATACATGACTGTCTAAATCATACAGAGTTATGGTTTGGTTTAAATATATGGTGAAATGGTTATAGAAACAGGTCCAGTTAACATTCATCATCTCATACAGATAAAATAGCAAGAAAAGAAAGAAGACATGAAAATAGAAAACTGTTTTTCTCCTTGTGATGAGAACTCTTAGGATTTGCTCTCTTAAGTACTTTTCTGCATACCATACAGGAGTGTTAACTACAATCAACTCTACCCCAATATGAAAAAAAAAAAAGTTTAAAGTTATAGATTTCCAGTTCTAAGATAAATGTGTGTGAATGGTCAGTTGTCTCTGACTTTTTGTGACCCCACGGACTTAGCCCACCAGGCTTCTCTGTCCATGGGATTATCCCAGGAAGAATGCTGGAGTGGGTTGCCATTTCCTTGTCCAGGGGGTCTTCCAGACCCAGGGATCAAACCTACGTCTCCAGCATCTCCTGCATTCCAGATGGATTCTTCACCAGTGAGCCACCTGGGAAGCCCAAGATAAATAAGTATCGGGGATACAATGTACAACATACTGATTCCTTCTAAGGGGAGCAAATCACTGAGTCCAAAGAAGCTGCAGTGTCCTGTGTTTGCTAACTGTTGATGCTAATTTGGCTCGGCTGCAAAAGTGTCAGCTTTTCCTGATGCTCTGCAGGATAGAAATCCATACGTGGATGGGCAGGTAGATGACAAGTGGAAACGTCAGGTAGGCACTGCTGGGGAGCTGTAAAGTGGGAGGGAAGTGACAGAAGTGAAGAAAGAAAAGTGACAGAGAGTGGGTTCCCCAAGGGACAATTAACACACTGTGAAAACATACCCTAATGAAACGACAACTCTAAGTTCCAAAGACAATTCTCAATTAAGCCCTCAGATGGTTTGCTGCTAAGAGCTGATGAATTGGTTTATTCCCAATCGCTCTCCGCAAAGGACCTTCAAACACCCACAACTCCATCTGTTTCATTAATAAATTAACTTAAATCCATAAAATTAGCACAGAAACAGAGCAACTGGTCCGTGATAAGTGACCAGAATTCATTTCTGGAGTAGCCTTTATAGGAGACTCTACAGGGGTAAAAGCTGAAGGATAAAGATATTTCAAGGATAAGATTTGCTTTGAGTTTCTATTTTTTCCCCCTAGTACATGAGATAGGAGTAAAAGACCAGGATTATAAGAAAAATAAGTTGGTTACATTGGCTTTCTTTGTCATACACAAAAGTAACTACTTGGACTATCCAATAGGACGCTGGCCCAAAGGCAGCTTTGTACTGGGAGATACAGTTTCACATAAAAAGTCTTACAAAATAACGCCTGGACAATTTGTCATCCTTCTAAAGTTATGACTGCATACAGGTTAAGACTGAACAGCATTTTCCATATTGTTGTCTGGACCTTGAGAGCAAGGGGCTTTGGGTAAGCATCAAAGTCAGGAGTAATGGGCATTGTTGGGGGTCCTCTGTCCTCTGTCTTCACAGGGGAGGAATTTTGTCTCACTCACCAACAGGGAGGATCGGTTGGTTGACTTCTGTTGGCCTAGCCAAGTGGGATAAAATGAAAAAGGAGAACTGATTGCAGCCTTTGGCCAGATGGGGCTCTTTGGTGTCCTTGGGAAGAGAAGGTTTTATGGAGTGGTAGGGACTGAAGTCAGATGAGGAGGCATCGAAAAGCATGGGAAGGGAAGAGTTGGAGACAGCCTGTATAAACAACCCTAGAGAAGCCTGGCTACTAAAAGAGAAGAGAAATGAAGCAATGGTTTGGATGGGAAAGAACAAGGGTCCTTGGATGAGGCAAGCTTACAATGAAATGCGGAAGGTTGATGGGAGTTATCCAGAAGGCAGATGAGAGGAGAAAGTGATGTTGTGGGGGAGAAGGGGAAACATTGGCAGAGGAAATGTTTAAGAAGTTAGGAGTAGGGACATTTAATGCTAAAAGGAGGAAAGAAGAAATCTAGAGTGTGGTGGAACTTAGCCATCCCAGTTACCTACCACCCAAGACAGAGCAGAGCTGTCTGTTTACATAAGCAGAGAGTGTTGATCTGAGCTCGATGCATACTTAACTCTGAGCATCTCCCATATGTGCAAACCTTTCATTTATTCCCCAGATTTTGATTTTTTTGAAAATGAGAGAGGAGGGTGCAAAAATTACACCCTGGTGATAAACAGTTTTTTTTATAAACTCATCATTTCTTAGGGGAAAAAATGTTTCTTCTTGCATTTTCTCAGAAAGCATCAACAGAATAGGGCAGGGAGAATATTATCTCTAAAAGCTTATGCATCATCCTCTTAAAATGTTAATGTCCATTTCCAGCTGAACAAATAAACCTCTATTACTTGGATGCAACTAGTTCTAATGAATGTGAATGCCAGGCTTGAAAATAAAGAACCCACTTTTGGTTTCAGAAAGCATCTTTCACACGGAAAAAAAAAAAAATTAAGTCATTATTTAAAAAACTGCTCCATTAATGTACTACGAACAAAGGACAGTGAGCTTGAAAAGACTAAACAGCTTTTATTTTTTGAGCACTTTATTTTCAATGGGATTATAAACAAGATCCTCGTGAAACTCTTCAAACACACAGAACACCAAGATGGAGTACTGAGCTGCTTTTACCCACTTACCAGGGCCAGTTCTGTTTCGCTTTCTTAAGTATAGTTGCAAGTTGTTTTGTTGTTGTTGTTGAGTTAGGAGGAAAATGGAAGGAGCACGTGAATTCTATTCCTTCTACATTAAGTCCCCTACATATGAGTGAGTTCCGTTCAGAGAGCGCATTCATGAGTCCAATTTGATAAGCCCTACAAAGCTAGCTTACGTACCCAACTAATGCAATCAACCATATAGTACTGTACTATAATGGGTCTATAATACTTTTCACACAAATAATACATTAAAAACAAACAAAAATTAAAAAATTTTTAATCCTACTATACAGTACCTTGAAAAGTACAGTAGTACAGTACAATATGGCATATAAAGGCTGACGTTGAGTGAACAGGCAACAAGAGTTACCAACTAGAGCTGGGAGAGGAGATGATAGAGGATGGTAGAGGTGAAGGACTGTCAGCAATAGGAGACAGAGGGCAAGCTACCATTTCACGCACACTTGACACTCTTGGAACATGTGTGTGCATCTTTGAAATTTCTCAACTTGAAGGTTTGTATGTAGGGGACTTACTATATTGTTTATAATACAAGCAACTAGGAGAACTAAGCTAAGAGAGACTTGTTCTTTATCTGGGACAGCAGAAAGGAAAGCCACCTGAGCACCCTAATGTTAGAAGATGACTTGAGGGACCTCGCTGGTGCTCTAGTGGCTAACACTTCCGTGCTCCCAGTGCAGGAGGTCTGGGTTCTATCCCTGGTCAGGGAACTAGATCCTACATGCTGCAATGAAGACTTCTCATGCCATAATTAAAGATGCCCAGTGTTGCAACTAAGACCAGGCACAGCCAAATAAATATTTAAAAAAATAACTTGGAAGATTATTCAAATATTAAACTGGCAATGGAGGTGAGTTTGCTTCTCTTCTCTGGGCCATTCTGTTTCCTGAATTTTACTGAAGTAGGCATAGCATGGCAATCCACTGCAGTAGCCTTTCCTGGAGAATCCCATAGACAGAGGAGCCTGGCGGGCTACAGTCCTTGGGGCCACAAAGAGTCAGACACAGCTGAAGCAATTTAGCAGCAGCAGCAGCAGGCATAGCAAATGTAAGGTTTTTGCTGAAGCTATTTTTCATTTTTAGAGAATATATGTAGTCATACATACAAATACCTACACATGTACATATTCACATAAATAACATTGAGGGAGATATCTTTCTGAAAAGACTTGTGGCCTAATTTTTAGACCTGTGGTTTGGAGATGATTGAGAAGAAATTTTTCCATTATTATGGTGGAGCCAGGCCAGCTTGCATCCAGGTACTCAGTCATACTGTTAGGTGTACTGATGGCTAAGAGGGACCTACAACAGTGTTCATCTGCTGCTGCTAAGTCGCTTCAGTTGTGTCCCACTCTGTGTGACCCCATGGATGGCAGCCCACCAGGCTCCCCCATCCCTAGGATTCTCCAGGCAAGAACACTGGAGTGGGTTGCCATTTCCTTCTCCAATGCATGAAGGTGAAAAGTGAAAGTGAAGCCATTCAATCGTGTCTGACTCTTAGCGACCCCATGGACTGTAGCCCACCAGGCTCCTTGGTCCATGGGATTTTCCAGTAAAGAGTACTGGAGTGGGGTGCCATTGCCTTCTCTGGTTCATCTTCTAAGCCGAGGAAATATATGCTCTTTGCCCTTGGGATTAAAAGCTAGTTCTTAGGATGAAATGATACCCTCCATGCAAATCACACTTGGATGTGCATAAAAGAACATAGACATATCTGAATATGAATCAGTTTTACCAGCACGCGTGCATGTGCGCACACGCACACACACACACACACACACACACACACACACACGCAGAGCTTTCTCTCTTATTCTTTTTATTTTATTCATTCCATTTTGCTTCATGCCCCTTCCTTAGTAAGCTCCAATGGCAAATAAAAGGAAATATTGGTCATCTTCCAGTATTTCATTAGGTTTAGGAAATGCATTTCTAGGGTGTATGAATACAGATGTGCAATTCACTGAAGACTCTAAAAGCCACAAAGCTGGCAAAGATACATTCTAACTGAGAATGGCACAGTTCATTGTGTTCCTTATGCCAGTTATTTATGGATGAACCAAGAAGATAAGCTTTCCAGTTACGTCCACATTGTGTTAACACAACGAATAAAGAATCTGTCCAATCTAACAAATCGTTAATTCAATTACAAAATAAAACTAAATTGCAAAAATTAGTTAGTTGTCCTAACATATTCTTTAAAGACTTATTTTAAAAAAACTTTAAAATAGATTAATTTATACCTATTAGAAAGGCTGTTTTCAAGAAGAAAGATATAACAAGTGTTGGTGAGAATGTGGGAGAAAGAGAACCCTTGTGCACTGTTGTCCAGCTGGTGCTAGTGGTAAAGAACCTGCCTGCCAATGCAAGAGACATGAGATGTGGGTTTGATCCTTGGGTTGGGAAGATCCGCTGGAGAAGGTCATGGCAACTCCCTGCAGTATTCTTGCTTGGACAATACTGTGGACAGAGAAGCCTGGCAGTCTGCGGTCCATAGAGTTGCAAAGAGGCAGACACAACTCAAGTGACTTAGCATGTTCACTGTTGATGGGAATGTAAGTTGGTACCATTAGGGAAAACAGTTTGGAGACTCCTCAAAATATTGAAAGATCTACCATATGGATTCCTGGTAGCTCAGATGGTAAAGTGTCTGCCTACAATGCCGGAGACCTGGGTTCGATCCCTGGGTCGGGAACATCCCCTGGAGAAGGAAATGGCAACCCACTCCAGTATTCTTGCCTGGCAAATCCCATGGACTGAGGAGCCTGGTAGGCTACAGTCCATGAGATTGCAAAGAGTTGGACATGACTTCACTTTCACCATATGATCCACCAACCCCACTTCTTGGTTTATATCCAAAGGAATGAAACAGTATATCAAAAAGCTGTCTGCTCTTCAATGTTTATTGTATCTTTATTTATAACAGCCAAGATATGAAACAACACAAGTGCCTATCAATGAATGAATGGGTAAAGAAAGTTTGGTATATCTATAAAATATGGAATATTATTCAGCCCAGAGAAAGAAGGGAATTTTGGAACTTGCTGCAACATCAATGAATCTTGAGGGCGTTATGTTAAGTGAAATAAGTCAGACAGAGAAAGACAAATACTGTATGATATAACTTATATGTGGGATTTAAAAAAGCTGAGCTCAAAGAAACAGAGTAGATTGGTGGTTACCAGGAACTGGGGAGATGTAGGTCAAAGGGTGTCAATTTGAAACTAGAAGATCATAAGTTCGGAGTGTCTAATGCCCAGCATGGTGATAATAGTCAATTATCATGTATTATATAATTCATGGTTGCTAAGAGACCAGATCTTAATTATTCTTGTCACCAAAAGATGATAATTAAGTGACATTATACAGATTTTAACTAACACTAGTGTAATCATATTGCAACATAAAATATATATCAAATCAATATATTGGAAACCTTAAATTTATACAATGTTACATGTTAATCCACTCCAGTATTCTTGCCTGAAGAATCCCATGGACAGGGGAGCCTGGCAGGCTACAGTCCTTACAATCCTTAGGGTCTCAAAAAGTCAGACACAACTGAAGCGACTTAGATGCATATGTCAATCAGATCTCAATAAAAATAAAATTTAAAAATCCACTTGTGGTATTTCTAACCATCTTCTCTTCCCATTCCTTTTCTGTCCTGCTAAGTTGGTTATTTTCCCCAGATTTCCTGTTGGAATCAATGAGATGACACTGGACTCAGAGGGGTCGTAGAAGGAGAGCTCGTCTGCAGGTTTGACTAATAAAACGTGCAGGTTAGGATGGAGACAGAAGCTGAAAGCTGAGGTGACCTTGACAGCCCACTAATCAATGTCTTTAACATATCTAAAGAAAGAAGCTGTCAAGGAAGCAGGTGGGTGGTAAGACACACACACACACACACATCCATAGAGATCCCTAAAAGATGAAATCCCACTCATCTCCCAGCAGAATCCTAGATAAAAGTCTCATGCGAAGTACCATGACAAGGAAGATCCTCTGAGAGGGGCTGGATGGAAAACGAAGCTCTTCAGCCATTCATCTCCCCAGACCCCACACCTCCATCTCTTCCTCTTCAAAGAGAAACATCTTGTCTTGATCACCTGTGCCGCTACAAAGTCAGGCTGGGCTTACCTGTTTCTTTCACCCTGTGTTTCTAGAATTCATCAATTTCTGTCGACGGTTACTTTGGAACCTGTTTCTGGCTTTTCCCTGCTTTGTTGCCTGAACCTCATCGCCTACCACACCTGGGAAGTCTGAAGGCCTAGGAGCATGGAAGAAGGGGGAAGGCCCTGCTCTATGGCCTGAGAAACTCCATTAGCAGTAGCCACCTCTTCTCCAGTTTCTCAGGGACTCAGCCCCTTTCTGGGTGATCTTAGATGCTGGCTCTGGAATATAACTTACAACTCTCCCCTTTGCTCTTCCAGCCAGAGGTGGCATTGCTTTTTGTGTGTCACTAATTCTGGGTCCCCAAGTTCTCTGTTTGCTTTAAAACATTTTCATCACCCAGGTTATGCATTTTCTTAAGTTCCCTTCTGATTCAAATATACATGTGATTGATTCATTCATTTAACGTGTTTTTTAGTTGTAGTAGAAGTCACATAATAACAATAAAAAACATGCTATCTTAGCCATATTTAACTGTACAGTTCAGTGGCACTAGGGACATTCACGTTGTTGTACAGTTCTCACCATCATCTGTCTCCTGAATTTTTTCACCTTCCTGAAATGAACTCTGTCCTCATTAAGCACTAAGTCCCCATTCCACCGACTCACTCCTTCACCCCTACCCCTCTGGCTCCTGGCATCTACCAATGTACTTTCAGACTCCATGACTTTGACTGTTCTAGGTATCTCATAAAAGTGGAATTAAACAGTATTTGTCTGCAGCACCTAATGCATTTTGGAATGTGTTTTTGCGGTTAACTATGCATGCATGCTAGTTCACTTCAGTCTGGTCCAACTATTTGCAACCCTACGGACTGTAGCCTGCCAGGCTCCTCTGTCCATGGGATTCTCCAGGCAAGAATATTGGAGTGGGTAGCCATTTCCTGCTTAACGGGAGCTTCTGGAACCAGGGATTGAACCTACATCTCTTGTATTTCCTGTATTGGCCACCTGGAAAGCCCCCCCCCCCCGGCTTTAACTTCATTGAAATCAAATCTGTTTCTTTCTAAGTCCATTTCTCTGTGAAGCTTCCTACCTCTGAGTCCTGTTACTCTGAGAAGAGCACAGGTCCCTGAACTTATTTTACCAGAAATGATATTTAGCTGACAGCTTCCTAGAAGTGACAACCCCACGAAGGTCACTTCTGCTTAAGGAAGCTAGGACCCCAGTCAACCAAGAGGGGCTATCAAGGCATCCAGGGGCTTGAGAGCAGGGTTTGAAAGGTCACTTAATTTTTTTTTATTGTAGTAAAAGTCACACAATATAAAACATACTATTTTAAGCGTATTTAACTGTATATTTCAGTGGTACTAAGTACATTCATATTGTTGTGCAACTCTCACCATCATCCATCTGAATTTTTCATCTTCTAAACTGAAACTCCATCACCATTAAACACTAAGTCTGGGCTTCCCTGGTGGCTCAGATGGTAAAGAGTCTGCCTGCAATGCAGGAGACCTGGGTTCAGTCCTTGGGTCAGGAAGATCCCCTGGAGAAGGGAACAGCTACCCACTCCCATATTCTTTCTTGGAGAATCTCATGGACAAAGCAGCTTGGTGGGCTACAGTCCAAGGGATCACAAAGAATCGGACATGTCTGAGGACTAAGGAGGACTAACACTTTCACTTTCCCCATTCCCCCTCCCTACCCTTACCCCAGGCCCTTATCATCTACTAATGTATTTTCTGACTATGAATTTGACTGTTCTATGTACCTCATATAATTGAAATCAAACTGTCAGTCTGGATTTGCTGTAAGTCCCTTTTTAAGAACCATACATTCTTGATGTCCAAGTTTTATATTCAGGGACTTGTGAGGTATGTCACAAGAAATTTCCTACCAATTATGTTTTAAGTATCAAAGTCTGAAATAATTTTTTTTTCTGCCAATCTTTAAACAAACAAACAAACAAATGAACTGTTGATAAGTTAGACCAGATGAGGAGGTATAGGCCTTGCGTGCATTTTTGTTTTGTTTGGCAAAGTCAGAGGCCTGGCCTCATTCCGTGCCTCCACAGGGCTCGGTGTAGTATGGGCTTGCTTGAGTGCGTGCTCAGCCATGCCTGACTCTTTGCAGCCCCATGGACTGTAGCCTACCAGACTCCTCTGTCCATGGAATTCTCCAGGCAAGAATACGCGAGTGGGTTGCCATTTCCCCCTCCAGGGGATCTTCCTGATCCTGGGGTTGAACCCAGGTATCCTGTGTTGTAGATCAATCTTTACCCTCTGAGAAGAATCCAGCTTTCTTTAGTCCAGCCGAGTTGATATCCTCATCCCAAGATATTTCCTGGGGGAGATGGAACACTGTACAGCCGAGTTTCAGCATTATACAACTTGCACACCCATACATGACCACCTAGAAAACCCCCTCCATTGCTGAGGACAGCTTGGATTGAATGGAATTCAGTGGTACTGAGGCAGAAGTGAGCAGACTGGGAAGAGGTGCAAAGGATATAGTTTCAAAATATATGGCCTAGTTGGAAACAATTTATTTAGCTGAGCTTTGCAGCACAACTTCTCCAATGACTACTCTGAATAAGACATTTCTGGAAGAAACACAAGCTGGAATCAAGATTGCTGGGAGAAATATCAATAACCTCAGGTATGCAGATGACACCACCCTTATGGGAGAAAGTGAAGAGGAACTAAAAAGCCTCTTGATGAAAGTGAAAGTGGAGTGAAAAAGTTGTCTTAAAGCTCAACATTCAGAAAACAAAGATCATGGCATCCGGTCCCATCACTTCATGGGAAATAGATGGGGAAACAGTGTCAGACTTTATTTTTGGGGGCTCGAAAATCACTGCAGATGGTGATTGCAGCCATGATATTAAAAGACACTTACTCCTTGGAAGAAAAGTTATGACCAACCTAGATAGCATATTGAAAAGCAGAGACATTACTTTGCCGACTAAGGTCCGTCTAGCCAAGGCTATGGTTTTTCCAGTAGTCATGTATGGATGTGAGAGTTGGACTGTGAAGAAGGCTGAGTGCCGAAGAATTGATGCTTTTGAACTGTGGTGTTGGAGAAGACTCTTGAGAGTCCCTTGGCCTGCAAGGAGATCCAACCAGTCCATTCTAAAGGAGATCAGCCCTGGGATTTCTTTGGAAGGAATGATGCTAAAGCTGAAACTCCAGTACTTTGGCCACCTCATGTGAAGAGTTGACTCATTGGAAAAGACTCTGATGCTGGGAGGGATTGGGGGCAGGAGGAGAAGGGGATGACAGAGGATGAGATGGCTGGATGGCATCACTGATTCGATGGATGTGAGTCTGAGTGAACTCCGAGAGTTGGTGATGAACAGGGAGGCCTCACGTGCTGTGATTCATGGGGTCGCAAAGAGTCGGACACGACTGAGCGACTGAACTGAACTGAAAGGTAGAGGATTATAAGGATCTTGTTGTAATAGTCCAGGGGAGGGGATCGGGCCCTGGGACCCTCTATCAGCAATGTGGCAGTGATGGGTTTTTCTTCTGGAGACCTATCCCCTTACTCGACCTACTTGATTACTGTACACAGTTGGCTCTAATGACTTGGCACGGGGGAATGTCTTGGGAGAGTGAATTAATGTACAAGTAAGTTCCTCCAAAAGATTATTCTGCTGGCCTGCATTGTATACCCAGGAATGGCTATTCGTTCACATGAGCACCAGCAACCCATTCTGCTTCACTCCACTAATGAGATCACTGCCCAGAGCGGCAGAGGGGCGCATTCAGCAGGACATATCCCAGAACTGACATTTCCCACTAAGGAAGTGGAGGGAAGGAGTTTTCTCTGTGAGTCAGGAAAGTGCCTGTCCTGTGGGCTTTTCATCTCTCTGTGCACCTAGCAATCAGAAAGAAGATCTAGGTCCTAGCCCCAGGCAAGGTCTTCAGAGATTCCCAAGGATACTTGTCTGGAAGTGACATCTCGGTTGGTCATGAACTTGCCTGATCTCTGTGATGTTGCCTTTTTATGCCATTAAGTCTGCAAATAATGTCTCTGCATCTATTTCCACTCAGACAGGATTATCCATTCGTATGGTCAACGTGTCTTGTTTCAGGCTGAGCTTCTCATGCGTGAAATGCATTGTCTTTCCCTTTCAGGAGTTTACTGCCTCAGTGACCTTTATATTTGACAAAAAAGGCTTTTTAATCCACCAGGCTGCTGCTTTCCTAAGTGGTTCCTCCTCTGGCTGGCATTATTGAATGGACTTTTCCTGTTGACGGGTGCTATTAAGACATGCTGTCTTTTGTATTGAATCAAAACTGTGCTCTTTTATTCGCTTTTATTTTCTTTTTCTAAGTTTGCATTAAATAGCAGTGTGTGTACTTCCACAGAATAATTGCATCGATACAGATCAAGCGTGACCACGTTAGATGCAGAATTTCATTCTTATTTCTCTTATTTTCTTCTATGGGAATAGTTCGGGGTTAAAATGTAGCAAGAGTTAAGCCTTCCCAAATTCCTCCTACCTGACACTGAAGACCAGGATTAGATGATGTATTATTTGGCTCCCGGATTATTTTAGTGTTTTGGTGGGTGGTTATTTGCGATGAGGCCTTTGTTCAAGCCCTTGTTAACATAAAGAGGTTTGTTCTCAGATCCTTGAACAGAACATAGAAAACACTGGTGAATACTAAAGGCGATTGTGCTTCCAGCCTGTGGTCTGTTACCATGGGCAACCAACACTCTTTAGGGGGGTTGTGTGTTGAAGAGGGTGCTAACATCTTAAAAATCAGTTTAGAGCAAACCATTAGGATTTGTGGCCTGGCTTTACCATTCACCCCTCTGGACAAGTCACTTCATTTCTCCAAAGATGACGTATGTCATCAGCTAGCAGGAAGTTCAGTAATGTAATGCATGTAAAAGAATGCTGTGAATTTTAAAGATCAAGTATGGGTTGTTTTAAGACTCTCATTTAGATTTTATGTTAGTTAAGAGAAAATAGATTCTTTATCTCTCAAATGGGGTTCTCTTCACTAACATTTTTGACAAACTCCTCAAGGCCAAGCATTTGAGGGTGTGATAATTTTATTTTTTCCCCTGACAATGATGACATAGGTATTAGAACTCTAGTTTGAAACTGGGGCTTCTAACAATTTTAGAGGGAAAGTGGTCATACAGATTGTAAGTGACAGAACTGGGATTGAACATGGGACTCTCTGATCGTCTAAGGGTCTTCATTTTATTTTATTTGCTAACCACCCTGCCCCTGCTTTTTTTAGGTCACACTGTGTGGAATGCAGGATCTTAGTTCCATGACCAGGGATCAAACATATGCCCCTTACCTTGAAGTTTTAACCACTGAGCCACCATAGAAGTCCTTTTTTATATTTTTATGCATAAAAAACATGTAATCCAGACAGAAACAATTGTCTTGTGCGTTCCACTGCAAACATCTTGCAATCCTTCTGGATTTGATCCACTTGAAGAAGGCTCGGCTCCTTATTTCATTAGCTCAGAAGAGTAAAAACACCCCCATGTGACAGACTTAAGGATAATGCTGCCATGATAATGAAGGCAACACGATCAAAAGCAACTATGTTATCAAAAAAAGAGAAATGATCTCTTTTAACAACGAATTGCGGCTAATTAGACTTTGAATAAGAAATCAAACGAAAAGGCATGAAGGCTCAATTTTCCATAGAGCTGACAGCCTGACCTGTCTAGAAGTGGGAATGAAATTATTTTTAATTAACATGACTAATCATTTCCTGTCATTTTGAGGCAATTGGTTTTTGTCTTCAAAGAGGTGTGGTGGGGTGCTGCCCCCCGGTTCCTTGGCTAGTGGCTGCCGGCAGGTCTAATGACATAGAACAGAGGAGGCCTGGCCACTCTGGCTGGTGGATCCCACATCTCTGAATCATCACAGCAAGAAGACAGGGTCCCGTGTGTCTCTTTTCTTCTGCCTGTGCTTCTTTCGAAGGCTACATGAAACTGTTTCTAGTTCCACGAATGTTCATTTCAAGGGCCACTTAATCACTGTGAAAGTACAGACTTCATTGCAAGGACAAGCGATGAGGCAGGTTCTACTTCTCTTTTCTCCACTTGTGCAAACAGTGTCTTCTCGGATATTTGTGCAGACTTCCCAGCTCACTTACAGTCTGTCCCTTTACTCTTCAGGAACCAAGGAGAGGGACAGCCTGTTGATCACCCTCACTCTGAGTTTCAACAAGGACAGGAAGCGATATTCTATGTTCAAAGCTCAAGAGTGTAATTGCAAGTTGCCTACAGAATGACAGTCTTGGAGACTTTCTGTGATCCAAACACCCTCTATTAACCCCAGTCCTGAAATACCCTTTACAGGGAGACCAAACTGAGGTCATCTGCTAGGTGCCTTTCTGCCGTTTTCTCAGGTCTTAAGATAATTCTGAAGAGTGATGCAACCTCAGAAAACTATGGTTCTTCTCTCCTGATGTCAGTCCCCTCTCCTAATGTAAGTTAGATGTGCTCTCAGAATCAAAGATATTCCTCGCACTGCCTCCACTGCCACCAGGGGAAAAGGAAGGGATGAAATGGTTAAACAGATCAAGAAGCACCGTTCTATCCCAGTTGGGTTTCCTGTCTGATTCCAGGAACAACCTTCAGCCTGGAGCAAGGTGTTGGGAACTTGTAACTGCCTTCTTTGTTTTTTTGTTCTCGAGTCTAGGACAATTCGGGGCTTCCCAGGGAGCCCCAGTGGTAAAGAATCTACCTGCCAATGCCGAAGACCTAAAAGACCCAGGTTTGATCCCTGGGTCAGGAAGGTCCCCTGGAGGAGGATGTGACAATCCACTCCGGTCTTCTTGTCTGGAGAATCCCATGGACAGAGAAGCCTGGTGGGCTACGGTCCACAGGGTCACAAAGAATTGGACATGACTTGTCAACTGAGTGCACACAGCTTGTACATATGTATTTATATGTAGCAGTGTGTATTTTTTTTAATAGTTCTGTTTGGTTATGGAAATATAGGTGTTGTTTTGAAACTTGATTTTCTTTTAATTGATCAGTATACCTGAAAGACTTTGACACATTAGTACTTATAAACTGAACTTATTTTAAAACTGCTGTCATACATTCAACCAAAATTTTGATTTACTCATTTCCCCTATTTGGACATTTTGACTTTTTAAAATTTAGTTTCTGCCATTGAAGGCAAAGCTGCAGCAAATGTCTTTACACATGCGTCTTTGCGCCTAAGTGCACATCTTTGGGTAAATATTCCACCAAAACGTGGAACTGTTGAATAAAGATTCTTTACATTTAAAATTTTGATGGATGTTGCCAGACTGGTCTCCAAAACAGGTGAGTGATACAAGCAGTATAGAAGATTATCCACATCCTTCTATGCTTACTAACCCTTGCTATTATCAAATATTCAAAAATTGTTCTCAGTCTACTAAGGTCACACTCATTTTATTTTTCTCATAACTAATAAGATTGAGCACATTTTCGTAGCTCCTTGGCCATTTTGATTTCTTTCTCTATGAACTACTTATATATTTTGTCCATATTTCTATGGGTTTCTTCTGATTTCTGACACCTCTTTTGAGAGATTCAGCATGCTTGGGCCCAGTCTCTAACTGACAGCATGAGTTAAGGGCATGGGATTTAAAGTCATGTAAATCCAAATTCCAGTTGACACCCTGTCTAGGTGTGCCATATTGTACCAGGTCACACACTTATGCTGGTTTTCTGCCTTCTTCTCTGTAACAGGGGGACAGTAATGCCTACTACGCAAAGTGTGTTTGTGTATGCATACACACACAGGTGTGAATTAATGGCCAGTTAGGCCATTATGATCTCCCCAGTGGAATGATCAGTGCTACCCAGTTTCATATCACATTCTTTCAGATTCTAGGCATGGGCTGTTGGCTCCTAAATTTGCTTTTTACCCTACACCTCCATCCTTGAGGCCAGCTAACTCCTATATTTTGAGTAAATCCCAGGGCTAACCCTGATATAGTTTGATCTCTGTATGTTTACTTCGTTCCTTTGCTTGGTTTCTGAACCTGAGGTATGGTTGGCCCTCTGAAGTCACTGTATCTGCATGTGTCTTTCCTCCCTATGGACCTACTCTGCACCCCCGACCCCGCCTTGTGCTCTTCTGTTAATATCATGCTATGTATGGGGCTGGCATCTCAGCCTGACTCCCCAGCCTTCCCCTTCCCCATTGCTCTTTCGCTGGCAGAGCCAAGACTTGAGCCTGCATTTTCAAATTCCCTGTGCTCTCAACCAGTGCTAATAGCTCTACAAATATCACTCCTGGATATCTAACTTAATCCCTCTGAGCCTCAGCTTTCTTATCTTTCCCTAGAAATAATAATGCCAAATTCACACTACTGTTGGGGGATTTAGATGTGATAGTTAACTCAGCACAATGTCACATTCCCCTGTCCTCTTGTCTGACTCACAAATCTTCAACAAAATAGCTTTTCCTTTGGTTTGTTTGATTATCATACCTTTGTATAGTCGATCTTCAGTACACAGCGGGCTTTGTTAAGATTCAGTGGGCATTTTGCTGGCCTCTTCTAAGAAACACAAGCAGAGGCATAATGTTAAAATGATATGAATAATTACGAGGGAAAGCGAAGTCATGTTTACGTTTACTCATCATAGCTTCACATCATGGCTTTGGCTTAAATGTGAAATGACCTGCTAAAAATTAAAAGTTAGTTCCTGATATTTGAGAATGAGATTTTAAAGAAGTTATTAATTTTCTAGAGAGGGATATTCCTGAGCTAGAAGAAGAATATCCCTGGGCCATGCTGGCTGGCCTTGTCCATGTCATCACCTCTTTGCCCATAAAAAAGGCAACCTGAGGACCAGGGAAAGGGAAGTTTGGCTTTAAAATAGAATTTTTGACTTTACCGAGAGAGTTTTTTATTTATTTTATTTTATTATTGGAATAGAATTGCTTTACAATGTTGTGTTGGTTTTGGTTCCCCAAAGGTGGGTGCAATATAATACAAGTTTTACATGATGCTCAGGATGCAAGAGATGCTGGCACCATTGTTTTGTAAAGGAAACCATGACACCATATCTAATGGGACTGGCCATGGTGGCATGTCAGGTTTTCAGGAAAGATGGTAGGAGGCATGGGGTGGGACACAGGGTATGTCCCCATGGAAAGATATCCAAATACTTTACCTTCTGTTCTGTGCCTCTTCAGGCAGGTTTATCATGGTAGGAAAATTGAAACAGCTTAAGCTCTCAACCATATAGCTTGTTTAAAATCCAACATTGCCCTTTTGGTACTGAATTTTCCAGTTATTTTGATGACTGCTCAACCAGTACAAAAATGATGAAAGGGAGGTCAAGGAAAATAACGCATTTTAAGGAATCTCACTTGGGGCATCTTTTACTTGAGAAAGTCAAGACCTTCCTTTTTCACTCTGAAAATACTTTTTAACTTTTACTTTTTTTTTCCAAGTTAATTTGATCCTGGAGTTACGCTCTAACTAAATATTTATTGATGACGTGTGAGCTTGAAAATGAGCCCTACTGGGTCTCTGCTCCTTAGGACTCATGTTTCCCCCTTGTCTTCCTGTCTCATTCTCAAGTTGTCCTAAAGATAGTTTTGGGGTGTGTGTGTGTGTGTGTGTGTGTGTGTGTGTGTGTATGTGTGCCTGTGTTTTCTTAATTGCGGGTTCTTTCCAGCTGGAATCCAGCCCCTCCTTTTGCTCGGTAGAAAGCATCCACACATATGTTGTAGAGGATGTGTTAATTACTGGATGTCCAAACATCTGGGGAAAACAAGCAAAGTTACAGTTAACACACGGTAAACAAATACAGAAAGGGCGGCTGTGTCAAGCACATCAAAGAGATGGCTTGGGAGCAGGCACTGCCTGCTCTCTCTGCACCTGTTTCCTAGCACTGTTCCTTTGGGAAAGGAAGATGCATTTCTCACTCTCTGTGCATCCAAACTTAATATCTGATACTGTACACGGAAGCCCTTCAATAGTCAACAAGGAGGGGCGCTCAGGAAGGGAGCCATGATTATTCCACTGGCAATTCACAGACACCCAGGAGCTTTACTGAAAGAGTTCATCTTTGGTCCTCACATGCATATGTATACACACATACGGATTAAAACAGTGCTTCAACCCTCACCTTTCAGCCAGCCTGACATTATTCTTTCTTATTTTCAATTCTCCTTGCTCTAATTAGCTCTTCAGACCACACACCATCAGGTTTACAGAAACAGTGCAACAATAAAAAATAATTAGAGCTAACATGTATGGAGTGTCCACTGTGTATCAGACCATCTTCCCAGTGTTTTCTGTGCATTAGCCCATGGACATCTCCCAGCATCCTTATGAGTGTGGTGTAATTACTCTCTGCATTTTACAAGGAGGGAAGCTAAGGGGCACAGAGGTGATATAACTTGCCCAACCTCAGACAGCTGTTTGTGGCATGGCTGCTATTCCCAGTTCTTACTCAAGCTTTACTTCCTAATTGGTAACTGTTCCAACTTTTATCCAGGGCATTTTCTGATCCAGGACCTCTTTCTCTTGTTAGATTTTGTTTATGCCACTTTTAACTTTTTTAACATGTGCTCAATCTAGTGCTTGACTCTTGGGTCCCTCTCAAGAACTCTAGTTGATACTCACCACAGTGATTCTCCTCACATAGGCTCCTTGCATCATTTATCCATGCTGAAGACCGAAACTCCAGCCCTTGAACATGCACTCCTCCAAGTCTCCAATGTTCTCTAGAAAGAGGCAGGGCTCCTGTCTGGGATAATTTTACATATTTCAATAATTGTAAAGTTGAGTTCATCAATGGTGCAAAATCTCAACTACTGTCAACTCCGAAAGCATGATTTTCAGAGATCACACAGAAGAATAAAGGAGTTCATAGGAGCTCTATGTTTAGTAATCCTTTGCTGCCTTGAGTATAGTTCTCGGGTTCCTTAAGACACATTTAAAGTCGTGCCAGCCTGATTCTGGCTCCTGGCTCCATTGTCATTATGTACCTTTCCCCTGTACTTTACTTTCTGGCCTAACCCTTCTTTATTGCCGGCAGTTTCCTGGATGTCCCTCTCTGGCCTTTCCTCCTTTCCTGTTGACCCTCTAAATGTGACAGTATGCTAAGATGTGTTCCATGCTCTCCACCCATCAGTTCTATAACTTAAATAGTATCTATTTTTAAGAACTCCAAAGTGTACATCTCTAGCCTTACTCTTGCCGAAAAACCAAATTGGCATGCCCAACTTTCTTTATTTTTTTGGCCCCATTTGGTAGTTTAAAGCCACTGTACTGTACACAGGATTATTCAGTGGAGAATGTTAAAGGGTTAACACCCAGGCTGAGTCCCAGGGGGTAATTTCTCTGCCTTGCATGGGGTTACATCTAGAGAAAGAAGCGATACCATTCCTCTCATTGAAAGGCACTGCCATCCTACCAAGTTGTATACTCATGAGGCTGTGTCCTCTAATACTCCAATAAGGGGGCATCATTTTTTTACAACTCACAAAGTCAAATTAGCCTACAACTTATTCTACATTTTAAAGAAAATTCCATGAGAGCAGTCCTTGTGGGTTTTGTTTGCCATTGTAGTCTCAGCATTCAGAACATTGCCTGAAACACAGGAGGTGGTCAGTCATATTTGAAAAATACATTATAAAATATAATAAATAAATAAATACTTAATTTAAAAATTCCTTTTTTCTTATTCCCAAATTTGTTGTTCTGCTTTTGATAAATTCAACTAACTATGGGACAAACTCGATGTTCAAAATTGGGAGGCAGAAAAATGATTTAAAATTTTTTAAAAATCATGAATTAAAGATAGCAATAATGATTGAATTTATTGAACATATTATATGGTAGACACATTTAAGTTGAATCCTCATGTGACCCTTATAAGGAAGACTCCTTGTCTTATTTCCATATTATAGATGAGGAAACTAAGGCACACAGGATCTATGTATCTTGAGCAAGGTCATGTGGCTAAACAGTGTCAGCAGAGCAAGGATGCTTCAGGAAGTATCTGAAGAAAGAAGTGGAGGAATAGGAAGTCTCAGGGCAGAGTGACTGACTGGGAGCACCATGGTTTGGGATATATCCATAGACAGAGATTGATTCATGGAGCTCCACAATGGTATTCAAGTCCTGTTCAAAGAATAGCTACATCATTTATTACCTAAAATAGAATACTTTCTCTAAAAGAACAGGTTTGTGGGCATAAGTTAGACCTCAACTAAGCCAACTGAGACACATAGGAACCCTACTTCCTTCCTCCTAGTTGTTATGATATGGGCTCTGTCCACACTAGGCATCGTGTTCTACTTTTCCTCATGGATTTTCCACTTTTCAGATTGACTCTGACCACCTCATGTCTTGGCAAGCACACTGTAAACACATATTGAATTGGATGGATTCAGTTCAGTTCGGTTCAGTCACTCAGTCATGTCCGACTCTTTGCGACCCCATGGACTACAGCACTCCAGGCCTCCTTGTCCATCACCAACTCCCAGAGTTTACCAAGACTAATGTCCATTGAGTTGGTGATGCCATCCAACCATCTCATCCTCTGTTGTTCCCTTCTCCTCCTGTTCTCAATCTTTCCCAGGATCAGGGTCTTTTCCAATGAGTCAGCTTTTCGCATTAGGTGGCCAAAGTACTGGAGTTTCAGCTTCAACATCAGTCCTTCCAATGAACACCCAAGACCGATGTCCTCTAGGATGGACTGGTTTATCTATACAATTCTGACACTGAATTATCTCATTAAGGATGCCTAATGACATGATATGATGTCATGGGGGTACTGGATCAACATCTTTTAAACAATTTCAAAGTCATGTAAACAAAATCAACAACAATAGCAAAAAGTGAGTTAAGGTCCTTGTGGTGATAGACATTTTACTGGGAGAACGTTATTTAATTTTCTGGATATCCTTGTCCTTTGGAAAAATACAAATAAATCATCACTGGGGGTTCTAAGTGTCTCCCCTTATTACTCACTTTCTAAAATATAACTATCAACCTACCCTAAAGTCTCTCAAGATGTTGCCCATAACCATTTTCTTCTCTGCAAACTAAGACTGTGCAATGGGACGTTTTTGCCAGAGATTTAAAATGAGACAATTTCCATCTATCAAGAGATCACAAAAAGTAGAAAATGAGCAGTGTTGAGACATGTTGCTTTTCCATCAAGTTGTTAAATCACATTACAATGATGATAAAAAAGAACTATCATCCATTTTTTAAAATAAGTTTTGTATTTTAGTACAGTTTCAGATTTATAGAATTGTCATCCAGATAGTCCAGAGAATTCTTTATGCCTTACACTCAGTCTCTGCTTTTTTGTTGTTGTTTCCTTTACTCCTCTGTTCTTTTCTGTGGTGTACTATTTTCCCCAATAAATCCCTTGATATATTAATTATAATTGTGCAAAATTTGCTGTGTTATAATTCCAGTATCTGTATCAATCTGTATCAGTATCTGAGATGAGGTTTTGATGGACAACCTGTTCAGACTATGTTTCTTTTGTCTTGCCTTTCACTGTGCCTTATAATTATTTGTTGAAAGCTGGACATGACGTGCTAAGTAATAGAAACTGAGATAAAGAGAATGTGAAAGCAAAGCTTCATGTTAATTTGACTAACGACCAGTCTTTGTTTAATGTTTCTGTAGCTGTAGGTGCTAGAGGCTTCACATTCTCTAGTGTTCCTGGTCACGTCTTCTGTCTTGACTTTGACGTCCTTGAAGATCCCTCCTTAGAGAGAATCTGTCTTGCAGCTATTTCAACTGTAGTCTGCAAAACAAGTATGGTCCTGGAGCCATGTTACTGTGGTGATAAGGCATAGAGAAAAAGGAGTATCCTGATAACAAACACTTCATTCTCAGTCTTCTATTGGGCTTGCTTCTCTGAACTCTGACCATCTGAAGTCTTCCTTCTGTTAGACCACTTCTTCCCATTTGGTGAGAAAAGAAGGCTACATGGGATGAGAGAAAGAGAGAGGGGAATGCCTTCCCCATGATTCTGAGACAAGATCCCTGGGTTGGGAAGATGCCCTGGAGAAGGGAAAGGCTACCCGTTCCAGTATTCTGGCCTGGAGAATTCCGTGACTGAATAGTCCATGGAGTCACAAAGAATCGGAACTATTTAGCGACTTTCACTTTCACTCTGTTAAAAGATTTTTCCCCAAAACCCTAAGCCTTGAGGCTCAGGGCAGATAACAAGGATCACTCTTTCCCTCCTCTTGCTGATGTGAGGAAGGACTCTCTTTAGACCTTCACTATATGATGATTCCTGTAGATTTCTTGGAGATAAAGTGAAGTCGCTCAGTCGTGTCCAACTCTTTGTGACCCCATGGACTGTAGCCTACCAGGCTACTCAGTCCACGGAATTTTCCAGGCAAGAGTACGGGAGTGGGTTGCCATTTCCTTCTCCAGGGGACCTTCCCAACCCAGGGATCGAACCTGGGTCTCCCGCACTGCAGGCAGACACTTTACTGTCTGAGCCAGCAGGGAAGCCCTTCTTGGAGATAAGTCACACAAAACTGTGGAACCCTTAAGATAGCAAGCCAAGGGGTTCTCACCTTCAAGTGAGGCCACATCCACCTTCCTTCCATCAAAATGATTAAGTTTTTCTACCAATTTATGACTCTGTCAGTTTCTATTCTGTGGAAGTTCTGGGCTGTGACTCTCTGAATTCACTCTCTCCGCAGATTTCAGGTGAGAGATTTGCCATTACAATTCATTTTTCCAATGAGTCTAAGAAAGTCACTGGTTTTCAGTTTCCCAGCATTTTCTTATAAGGATGGTGGTGATGACATCAACATCACATCACTGAAACCAGAAGTCTGAGTATTTTCCTTTGAAGCCAAGAAGATCACACATCCTCTCACTCTCCTAGGGAGGAGTTAAGAATGATGATCATTATTTTAAAGAACTGAGCCATCAGGGACAATATCAGAAAGGGTCTCACCCAGGCTGTGTCGTTTGATGTCTGTGGTTGGAGAATCATATCTATAACTTTTCCTAACTTCATTTTGCTCTGAGGTATCTCCTTTCCATCAGATGCTTCACAGCAGAAGACAGTAGAAGCCTCCCTGGACTGGCTCTGTCTCAGGATGCCACCGTTATATTTGCATTTTATAATTGTTCCTCCAAAGGATGTTGTGAGCTAATTCATAGGAGACCCACCTCTTCGCTTCTCCTCCTCCTCATCTCTATCTTTAGATATCTGTGTTGACTTGAAGAATTTTAAATTCATTTCTACTCTCCAAAGGAATTTTTGGATACCTGCAACCATGCTTGTTTCCTCACCTAAAATAATGTCACTGCATTCCTCCAAGATCCTGAGTTCCAGTGAACTCAGCAATGTACCATGAAGAGAACTGTCAAGAGGCAGAGAAAGGTTTAGGAATACAGATTCCCACAACCTCCTTCACCCTATCCCCTTCCATTGAAAAAGAAGGAAAAAAGGATAAAATGCTGTCCAGAACTTTAAAAATCCCAAAGGATTATAAACGTTCAGTATTACAGCACATACATTTATACACAAAGAAATTTGAAGGTTTTCTGATTTCAATTAAGATTATTATCTCTTCTGAGTGATGGTTTCTCCTCCCCCCACCCCAGAAACCCTTTTGGCTGATATCTTTTCAAAGAGCAGTAGCTAGGGATAACTAAGCTTACTTTTGCTGCGTCTGTTTTTCTTTCTCCAGGTCTCTTTGTCTTAAGTTCCGAAGTCTCTTTCCCTAGCCTGCTAAAGGTTAGCAGCTTGAAATCAAGGGCATGAGTCATTGGTGCTCTTCATATGAGAGATAGGCTCTGTGGCTTTTACAGCAAAAAGTATATAAGGTTCCAGAAATAGGATAGAAGTCAGAGAGATAATTGGGGGCTGTGAAAAGTCCTTTACTATGTAAGACATAAGGCTTCCTGGGTGGCTCAGTGGTAAAGAACCCACCTGCCAAACAGGCGATAAGGGCTCCATCCATAGGCTGAGAAGATCCCCTGGAGAAGGAAATGGCAACCCACTCCAGTGTTCTTACCTGGGAAATCCCTTGGACAGAGGAGCTTGGTGGTCACAAAAAGAGTCCATGGGGTCACAAAAGAGTCTAGCACGATTTAGCGATTAAACCACTAATCACTACCATCTAAAACAGAAGATCAAGGACACATTTCTCTTATGCTTATTATTAGAACCTGGGTTTCATTGATCAAATTACCAAACCTCTGAGCTTCAGTTTCCTTAACTGAAGGGAGTAATAATATGCGCCTTGCCATTTGACAGATTATTGGAATGTTGTAATTACATGCAGAACTATGAGGTCTTTGTGAAGCATCATGCATATAAATGTTTGTATTGCACTTTCCTGGAGCGAGGAGCCTGGTGGGCTACAGTCTATGGGGTCACAAAGAGTCAGAGACAACTGAGTGACTGACAGTAACTAATTAGCAACATCTGAACATGCTAGCTCATTAGATATTCAGAAATGAATCACAAATACTTGTGGTATGGGAAGTCCCCATGAGCCTGTGATACTTAGTTGATTGTGAACCATGAAATAGCCTTGAAAAACAACTTTAATGAATAAAGGAGAACAGTTCAATACTTTTGGTTGAAGGCACTACCAGTATAACCAAAATAATACCTTTGAGTTCCTAGGAAAGAATACTTCTAAAGCAAACTACCTAGAATTCATAGATTCATAGACTTTTACCACAAGTTATACAAGGGGAAAGTAGCAAAAGTTATCACTTAATATATACCTATCAGTCATGATTCATAAGGACCCAGGAAGCTACTATTAATAGGTATAAAATTCAGATCTCACTGATTAATATTTTTCATGAGATATGATCACACACTACCATTTATTATTATTATTTGGCTGTATCTCAAGGCATGGCAGATCTTGGTTTCCAGCAGGGATTGAACCCAGGCTCCCTGCAGTGGAAGCATGGAGTCTTTATCACTGGACCATCAGGGAAGTTCCTCGATGATAAATATTTTAAAACATGACCCCTCAGCATGACTTTTAGGAAGCTATTCCTATGTTTGCCCTACTGTACCCTTTGTGCCAAGTATATGTATGAAAATCTAGTATACGAAATTGATCCTCTTAAGGCCCCAATTTTCAAGCATTCTTAACACAAGATGACAAACATGGAGTATATATTTATTTTTTAATTAATTAATTAATTTTAATTGGAGCTAACTACTTTACAATATTGTAGTGGTTTTTGCCAGACATTGACATGAATCAGCCATGGCGGAGTATATATTTAGAATGTGTATGTGTGTGTATCTCTCATGCAAAGTATATGTGTGCTAAGTTTATATACAGGAGTCTTTCAAAATCAATCAACCTGACTCTAAATTTTCAGCCATTTATTTGTATTATTCATGGTCTTTGGAGAGGGTTTATTTTTTTTCCCCTTGATTTCCTCCCCAGGAAACCACTCCTGTCAGCTCAGCTTCTAGCATCTCAGCCCCAGACATTGAGTTGTCACATGGGGAATTTAATTCCATATTGCTCATATCAGAGCATGCTAGCAAGGTACTTTGACCAGTCCATGTCCCAGGGCATCTTCAAATTAAAAGAGATCCGTTTCTGATTCTCTAGGCTTTTACTATTGAACTTTCTTCCTTTCATTCCTTTCTCTCATTATCGTACTGTCACAAAATGCTTGCCCACCACTTGATATTCCAATCCCCGCCATCACCACCAATGCACACACATGACCACATTCAAAAACTGAGCTCCAGAATTGTCCATGGACTTGACTGAAGTCACACATACCATTGCTGACTTGGGACTCAAACATCTAATCCTTCTGAAACCTTACCTGCCTTCTTCACTGAATTATTCACTGAATTAGTTTGACATCAAACTTCTGTTATTTCAAAAAAGCAAAATGCATGGCTTGCTCCTTTATCCAGTGGGTTGAAATTTTGAAATATTGAGTGAGGTTTAGAGCATATTGTGGGACTTCCCGAGTGGCTCAGACGTAAAGAATCTGCTTGTAATGCAGGAGCCTTGGGTTCAATCCCTGGGTTGGGAAGATCCCCTGAAGAAGGGAATGGCTCCAGTATTCTGCCTGGAGAATTCCATGGACAGAGGAGCTTAGTGGGCTACAGTCCATGGGGTTGCAAAGAGTTGGACATGACTGAGCTACTAACACTTTCACTTTCAACACAGAGCATATTGTACTTTCTACCTGGAAGGCCTACCAGTATGCTACCCCTTCAGGACGAAGAAATCTGTCTCTCTCTTCATTTCTCCTATGTTCTTCACTATGTCCCACTGGGAAGATTTAAGGAGGGATCTTATGATGGAGTCAGAAGCCCACTTTTTAAAATTGAGTTATAATTTTCAGAAATATTTTGTTAAGATCTTAAGTTTGATGAGTTCATACTGTATACCTTGTAACTGCTACCCAAATCAAGCTATGGAATATTTTCACCTTCCCAGAAAGTTTCCTCATGGCTGTTTCTAGTCAATCTCCATCACAAACTCCAAAGAGGCAGTTGCCTTCTGATGGCATATATTCTTTAAGGTCTAATTTCTCTTGAATATGCATAGTTTGGGCTTCTTTGATGGCTCATGTGGTAAAGAAACCACCTGCAATGCAGGAGACCTGGGTTTGATCCCTGGATCAGGAAGATCCCCTGGAGAATTTCTTTTGTGTATGTATAGTTTATTTTTGAGATTTATCCAGAGTGTTGTATGTATCAGTAGTTTATTCATTTGGTTGCTAAAGAATATTCTATTGTAGTAAAATGCTAGGATGTTTGTGTGTATGCTCAGTCACTTCAGTCGTGTCTAACTTTTTGCAACCCCATGGACTGTAGCCCACCAGGCTCCTCTGTCCATGGGATTTTCACAGGCAAGAATACTGAGTGGGTTACCATGCCCTCCTCTAGGGGATCTTCCCGACTCGGGGATTCTGCATTGCAAGTGAATTCTTTACCACTGAGCCACCTGGGAAACCCCATGCTAGGATGTATATTAATGACTATATTCAATTTAACGTGTTAGTCACTTATTCGTGTCCAACTCCCTGTGACCCCATGGACTGCAGTCCGCCAGGCTCCTCTGTCCATGGAACTCTCCAGGCAAGAATACTGGAGTGGGTTGCCATTTCCTTCTCCAATTTAAGGCTATATATTCAAATTAAGGCTATTATAAACAGGACTGCTTTCAACTTTCTTGTATGTCTTGTGTGGATACTTGTTTTTGTTCTTTCTTTTGGGTACATACATAGGATTGGAATTGTTGAGGTATAGCCTATCGATGGCACCCCACTCCAGTACTCTTGCCTGGAAAATCCCATGGACGGAGGAGCCTGGTAGGCTGCAGTCCATGGGGTCACTAAGAGTTAGACATGACTGAACGAATTCACTTTCACTTTTTCTTTCATGCATTGGAGAAGGAAATGGCAACCCATTCCAGTGTTCTTGCCTGGAGAATCCCAGGGATGGGGGAGCCTGGTGGGCTCGCACAGAGTCGGACACGACTGAAGCGACTTAGCAGCAGCAGCAGCCCATCTAGGCTTCCTTGGACATGACTTAGTGACTAAACAACAACAAATGCTTAACTTAATAAAAAAAAATTTACCAGAGTTTTGAAAGTGATTTCTACAAGCAGTGTATGAGCATTCTGGTTACTTAATTCCTTTTACAACAGTTGACATTATCAAGGCTTTTTATGGTAAATATTCCTAAATATTTTCATTTTAAAAAAAATTGGTTTTACTTAGTGCTTTCCTGAGGATTCATTGAGTGTATTCTCATAAACTTATTGTCCATTCATATTTTTTTTAGTGATTTCAGTTTAAATCTTTTGTCCATTTTAAAAGTGAAATTGTTTGTATTTTTGTTATTAATTTGTCAAATTTCTTCATATATTCTGGATAGCATTTCCTTGTCCAATATTACATATTGCCAAATTTCTTCTTGTCTATGACTTGCCAATTTATCTTCATGATGCTTTTCATTTTGATGAAGCATATCCTTTTCAGTTTGATGAAGTCCTATCAATCATATTCTTCTTTTATGATGAATGGTTTTTGTGTTCTGTATAGGAAATGTTTGCCTTACCCAAATTTGTGAAGGCATTTCTATATATTTTCTTCCAAAACCTTTATTCTAACTTTTACAGGTAAATCTCTATACCATCTCAAATTACTTTTTGTGTGTCAGGAGTGAGTCTGAGGTCAGGAATTATTTTATGTGGACATTTATTTTTCTAGCATCATTTGCGGAAAAGACTATCCCTAATCCATTTATTTAACTTGGCACCTGTATTTCTTCTCTTAAGCACTGGACAGGGTATTCCCTGCCTGCCTGCCATGTTTCATGCATTTTCTAGGCTTAGAAATGTTTCTTGATTTTTTTCCATATGGTGGGGATCACTGCCTCTTTTGAGGTGCCGTGGAGACCTGGGTTCAATCTCTGGATCAGAAAGATTCTCTGGAGAAGGAAATGACAACCTACTTCAGCACTCTTGCCTGGGAAATTCTATGGACAGAGGAGCCTAGTGGACTACAGTCCATGGGATGGCAAAAAGTCAGACACAACTGAGCAACTGAGCACGCACATCCTGGGGACATAATACTGAGAATGAAGTGTATCCTTGGAACTCATGCGGTGTAGTTAAGGCCCTAATTCACATGACTTCAGGGAAGGCACTTTAACCATTAGGCAGGTATTTTAGAAAGTCATATACCTAGGTCTATTCTCAAGAGCTTCTCCCTTCTACCACCCTCTCCCCAGGTTATGTCATTTACTCCCATCTGTCCCACTTAGAGACATTGAGAAGCTTACAAAATTGCAGTATTTTCCCTCTGAAATGCTTTTAAGTAGCATTTTAAGGACACTATTTCCCAACATCACTCCCACTTATGGCGCCCTACAGCACGGCTTGTACAAATCACTTCCTCACTTGTTGGCTTTCATGCATGCTAAATGCTTTTCTAAATTGACCTGATACCTATTAAACCTGAAGTGGACTTTTTGAGAGCTGAAGAACATTTAATCAATGGGGCATTAGATTGAATAAATCATGGCTGAGATGAATTCCTTAAATTGATACGATCTTTAATGAGCATTGCACTTGATTTAATAATCTATTTATTAAATACATTTAAAAAATTGGTAAATTGAACACTTGCCTCAGAGCAAGCAATTAGGGCTATTTTCATTCCATATTTATTTTCTTGAGTTGAGACAATATTTGTTAAGTCTTAAGCACACTGAATACATTTTTGAATCATTTTTTTCTTTCAATAGCAGTCTAAATGCTAAATCTTCATGTTGCTTACATCTACTCTCTGTTCAATTACAGAAGGTACTAACAATTAGAAAGGAAGATTTACTAATTCCACAATTACTAGTATTGAAATCTCTGGGCGGTTTATAAAATCTGTTTGATATTTAACAAATCTAGGTGAAGATTGGTTAAATCTCTTTAACTTCTATTAAATGCAATGAGAAATGTGTTAAAGGGACCCTGTCGTATCGAAGCAAACCTTAAAAGAATAGCATAATTTTTTTCCCCCCAAATCTCATTAAACTGACATATATGGTTTTTTGATTTCCTTTATTTCCTTTTAAATTACTGCTAGTTATTACTTACATATTTATATGTAAAAAGTAGCTTTCTTCCTCTTAAATCTCATCTCCCTTTGGGCTGATTGGGTTTCTGAAGGCCTTGTACAAACCCTGGGAAATTGCAGTGCATTCTCCCAGTTGGGCTTCAGACAAATCTGAATGTTCCCAATCTGAGTTTCTGCCCTTTGTTTCCAAATCCTGATGAAAATGAACAATTCACCCCATTCTGATGTATAAATCTCTTATTCTGGTACATCAAGATAAAGGTCACAGACTGCATTAATAATGGTTCCTTACTTGTGTTACTAATAACATCTTACATTGTTAACCCTGAAACTATTTTAAAAATCTAATTTACTTTTCTCTATGAATGCCAGGCCAGATACTCATCTTATATGACTCAAAGGGATAATTCATCTTCACTCAATTCTGGGAGAAAAAGCCAGCCTGAGATGGCAGTTTATTTTCCATGTTTGCCTGAGTTATAAAACCAGGCTAACCCATTCTAATCAGTCAATGAATATTTATTAAGCTCCTACTAAGTGTTTATTTTATTGTCCTTGTACAAAAGACTCTGTTTTCAAAGCACATCTGATTAGGAAAATCCATTCAATTCAACAAATATTTCTTGAGTAGCTTTCCAGCCTGGCACAATACCAACTAAGTGATATAAAGATAAGGACGATGTGAGTACTTCTCCCTGAAACACTGTTATCTACTTATGTGGAGCAGGAAGATGAAAAAGAGACATTAAAAAAAAAATGCTGAGGATTTTATTTTCATGAAAATGTGGAACACGTGGCTTTGAGTAATGAAGAACATAGGGGAAAATATGCTGAGGTCAGATTGTATCTTATTTATTTATTTTCTAGCTTTACTGAGGTATAATTGAAAAATAAAAATGTCACATATTATTCTATACATAACATTTTTTACATTATAAAAGAATCACCTCGTGGATTTAATGTCAACTAACATATTCATCACTTCACATATTTGTCTTTTTTTGTGTGTATGAGAACATTTAAGTCCTTTTCTCTTAGTGAATTTCAATCATTCAATACAATGTTATTAATTATAGTCTCCACATTATAGATTAGATCCTGAGAACTTTATAATTTTACAATTCAAGGTTTTACCAAACATTACCAAGGTTGTACCCTTTTACAAACCAGCCTCTCTCTGTTTTCTCCAATCCCCAGCCCTGGCAACTGCTTTTCAACTCTATGCCTATGAATTTGACCTTTTCTTTCTTTCTTTTTTTTTTAGAATTCCACATGTAAATAAATCATGCCATGTGATATTTATGTTTTTCTTTCTAGCTTATTTCAAGTTGTATCATGCCCTCCAGGTTCATCTCAGTTCAGTTCAGTTCAGTTGCTCAGTCATGTCCGACTCTTTGCGACCCCATGAACTGAGGCACATCAGGCTTCCCTGTCCATCACCAACTCCTGGAGTCCACCCAAACCCATGTTCATTGAGTCGGTGATGCCATCCAACCATCTTATCCTCTGTCGTCCCCTTCTCCTCCTGCCCTCAATCTTTCCCAGCATCAGGATGTTTTCCAATGAGTCAGCTCTTTGCATCAGGTGGCCAAAATATTGGAGTTTCAGCTTCAGCATTAGTCCTCCCAGTGAACACCCAGGACTGATCTCCTTTAGGAGGGACTGGTTGGATCTCCTTGCAGTCCAAGGAACTCTCAAGAGTCTTCTCCAACACCACAGTTCAAAAGCATCAATTCTTCAGTGCTCAGCTTTCTTCACAGTCCAACTCTCACATCCATACATGTTCACTGGAAAAACTATAGCCTTGACTAGATGGACCTTTGTTGGCAAAGTAATGTCTCTGCTTTTCAATATGCTATCTAGGTTGGTCATAACTTTTCTTCCAAGGAGTAAGCGTCTTATAATTTCATGGCTGCTATCACCATCTGCAGTGATTTTCATCTATGTTGTCCCAAATGAAAAAATTCCTCATCTTGATAGCTGAATAATATTCCATTGTGTGTATATATCACATTTTTATTTATCATCCACTGATGGACACTGAGGTTGTCTCCCTATCTTGATATTGTGAATAATGCTGCTGCAAACATGGGCTTACAGATATGTCATCAAGGTGATTCCATTTGCTATGGATGTATACTCAAAAGTAGGATTATTGTTGGTTTTATTTTTAGTTTCTTAGAGCCACCATTCTATTTTCCACGTTACATTCCCACCAACAGTGTGAAAGTCTTCCCTTTTCTCTGCATCCTCATCAGTGTTTTGTTATTACTTGTCATTTGATAAGAGCCATCCTAATAGATTTGAGATGAGATCTAATTGTTGCTTTGATTTGCATTTCCCTGGTGAACAGAAATGCTGAGCAATTTACAAATACTTGTTGTTCATTTGTTTATCTTTTTTGGAAGAATGTTTAAGTCCTTTGCCAATTTTTAATTGGGTTATTTCTTTTTTGCTATTGAGCTGTGTGAGCTCTTGTATGTTTCAATATTAACCCTGTATTGGATATATGGTTTACAAATATTTTCACACATCCAGTAGGCTTCCCCCGTTCATTTTGATGATGATTTCTTTTCCTGTGCAGAAGATTTTCAGTTTCATAAAGCCCTTCTTGTTTACATTTGCTTTTGTTGCTATTGCTTTTCCTGTCAAATCCAAAAGAAAATAAAACATTGCCAAGTCAAATACAAGCTTGCCTCTTGTATTTTCTTTTAGGGCTTTTATGACTTCGGGTCTTATGTTCAATTATTTAATCCATTTTGAGTTTTGCTTTGTTTTGTTTTTGTGACTGGTGTTTCATTCTTTTGCATGTGACTATCCCGTTTTCCAACACAATCTATTGACATGAATATCCTTTCTCCATCATCTTTAGCCTCTTAGTCCTATGGTAGCTGACATATATGTATAGATATATTTTTATGCTGTCTATTTTGTTCATTTGATCTATATGTCTGCTTTTATACCAATATCATACTGTTTTGATAATTGCAGAGAGAGAGAGAATTTAGCTAAAGATTTGAAGAACATCTCTAAGCATGTATTCCATTTTTTCCTTTAGCTCTTTATAATAATGAAAATCAAATTAATAAAAGGAGCATTCAGGTTATGGTATTTCTCTAGAATTTGGGTAGAAACAGTTGGCATGAACAACCTACAAAGTGGAAGGGTGGTATCACTGACCACAAAGGGGAGTTTGGAGATTCAGTTTTGTGGGCAGATGATGTCTTCTGTTTTAAATGTGTGGAAACAGTAGGATATACCACTGAATGTGTCCAGTAGGATAAGAGACAGGGAACAGGAGCTCAGTGATTAATGAGGATTTGCCTTGATTGAAGATGGTGCTGGAAATGTACATTTAGGAGTCATTAGCATAGAAGTGATGTTTAAAGCTAAGAGGATAGATGAGCTCTCCTAGAGTGAGTGTTAAAGGAGCAGAGAAAAGAATGTGGCTTCTGGAAGGCCCATTCTAAGGGTGGTGGTGAGGAGGAAGAGAATCAGTGATGGAAATAAAAGGAAAAGGAGATGCAGGGCTAAAGGTCAGGGAAAGCTAGTAAAAGATATAGCCAAGGTCAAGCAGGAACATCAGCTGTGAATGAAAGAGAGTAGACGTGGAAAGAGCATGATTGATCAAATAATAAGCAACCACTGGAGAGCTTTAGAATAAGGAATTGCCGTGAAAGACTCTGTGTATAAATGTTAATCCATTTTTGTTTCTGCTTATATTTTATATGCACTTCAGTGGAAATATATGCTATATAGGGGGATTCATGAAGCTCACCCCAGTCCTCTTATATAACATATATATAGGGGGTTACCACTTGCTGGCTCAGAAGTCCTTGAAGATGAAACTTAACCTCTGTGAGTTTATTTATCATCAGCAGGATAAGGATATTAATACATGCTTCATAGAGGTGGCTTAGGAATTAAATAAAATAATTAACATAAACCACTATATTATGCTTGACATATGTGCAAATAAATATATTGTTGTACAACTATAAATTTATGTACAGATATATAGCAACAAAATACTAATTGCAATTTTTAACATTAAGTGAGTTTTTGAAGTAATTAGGAGAGCTGAGTGTTATCTGGTCTTATCAGGGTGTTATCAAGAGTCTTTGAAGGAGTAATTGGGCCAGAAACCTTACTCTTTCCTTTAAAAAAAAGAAAACCCTAATTTAAAATTCATAGACAATTTAATTTAAGGCTTAAGGAAATACTAAGATAAGAGTCCTGAAAGTGAAAAAAGTGAAAAGTGAAGTCACTCAGTCGTGTCTGACTCTTTGTGACCCCATGGACTGTAGCCTACCAGGCTCCTCTAGTCCATGGGATTTTACAGGCAATAGTACTAGAGTGGATTGCCATTTCCTTCTCCAGGGGATCTTCCTGACCCAGGGATTGAACCCTGGTCTCCTGCATTGTAGACAGACGCTTTACCGTCCTGAAGTATGTTTTAATAGAAAGTGCATTTTCTTATATTTTTATATTTTTACAGTGGCAAAAAATTGCAAGCATTGGAAATATTGCATCAGCAGGGAGTTAGTTAAACACATATAACTGATTCATAAAATGGACCACTATGCCATGGAAGGATTTTTAAAAATCAGTTTACAGGACTAGGTATATGATTCTGCTTAGGAGATGGTTGGATGGGTATTTTTTCTATATATGCCTTCCTTCCTTCTCCTCTCTCTCCTTCTGTCCTTCCCTTTCTCCTTCTCTTCTTTCCAAAAGAAAAATGTATTATATTTATGAGCTAAAGAGTTATCTCACTTTTACTGAAGACACGCCTCATGGACCTTTGAACACCTTCACCCACACCAGGAAGGAAATACCCCCCAAATAGGTAATGCCATGGCTTTACTGGCTGTTACACAAAGTACAAGGTATGTCCCCCCAAAAATGCAGAGGTGAAAGTTTCCTCTGAGTCCATGACTGGTTGGGGAATGTGACAGATTGCATTTTCCAAAGATTTCTGAACCAATGTATCCCCTCCTGTGTCAGTGTGACCTTGGTACTTCACCATTGAGAGGTAGGTTCTGTGTTGCTTCCTCTTGAACCTTGATGGAACTGTGACTATGCTGGAAGGGACACTGTATGGCTTTTGAAGTTGAATTACAAAAAGAATACCGCTTCCACCTAATCCTTCAGGAACACTCACCCTGGGAACCCAGCAACCATGCCACGAAGCAAAGATCTCAGGGAAAGCCTCCATGAGGTCCCAGCCAACAGTAGGCAGCAACTGTTAACATGTCAGGAAATGAACCTTCACAAGAGCTGATACTGGCTAGATCACAGCTGAGCTATGCCTTCTCATCCTGACTCAAATGGTAGGCCTTTGACTGAAGTAAATGCTGCCATTTTAAGTCACTCAATTTCAGGGTCATTTACTATGTAGCAATAAGCAGCAGAAACAGGGTGAAACATGATTCTTGATGTTTTGATGGTGAAAAGTGAAAGTGAAGTTGCTCAGTCGTGTCCGACTGTTTGTGACCCCATGGACTGTAGCCTACCGGGCTCCTCCGTCCACGGGATTCTCCAGGCAAGAGTACTGAAATGGGTTGCCATTTCCACCTCTGTAAACAATAAGCTACTCAATAGCTATTCAGGTTGAGGAGACCTTTTAAGAAAAACTTATTTACAAAGTAGCAATAGATTCACAGACTTAGAGAATGAACTTATGATTGCCAGTGGGGAAAGACGAGGAGAAAGGAAGTTAGGGAGTTTGGGATGGACATGTATACACTGCTTTATTTAAAATGCATAATCAACAAGATAATCAATAATGGATAATCAATCAACTGTATAGCACAGAGGACTCTGTTCAGTGTCATGAGGAAGCCTGGACTAGAGAGGAATTTGGGGAAGAATGGATACTTGTATATGTATGGCTGAGTCCCTTCATTGTGCTATCTGAAACTATCACAACATTGTTAGTTGGCTATTTGTTGTTGTTTTTCAGTTGGTAAGTCTTGTCCAACTCTTTGCGACCCACCAGGCCCTTCAGTCCATGGGATTCTCCAGGCAAGAATACTGGAGTGGGTTGCCATTTCCTTGCCAGGAGATCTTCCCAGACCAGAGATCTAACCCACATCTCCTGCACTGGCAGGCAGATTCTTTACCACTGAGGTACCAAGGAAGCTGCAGCTGGCTATACTCCAATATAAAATAAAGTGTTAAAAAAATAAAAAGAATATCTTGTCTTAGTCCTCTTTTTCTCATCTTTTCTTCTCTATTTTATATTCAGTGAAGATCTACATTTATGTAACTAATAGGAAGAAATTCTCATTTACTGGCTAACTGCAATGTATGTACTAGATATTTTGCACCATACTTTGTGTACATAATCTTATTTAATTCACACAGCAGATTTATGAGGTAAGTATTATTATCCCTCACTATGCAGATGAAGAGAAAGGGGATCAAAAGTATTAAACAACTTGCCTGAGGGCACATAGCCAGTAAGGGCAGGTTTCACAGGTTAAGCCTAGACCTTCTGATTGCTAAGATTGCCTGTGCTGTTCAGCTGCCTCCCATTAGAAAATGTGTTAACTATTCAGCTTCCACCTCCAGTCTGCTGACTTCCTACTTTCATATGTCCTGTTAGTCAATAGAACTTCTCTATATAGTCTTACACTACAAGAACCTTCAGGGTGATATGGCAAGCGATTGTCTAAACAATAGAGCACAGGTTCCCGGGAGGATTGGTGGTAAATCATTATAAGAGGACAATGCAAGATCTGCAGAAAACCATTGCTGAACAATACTCAAGAATATTGCAGGAAGAGCTGCAATAAATGGAAAGTCAAAGAACCGGGAGAGATCATGACAAGAGGTTCAGTAGTCTGTATGGGGATGATTGGTTTGGCAGCATAGTGGAGGTGTGAGGACCAGGGGGTGAGAAGCACTTGCTTCTTCATAATTTTTTTTTTGGCAAAATTATGTATGGCACACATATATGTATGCAACTATCATCTATCTATCTACCTATCCATCTATCTATCCATTTATCTGTCTTTATCATCTATCTATTCATTTATATATCTAGTCATCTATCAGTCCGTCTATCTATCTATCTATTCATCTCTCCACAACCTCAATCACCCGATTCATGATTCACCCACTCCCACCACCCTTTCCCCCCTTGGTATCCAAATGTTTGTTTTCTGTGTCTGTGCTTCTATTTCTGCTTTGCAAATAGATTCATCTGCACCACTTATCTAGGTTCCTTGCATATGCGTTAATATATGATATTTGTTTTTCTCTTTCTGCCTTTCCTCACTCTGTATGTCAGTCTTTAGGTCCAACCACATCTCTACAAACGACTCATTTTCATTCCTTTATTTGGCCAAGTAATATTCCATTGTGCATATGTACCACCTCTTTTTTATCCTTTACTCTTTTGATGGACATTTAGGTTGTTTCCATGTCCTGGCTATTGTAAATAGTGCTGTAGTTTTTAGATACCAAGTCTTTTATTTTCTTTCTGTTAGGTCTCTCAAGCCAGCCCGCCTCTCTTCAACTTCACCACTGCCCTCAGGACTCTGGTCCACATTAATCCTCACCTTTATCCTCTAATGGGCTCCTAACTGAGCTCCCCACCCATTCAGTTCAGTTCAGTTCAGTTGCTCAGTCGTGTCTGACTCTTTGTGACCCCATGAATCGCGGCATGCCAGGCTTTCCTGTCCATCACCAACTCCCGGAGTTCACTCAAACTCACGTCCATCGAGTCGGTGATGCCATCCAGCCATCTCATCCTCTGTCATCCCTTTCTCCTCCTGCCCCCAATCCCTCCCAGCATCAGAGTCTTTTCCAATGAGTCAACTCTTCACATGAGGTAGCCAAAGTACTGGAGTTTCAGCTTCAGCATCATTCCTTCCAAAGAAATCCCAGGTCTGATCTCCTTCAGAATGGACTGGTTGGATCTCCTTGCAGTCCAAGGGACTCGCAAGAGTCTTCTCCAACACCACAGTTCAAAAGCATCAATTCTTTAGCACTCAGCTTTCTTTATAGTCCAACTCTCACATCCATACATGACCACTGGAAAAACCATAGCCTTGACTAGACGGACCTCTGTTGGCAAAGTAATGTCTCTGCTTTTCAATATGCTTTCTATTACCCCTTCTTATTCCAGTTAATTCTGCACAATATTTCCAGTTTAGTGTTCCTAATCTTATCACATTTGTTTTCAGGTTCTCCCATTGGCAACCAGTTGAAATGCACTGAGCCAATTATGCCTTAAATTGCAAGCTCAGTCTTATTTTTCATCACTCTCTTCCATCTAGAGGCATAGTGTTTAGCTACATAGAACTGTTAGCATTTTAAAAAACATCCTTCTGGTAGATTGATGGCAAAAAATAGTTCAGTTATATCTATGAATCTTTAGTGAAGAAGAAGTAAAGAGCCTCTTGATGAAAGTGAAAGAGGAGAGTGAAAAAGTTGGCTTAAAACTCAACATTCAGAAAACTAAGATCATGGCATCTGGTCCCATAACTTCATGGCAAATAGATGGGGAAATAAAGGAAACAATGAGAGACTTTATTTTTTGGGTCTCAAAAATCACTGATGATGCTGACTGTAGCCATGAAATTAAAAGATGCTTGCTCCTTGGAAGAAAAGCTATGGCAAACCTAGACAGCATATTAAAAAGCAGAGAAATTACTTTGCTAAAAAAGGTTCATCTACTCAAAGCTATGGTTTTTCCAGTAGTCATGTATGGGTGTGAGAGTTGGACTATAAAGAAAACTGAGCATCGAAGAATTGATGCTTTTGAACTGTGGTGTTGGAGAAGACTCTTACGAGTCCCTTGGACTGCAAGGAGATCCAACCAGTCCATCCTAAAGGAAATCAGTCCTGAATATTCATTGGAAGGACTGATGCTGAAGCTGAAACTCCGATACTTTGGCCACTTGATGTGAAGAACTGACTCATTTGAAAAGACCCTGATTCTGGGAAAGATTGAAGGAGGGAGGAGAAGGGGATGATGAGATGGTTGGATAGCATCACCGACTTGGTGGACATGAGTTTGAGTAAGCTCCACGAGTTGGTGATGGACAGAGAATCCTAGCATGCTGCAGTCCATTGGGTTGCAAAGAGTCAGACATGACTGAGCAACTGAACTGAACTGAATCTGACTTTCCAGGTCTTTCCTTAAATCTGGGCTTTCCTGTGACTTGCTCGGCTCAAGAGAATGCAAGGGAAGTGGTGATGTGGCAATTCTTACCCTAGACTTCATGTGGTCTTGGTTCTGCTCTTTCTCTTGCTCTTGTGCCTTTTGATCTTGGCTAGTCTGTTAGAAGATGAGTCCCATAGAGCTGAGCCAAGTCACACCAGCTGTTCCAGCCAAGGTCCTATAACTATAACAGAGCCCATCCAAGATCTGCCAACCCACTAACTGAACTTCAGTTTACCACATGAGCCTGTGGAGTCAGTCACATGTGAACTGTGAACAAGTGAAGAATTTCGTAGCCAGCCCATGGACTTGTGAAATGATTATTTTAAACCTATTACTTTTATCATGATTAAACTTACTGCCTTATTAAGTTTTGTGGTGGTTTGTTAGGTAACAAGAGCTAATGTATACAATGTCCCAAGGCTTTTTTGTTTTGTTTTGTTTTCATCTCTGTGCTGTGTTTCTGATATCCTCCTGCCTAAGCTTGATATATGATTTTGCATGTGAAGGCAGTCTGACTCCTTTTCTTTATTCTGGGAGCAGAGTCATTCTGCTTCAACTTATTTGATTTTTCCCACCCTTATTTTTCCTCATCTTCAAGATCTTGAGAAGGTTGGATTTAGGTGAACCCACCTTGCTTATTCTTGTTCAGTGATACTCAGTTGGAAGTACCAGCAAGTGCTCTTCCAGCATTATATTAGCTAGAACAGTGGGAAAGAGTATTCATTCACTTAGGTTCTTTTTTTTTTTAGAAAGCATAGCTTGAAGGTTAGAAGTAGTCAGACTCTGTGTCACATATATGGATGTGTAAGGATCTTTGTGTCCTTCCCTGTTGTGCAAACATACATTATAAATGGAATAAATATTGAAGACATGGGCAGAAAAGTCAACAGTGATCAGTGATTCTTGAGGACAGAATGAGTTCTTTTTTCTAAAAGTCTACTGAGCCTATGTCGCATCAAGTACTGTTTGTAAAGATTTGCTTTGAAATAGCTCAGAGGAACCTGAACAAATACATCAAGAAGCATCATGTTTCAGAAGTATCTGCAGAGAACAAAGGGATTATTGAGAGTGTGACTCCAGTCAAAGTCTGGAAATCATGAGATTCTGATGATTTTTTCTTTATTTTCTACAGCATCCAGAACACATTTTCTCTGAATAGAACTCCTAGATGAATTTCTCAATTGTCAGGCTGGAAGCTGGTCTTCTGGTTTGAGTGCCAAGCTGTGTGACTGTGTCTCTGGAACCATCCCTGATAATGGCAGAGTTACCGCCGTGGCGCCACCAAAGCTTTGTTCAGTGATGCTCCCAGGTCAGAAGCCAGTCCCTGGGTGGGATGGTTGGAAATGATAAGCTGAATGAATCTGATCATGTTCATAAGCTAGAGAAGGGTCAAAATGACCTTGAGATGTAGAAAAAAGCATTGCTTTGATTGAATTGTTCTGAGGCAAAATTATATTTAAATAGTCTGTGCCCCTAACCATTGTTCTCTGGTACAAAAAAGGAAGTTTATAAACAAGCTTCTGCAAATTAAATTCATCCAAACTCCTCATTTGAAGGAAGGATTTGTTTTGCCTGCTGATCTTAAGACCCTTAATGCTCTGCTTCTTCTGACCTCTTTATGAAGCACATTTCAGCACTTGAGATTCATCACTGTCTTTTAGAGTGAAGCTTTTGCAAAGTGAAAATTTGTAATTTCCCTCTAGTGACTTAATGTTTTGTCAATCTTATAAACAGTGGACTTCCCAGGTGACTCAGTGATAAAGAATCCACCTACAAAGCAGGAGACATGGGTTTGATCCCTGGGCTGCAAGGATCCCCTGGAGAAGGAAATGGCAACCCACTCCAGTTTTCTTGCCTGGAAAATCTCATAGACAGAGTAGCCTGGTGGGCTATATAGTCCAGAGGGTCGCGAAGAGTCTGACATGGCTGAGTGACTGAGCATGCATGCATTATAAACAGTGTTCCAATGAACACTGGGATGCATTTATCCTTTTGAATTATGTTTTCTTTTTTCTAGGTATATGCCAAGAAGGGGAATTGCTGGATACATGATAGCTCTATCTTTAGTTTTTTTTTTTGGCTTGTTTTTATGAAACATCTACACTGTTCTCCATAGTGGCTGCACCAATTTACATTCCATCAACAGTGTACAAGAGTTCCCTTTGCTCCATACCCTCTCCAGCATTTATTGTTTGTAGATTTTTTGATGATGGCCATTCTGACTAGTGTGAGGTAATATCTCATTGTTTTGATTTGAATTTCTCCAATAATTAGTGATGCTGAGTATCTCTTCGTGTGCCTCTTGACCATCTGGTTGTCTTCTGGGAAAAAAGTGGAGGGAAGGATAGACTGGGAGTTGGGGTTGATATATACATATTGCTATATCTGAAACAGAGAAACAAAGACCTACTATAAGAAATAAATAAAATATTTTGTGTGTGGTTACATATAAAGAAAGATTTTAAAATGTTTTTATTTTTATTAACAGAACAAAAAGAAGTTTAGAAATTCACCTAATCATTTCTGTGATATCTCTACTAAGAAAGATTTGAGTCTAGTCATGATAAAAGACCTAGAGGTCTCCAAGGGAAGGGCACTCTTTAAATGGAGACTAAATGTACTATTGGTTGATCCTGGATTAGATCCTAAGTATCAAGATAAACAAAGATACTTATAAGGGCATTATTGGGTCATTTGACAGAATTTGAAGATGAGTTATAGATTTTGTCATAGTATTAGGCAATGTTTTGTTTTTTTTTTTTTTTTTTCTGATTTTAGTCATTGTACTGTGGCTCTGGGCTTTGCAGGTGGCCCAGTGGTAAAGAATCTGCCCGCCAGTGCAGGAAATGCAGAGACTTGGGTTTGATCCCTGGGTCAGGAAGATCCCCGGGTCAGGAGGATCCCCTGAAGTAGGAAATGGCAAATCACTCCAGTTTTCTTGCCTGGAAAATGTCATGGACAGAGGAGCCTGGCAGGCTACACACAACGGGGTTACAAAGAGTCAGACTCATATGCTTGCATACAGACACACACACACATCGTGGCTCTATAGTGTAAAAGAAACACTCTTTTTTAAGGGAAATACCAAAGTATTTATAGCAGACAGACAAATCATCTTTAATTTACCATAAAATGGTTTAGGTGAAATAATTTACGTGTGTGTTCTTATGGACAGGGTAAAATGAAATTCCTAGTACAAACTGAAGCTTTAATAACTTTCAGTACAGTTTAGTGCAGTTCAGTCACTCAGTCATGTTCGACTCTTTGTGACCCCATGAACTGCAGCACGCCAGGCCTCCCTGTCCATCACCAACTCCCCGAGTTTACCCAAACTCATATCCATTGAGTTGGTGATGTCATCCAACCATCTCATCCTCTGTCGTCCCTTTCTCCTCCCACCTTCAATCTTTCCCAGCATAGGCACTTTTCAAATGACTCAGCTCTTTGCATCAGGTGGCCAAAGTATTGGAGTTTCAGCTTCAACATCAGTCCTTCTAATGAACACTCAGGACTGATTTCCTTTAGGATGGACTGGTTGGATCTCCTTGCAGTCCAAGGGACTCTCAAGAGTCTTCTCCAATATCACAGTTCAAAAGCATCAATTCTTTGGTGCTCAGATTTCTTTATAGTCCAACTCTCACATCCATACAGGACCACTGGAAAAACCATAGCCTTGACTAGACGGACCTTTGTTGATAAAGTAATGTCTCTGCTTTTTAATATGCTGTCTAATTGGTCATAACTTTCCTTCCAAGGAGTAAGCGTCTCTTAATTTCATGGCTGCAGTCACCATCTGCAGTGATTTTGGAGCCAAAATAAATAAACAAATAAATAAATAAAGTTAGCCACTGTTTCCACTGTTTCCCCATCTATTTCCTATGAAGTGATGGGACCAGATGCCATGATCTTAGTTTTCTGAATGTTGAGTTTTAAGCCAACTTTTCCACTCTCCTCTTTCACTTTCATCAAGAGTCTCTTTAGTTCTTCACTTTCTGCCATAACGGTGGTGTCATCTGCATATCTGAGGTTATTGATATTTCTCCTGGCAATCTTGATTTCAGCTTGCACTTCCTCCAGGTCAGCGTTTCTCATGATGTACTCTGCATATAAGTTAAATAAGGAGGGTGACAATATACAGCCTTGACGGACTCCTTTTCCTATTTGGAACCAGTCTGTTGTTCCATGTCCAGTTCTAACTGTTGCTCCCTGACCTGCATACAGGTTTCTCAAGATGATCTGGTATTTCTATCTCTTTCATAGTTTTCCACAGTTTGTTGTGATCCACACAGTCAAAGGCTTTGGCATAGTCAATAAAGCAGAAATAGATGTTTTTCTGGAACTCTCTGGCTTTTTCAGTGATCCAGTGGATGTTGGCAATTTAATATCTGGTTCCTCTGCCTTTTCTAAAACCAGCTTGAACATCTGTAAGTTCACCGTTGATGTATTGCTGAAGCCTGGCTTGGAGAATTTTGAGCATTACTTTACTAACTAATAACTTTAGGAGTATGTATAAATGCTATAGATTTATAAAGACCTCATTGGAACAGTTTAAATTTCTTTTACACTTACTAGTTTTGTGAATTTTAATAAGGTTCTAATTATGTTTTGTTTCAGTCAATATTTTCATATTTAGTCAGAAAAAGAGTACACTAACAGATTTTGTACATGGAAATTAACATTTTTATTAATTAAAATATCAATAAAATTAAAAAACAAACAAACAGAAAATGAACTAGTGACAATATTAATTTCTGAAAAAAAGTTTCACTAACAGCTTCATTTAGCACAGCAACTATTTCTGCTTTTGCATATAACCATCTATTTCTGATCTGCATAGTTGTAAGTTTATAAGTAACTAATAATAATTATATATTATTTTACATAATGATTTTTAATTACCACTCAATTTATAATATTTTAGTTTCCTATATCATCCTAATCATTATACTTTTAAATGTCTACCTAGCTTTCCTATTCAATAATGAAATATATCTCCTATATTTTGCACATTTGACTAGCTTTTAATAGTTTTAAAATAATTAACAGTGAATATTTTATAAATGCTGTATCTGTTTTTGCTTTGTTTTCACATCTGCTGAATTGTATTTGTTTAATAATAATTCCCAGAAATGCTATTTTTGAGACAAATGTATAGACAACTTCATGGGTCTGAACAGTTACACCAATTTGTATGTGCACCAGCAGAATTTTTCATTCAACATCACATAACTTCAGAAAATATGCTAATTAGGTTTTGGTTTGTGTGATGTATTTGTTAGTCTAGTGAAAGAGATAAGTAAATTTAGACCTATGAGATGGGAAACAACTGAATTAAAAGAATGCCAAAAGAAGAAGAATGGCAATATGTGACTAGGATTTGTACTATTAAAATGAGTTCCCTGTTGAAAGCATAAGAAAAGCCTTCATGGGCTAAGCACAGAATGGCAGTCACACAAATCTATAAGCAAAATGTAAATAGCAAAAAGTAAAACAAAATAGAAAAGTTTCAGTTAACATTAATTTTTACTCTAGTAAAAATAGTGTTGATCTTAGATAGAGAATGATGTTTAGAAGTCAAAGATGGGTGCATTTTCAGCTGAAGGTCTGGATAACATTTTGAAAAGCAATGGGTCACCATTACCTGGACCGGCCCCTGACAACTGAGTACCCAGGGTCTTGCTGACACTGCAATTTTTCCCCAGAAGCACAAGCTTATTAAGACTTCAAATATCTTTTCCTATACTTTTACCAGAGTTAGCATCTCTAAATGAATCTCCCAGCCTTTTGAGATGCAGCTCATAGATGCATAGAGTATATTCCTCGAATGACAAATAGGTAGCTTTGGGGAAACCTGGAAGCCCCAGACCACTTTTATCATGGCTAATATTCCCAGCCAGTTAATCATATGGTCCTTGCAGTTACCAGTCTTTTTAAATTTAAAATGAGAGGGTTGGGATAATTAGCCTTGCCAGGGTCATTGATCTTAAAGGGGATATGTGCTCTCTTGTGCTTTCACTCATCTTGTACAATTCAGGGAAAAAAAAAAATTCAAACCCTATATCGCCACCCTTATCTTTAGCTAATATTAGGATTGAGTTAAGGTTAATATTAACTAGGTTTTGCAGAAATGGCTTTCACGGTGAATTAAGGGAAGCACTTTGATGAGAAATAAATCTATATTGGGGGGAATTTTCTGTGTGTTCTTTGTTAGTTACTATATATATTGTTGTTTAGTCACTAAGTCATGTCTGCCTCTTTTGTGACCACAAAAAGAGTCTGTAGCCTGCCATGCTCCTCTGCCTATGGGATTTTCCAGGCAAGAATACTAGAGTGGGTTGCCATTTCCTTATCCGGGGGGACTTCTTGACCCAGGGATAGAACTTGTGTCTCCTGCATTGCAAGCAAATTCTTTATTACTGAGTCATCAGAGAAGCCCTCTGATCAATAAGGATGCTCTGACACCCCTCAGTTCATGCCAGTACTGAGGGCAACCTACTAAGTAACTTTTTCATTATTTCTTGGGTTCCTAATGGACTTAAGCTATAGGGAGATAAGTAAACTCCAAGCCAAAAAGCCCCCAATGCAGTGTCTCTGCTGAATTTGAGATTTTATAGTTTTCATCACAATTAAGGGATGAAGCACACAACACAGGAGAAATTAACATGGATTCTAGGGGTGCACTGTGCAGAGAAAAGAAACTTGGAAACAAAATTGACTTTGAAAAGAGAACTTAAAAATCTGGCACACCAAATACATTTAAACACCTCTGCTCTCTAGGGCAAATACTAAAGCTATCAAAATGAGAAAAGAATCTGCTAAGCTTAAACTGACAAGGTTATTTCCCCTTTTCATCTCCCTGTTCACGAAAATCATTGGGCAAGATAGGCAAGTCTTTGGCATGAAGCTCAAAAGAGAAAAAAGTAAAGAGTCTTTAATGATTACACAGCTGGATTTTTAAAACCAATTGAGAATGGATTTAGGTTTCATCTCTGATGATATCTTACTCTATTTCTTTCAAAAATGTAATCATTCTAGTAGGTTCAATATTTTTCATTTATTTGCCCAGGATATTGTCCAAAGAATCCATGAAAAACATCCTAGAAGTTATTTATGATGTAACTGCATGTCTAATTATTGGGCTGAGACTTGAAGATCTGGTCCAAAGTTGAGAGTTAGCTGAGCCGAGAGGAGCAAGGACAAAAGGAGGAAGTACAAATGAACAAAGCCAAAACCTTCAGAGAGAATGAGGACTGTTAAAGTGCAACATTTTTCACATTCTCTTCTTTTGAGTGGAGAAATTGTTCGGCTTAAATCTAACTGGGCTCATCTTTGATGACTAGACCGTACACTGAACAATAAGATTTGTCTTATTGGCCTTAGGACAGGAAACAACAGATGTCTCACTGATGAATGAGACTCACATTGCAATGTTATTCTTTCTTTTTCCTTTAGAAACCGTGTATGTAGAAACTGTATATATAAGTGAGCTACCCAGGCGGCTCAAGTGGTAAAGAGTCTGCCTGCCAATGCAGGAGATGTGGGTTCAACCTCTGGATCAGGAAGATCCCCAGGAGAAGGAAATTGCAACCTACTCCAATATTTCTGCCTGGGAAATCCCATGGGCAGAGGAGCATGGTAGGCTACAGACTCTTCTGGGGGTCACAAAAGAGGCAGACATGACTTAGTGACTAAACAACAATGTATATAGACGCTTTACTTTTTTCTCTTTTGAGCTTCATGCCAAAGACTTGCCTATCTTGCCCAATGATTTTTGTGAACAGGGAGATGAAAAGGGGAAATAACCTTGCAGTTTAAGCTTAGCAGATTCTTTTCTCATTTTAATAGTTTTAGTATTTGCCCTCGAGAGCCGAGGTGTTTAAATGTATTTGGTGTGCCGGATTTTTAAAGTTCTCTTTTCAAAGTCAATTTTGTTTCCAAGTTTCTTTTCTCTGCACAGTGCACCCCTAGAATCCATGTTCATTTCTCCTGTGTTGTGTGTTTCATCCCTTAATTGTGATGAAAACTATAAAATCTAGACTGTAGACAAATTCAGCAGAGACACTGAATTGGGGGCTTTTTGGCTTGGAGTTTATTTATCTCCCTATGCTGCTGCTGCTTCTGCTGCTATCTCCTTATAGCTTAAGTCCATTAGGAACCCAAGAAATAATGAAAAAGTTACTTAGTAGGTTGCCCTCAGTACTCGCATGAACTGAGGGGTGTCAGAGCATCCTTATTGATCAGAGGGCTTCTCTGATGACTCAGTAATAAAGAATTTGCTTGCAATGCAGGAGACACAAGTTCTATCCCTGGGTCAAGAAGACCCCTTGGATAAGGAAATGGCAACCCACTCTAGTATTCTTGCCTGGAAAATCCTATGGGCAGAGGAGCCTGGCGGGCTTCAGTCCATGGGGTCACAATGTGCACACATTGCAAACACACATGGTGAATATGGAGATTAGGAGTCTACATTAAAACTTGAACACGTGACTGATGAAGACATTCTAGGCTGACAAAACTGCCTTTATCTCAATAATATGATATTACAGCGCATGTCCTATTCAGACACTTCCCTTTTTACTTGAAATAAGCAGAGAAAGAGAAAAGACAGAGCACAAATCCAACAGACTTTGCAAATAGATTCTGCTTTTCTCTAAGACTCAAAATCAATGCAGATGCGAAAAGCAAGGAGGAACTCACTGTTTACCTTCTATAAGACCAGTTAAGAGTTTACAATATACTAGCTTTGGAATCACATGTGTTTAAAAGGCTGCTCCTTGAGGTGTTGGCAGTTTATATACTGAGCATAGTGAACTATGTTGACCTATTTCTTGTGATGCCCTGAGATATAAGAACAAGGAAGGTTATGTTGACTGGTGGGACTACTCTGAGGTCATGATGCCTAGTTTCTATGCAGCCCATCTGCAAACACAAAGAACACTTCTGTAGAGCTCACTGTATAAAAATCAGCAGAATTATTGAATAACCTCTCAGCTTCCGAAACACCCTCTTTAACTAGAATAATACTATCAAGAAGTATTTACTATGAATTTATGAAGGGCTGATCCTTTGTCTACAGGCCAAGTGGAAGTCAGTAACAGAAAGAGAGAAGAAAGAAGGCAATGAAAGTGATGACTGCGTAGTGGCGAAACCCTGCCTCTACAAAAAATGCAGGAAGGGGAAAATAAAGCAGATTGAGTTAGTGAAAACGGAAAAGTAAAGAAGGGAATCTTAATAAAGCATGGAATGCAAATGTAAGTCACTAATATGGGTAATCAGTCCAATTTGGGGTAAAACAAAACAAAAACTCAAAAATTTCAAGATATACTGATCTGTTAAAATGATGAACTCTTTGAAATCAACTTTTTTTTTTTTTCTATTTAAGAACTATAGTATATTGACTAGTGGCTGCTTGTGAGCTTTTGGCTTTTACTTCTTTTATTGGAATATAATTGCTTTGCAATGTTGAGTTGGTTTCTGGTCTACAACAAAGAGAATTAGCTATGCCTGGAGAATCCCATGGATGGAGGAGACTAGTAGGCTACAGTCCCTGGGGTCACTAAGAGTCAGACACGACTGAGTGACTTCATTTGCACTTTTTACTTTCATGCATTGGAGAAGGAAATGGCAATCCACTCCAGTATTCTTGCCTGGAGAATCCCAGGAACAGAGAAGCCTGGTGGGCTGCTGTCTATGGGGTAGCAGAGTTGGACACAACTGAAGTGACTTAGCAGCAGCATACATATATCTCTTCGCTCTTGAATTCCCTGCTACTCGCCCCCTTCCCACCCCTCTAGATCATCACAGAGTACCAAGCTGAGTTTATTGGAAATTTTAAAGTAATTATCAAATAGACCAATAATACAATTATAGGGCACTAGAAGAATCCTAGAAGGGACATCTATTTATATGCATAGAAATACATATATTTTATTTATGTATCCATATATTTATGTAAATAAAATAAGATACACTTCCCATGGACAATGTCAGTCTCTCCTTTCAGCAAACAAACTTACCTTTTAAAGAATAATGTAGTATTCTTATGTCCATGAAAAGCCTTATTCATATAAAATCAGCAAAATAATTGCTAAAGTCATCAGATTTTCTTTCCAATGACCATGAATTAAAAAAACTCATTCTTCCAACAAGTAGTTATTGAATTTCAACTCCGTGTTAAATACTACACAAAATGCTGCAGGATATATAAACAAGTAGAGAAAATTGTCTTCCTTCAAGGATTTTAAAGTCTTGCACGTGTATGTGTCTATGTACATCTGTACCATTTATATCTATCTGTATGATACATGTGTGATTTTATTTATAAGTATTTTTATTTACATAAAATTTTAACAATGAAGAAAAATATATAATAGACACTATTCTAGATCACTCATTGCTTGTTTTGAGTGTGCTACATTTTGGAAAAGAAAGGTATGTATAAAATGTTATCTTTACCATTTAAGAGTATTCAGATTAGTAGGGGAAAACATAAAGACCAAAAAGCAGATAATCATAAAACCATACCCCATATATCAAATTAAAAAAGTGCAGCCAAGAGGAAACAATTAATCTCACTTAGAGGCATCAATAAGCTTTCAAAGTAAGCTATTAAGGACATTCCAGTGGAGGAGAAGCACAAAGGTGGGGAAAGGAAGTCTTTTAGGTAGATGGGAATAGCATGATGACACGTAAAAAAGTCATGAAACAACTCCCTTTTGGGGAAATGTGTGGCTAGACCAGCTGGAGGAGCAGAGAGAACATAAGTTATATAGCAATGAGAGAGGATTCTGAAAAATATATGAGAAAGTACAGGGTGTGCCATGTTATGGAATCAGAACAGGATCTCCTGGATAAGGAGTCATTTTCTTACTAAATTAATCTATTTTCTGTTTATATAAAATATATTTCATTCATTATATTAACCTAATTTAAATTATGAATTAATGTTATTTAGTAATTATGTGCATGTGTGATCAGTTGCTCAGTCTGACTCTTTGTGGCCCTATGGGCTATAGCCTGGTAGGTTGGTGGTCCCCCTGGTATATAGTATCATAAAGAGCTGGTTATGCAATGGCAAAATTTGGTACTCATTCACAGCAATAGCTGAATCCTAATTGGAGAAGAGAAGTCCATGTGTTGAGCCTTTTATAAGCTGCATGCGTGCCACCATAAACCTATGGATGAAGCTGTAGGGCTGCTGATGGAAAGAGAATGTTATCCATGTGTAGGCTATTTTGTTCACCTAATGACTAAACCCTATCCCTGTTGTAAGGGAGTACTCACCTGGAAAACAAGATGTCTTACTCAAGGTCCATTCTGAGATTCCTTTTCATAAAATTATTACCTAAAATTATTTTTTAAGCTGAGGCATAATTGACTTACAATATTAACATCAGTTTCAGGTGTATAACATAGTGATTTGATATTCTTAGGTATTATGAAATAATTACTATGATAAGTCTAGTCACCATCTGTCACCATACAAAGTTATCACCTCCTATTTACTATATTGCCAATGCTTTACATTATATCCCTGAGACTTGCATATTTAATAAGTAAGTGTGTACTTAATTCCCTTCACCTACTTCAACCTTCCCCACACTTCCCCTGCTCTCTGACCATTACTTGTTTGTTCTCTGTGTATATGAACCTGTCTCTGTTTTGTTCTGTTTTTCATTTGTTTTGTTTTTAGATTTCATATATAGATGAAATAATTTTGCATTTGTCTTTCTCTGTCTACTTTATTTCATTTAGCATAGTTCCTTTTAGGACTATCCATGTTGTCTGCAAATGGCAAGATCTGATTCCTTTTTATGGCTGAGTAATATTCTATTGTGTGTATGCTAAGTCACTTCAGTCAGGTCTGACTCTGTGTGACCCCATAGACAGCAGCCCACCAGGCTCCCTTGTCCCTGGGATTCTCCAGGCAAGATCACCGGAGTGGGTTGCCATTTCCTTTTCTAACGCATGAAAGTGAAAAGTGAAAGTGAAGTCACTCAGTCATGCCTAACTCTTCGTGACCCCATGGACTGCAGCCGACCAGGCTCCTCCGTCCATGGGATTTTCCAGGCAAGAGTACTGGAGTGGGGGCCATTGCCTGCTCCGTTGTGTGTATGTCACATCTTCTTTATTCATCTGTCAATGGGCACTTATATTATTTCCAAAATTCTTTAACATCAATACAACAGACTTCTTATTTTTAAAGTGCTAAACATCCAGCCAAACCAAAGCTCTTAGAATTCTTCATACTCTTATTCTATTATCTAATTTTCTTCATAGCTGAATAAAATCATTGACTATTCTGTTCCACTATAAAAATTTAAGATAGTGCCTACAACATGGTGGGCAATCATATTTTTTCAATGAATGCAAAAATGCAAAAAACAAACAAAAAAAACTGTTAAAGTTTACAAGCAGTAGAATGTCAAAATGTCAAGTGGGACAAATGAGATACATAAGTGAAAAGTGAAAGGGTAGTTACTCAGTCATGTCTGACTGTTTGCAACAGCATGTACTGTAGTCCGTCAGGATCCTCTGTCCATGGAATTCTCCAGGATGGAATACTAGAGTGGATTGCCATTCACTTCTCCAGGGGATCTTCCTGATCCAAGGATCAGATCTGTGTCTCCCACAATGTGCAGATTCTTTACCATCTGATCTATAAGGGAAGACCCCGAGATAGGTAAGCATGGTGGAAAACAAATATTAAATTAAAAAAAAAAGAAGCATAGCAAACATCATTTAACACTATGCCAGACACTGAACTGAGAGCTTTATGTACATCATCATTTAATCTTCACAATTCCATGAGGCAGGCGCTGCAAGACCTTCTGGAACTAACACCTAAAAAAGATGTCCTTTTCCATTATAGAGGACTAGAATGTAAAAGTAGCAAGTCAAGAGATACCTGGAGTAACAGGGAAATTTGGCCTTGGAGTACAAGACGAAGCAGGGCAAAGGCTAATAGAGTTCTGCTAAGAGAATGCACTGGTCATAGCAAACACCCTCTTCCAACAACACAAGAAAAAAATCTACACATGGATGTCACCAGATGGTCAATACTGAAATCACATTGATAATATTCGTTGCAGCCAAAGTTGGAGAAGCTCTACACAGTCACCAAAAACAAGACTGGGAGCCAATTGTGGCTCAGATTATGAACTCCTTATTGCCAAATTCAGACTTAAATTGAAAAAGGGGAAAGCACTAGGCTATTCAGTTATGGCCTAAATTAAATCCCTTACAATTATACAGTGGCAGTGGCAAATAGATTCAAGGGATTAGATCTGAAACAGTGCTTGAAGAACTATGGATGAAGGTTCATGACATTGTACGGGGGGCAGAGATCAAGACCATTCCCAAGAAAAAGAAATGTAAAAAGGCAAAATGGTTGTCTGAGGAGGCCTTAAAAATAGCTATGAAAAGAAGAGAAGCAAAAGGCAATGGAAGAAAGAAAAGATATACTCATTTGAATGCAGAGTTCAAAAGAAGAGCAAGGACAGATAAGAAAGCCTTCCTCAGTGATCAGTGCAAAGAAATAGAGGAAAACAAAAGAACAAGAAAGACTACAGATCTCATCAAGGGAACATTTCATGCAAAGATGGGCTCAATAAAGGACAGAAATGGTATGGACCTAAGAGAAGCAGAAGATATTGAGAAGAGGTGGCAAGAATACACAGAAGAACTATACAAAAAAGATTGTCATGACCCAAATAATCACGATGGTGTGGTCACTCACCTAGAGCCAAACATCCTGGAATGTGAAGTCAAGTGGGCCTTAGGAATCACTATGAACAAAGCTAGTGGAGGTGATGGAATTCAAGCTGATGCTCTTTCAAATCCTAAAAGATGATGTTGTGAAAGTGCTGCACTCAATATGCCAGTCATTTTGCAAAACTCAGAAGTGGCCACAGGTCTAGAAACAGTCAGTTTTCATTCCAATCCCAAGGAAAGGCAATGCCAAAGAATGTTCAAACTATCATGCAATTGCCCTCATCTCACATGCTAGTAAAGTAATGCTCAAAATTCTCCAAGCCAGGCTTCAACAGTATGTAAACTCTGAACTTCCAGATGTTCAAGCTGGATTTAGAAAAAGCAGAGGGACAAGACATCAAATTGCCAACATCCATTGGATTATTGAAAACACAAGAGAGTTCCAGAAAATCTCTACTTCTGCTTTATTGACTATGCCAAAGCCTTTGACTGTGTGGATCACAACAAACTATGGAAGATTCTTCAAGAGATGGAAATACCAGACCACCTGACCTGCCTCCTGAGGAATCTGTATGCAGGTCAAGAAACAACAGTTAAAACTGGACATGGAACAACAGACTGGTTCCAAATCGGGAAAGGAATACGTCAAGGCTGTACATTGTCACCCTGCTTATTTAACTTATATGCAGAGTACATCATGTGAAATGTTGCACTTCATGAAGCACAAGCTGGAATCAAGATTGCCAGGAGAAATATCAACAAACTCAGATATTCAAATGACAGCACCCTTATGGAAGAAAGAAAAGAAGAACTAAAGAGCCTCTTGATGAAGGTGAAAGAGGAGAGTGAAAAACATGGCTTAAAGCTCAACATTCAGAAAACGAAGATCATGGAATCTTGTCCCACCACTTCATGGCAAATAGATGGGGAAACAGTGGAAACAGTGACAGACTATTTTGGGGGGCTCCAAAATCACTGCAGATGGTGACTGCAGCCATGAAATTAAAAGATGCTTGCTGCTTGGAGGAAAAGTTATGACCAACCAGGACAGCATATTAAAAAGCAGAGACTGTTGGTGGGAATGCAAACTAGTACAGCCACTATGGAGAACAGTGTGGAGATTCCTTAAAAAACTGGAAATAGGACTGCCATACGACCCAGCAATCCCATTGCTGGGCATACACACCATGGAAACCAGAATTGAAAGAGACACGTGTACCCCAATGTTCATCGCAGCACTGTTTATAATAGCCAGGACATGGAAGCAACCTAGATGTCCATCAGCAGATGAATGGATAAGAAAGCTGTGGTACATATACACAATGGCGTATTACTCAGCCATTAAAAAGAATACATTTGAATCAGTTCTAATGAGGTGGATGAAACTGGAGCCGATTATACAGAGTGAAGTAAGCCAGAAAGAAAAACACCAATACAGTATATTAACACATGCATATGGAATTTAGAAAGATGGTAACAATAACCCTGTATGCGAGACAGCAAAAGAGACACTGATGTATAGAACAGTCTTTTGGACTCTGTGGGAGAGGGAGAGGGTGGGATGATTTGGGAGAATGGCATTGAAACATGTAAAATATCATATATGAGATGAATTGCCAGTCCAGGTTTGATGCAGGATACTGGATGCTTGGAGCTGGTGCACTGGGACGACCCAGAGGGATGGTATGGAGAGGGAGATGGTAGGGGGGTTAAGGATGGTGAACAGGTGTACACCTGTGGCAGATTCATGTTGATGTATGGAAAAACCAATACAATATTGTAAAGTAATTAGCCTCCAATTAAAATAAATAAATTTATATTTTTTAAAAAAGCAGAGACATCACTTTGCCAACAAGGGTCCATCTAGTCAAGCCTGTGGTTTTTCTAGTAGTCATGTATGGATGTGAGAGTTGGACTATACAGAAAGCTGATTATCGAAGAATTGATGCTTTTGAACTGTGGTGTTGGAGAAGACTCTTGAGAGTCCCTTGGACTGCAAGGAGATCCAACCAGTCCATCCTAAAGGAGATCAGTCCTGGGTGTTCACTGGGAGGACTGATGCTGAAGCTGAAACTCCAAAACTTTGGCCACCTCATGTGAAGGGCTGACTCATTGGAAAAGACCCTGATGCTGGGAAAGATTGAAGGTAGGAGGAGAAGGGGATGACAGAGGATGATATGGTTGGATGGCATCACCGACTCGAAGGACATGAGTTTGAGTAAGCTCTGGGAGTTGATGATGGACAGGGAATCCTGGTGTGCTGCAATCTATTGAGTCGCAAAGAGTTGGACATGGCTGAGTGACTGTACTGAACTGAGGCACTAATATATTTATTTGTAGATAAGTAACATGAGGGACAGAGAGGTTAAGTAACTTTCCAATGATCACACAGCTACTCAGTGACAGAATCTACAATTTTGATTCCAAAGGCCATCTTGAACTCCTATACCATATTGCTGTAGAATCAATGTAAACAAAAGATAGATAATGGCATGACAAAGTCTTTAGAATATATTAAGCATGCTTGCATTCAGCTTTTGATGAGTTTATCTCAAAGGCCAAGGAGAAGGCATCAAGAAAAATGAATTTTCCAGGGTAGCTGAGATGGGGCTTTGAATTGATGAAGAACATGGCTATGAAAACTGGGATTTTGTGTAAGGAACAGATAGATAGACCTACAATACTTGGTTTGTGTAGTAAATAATTTGTGATGTCGTTTAGTCGCTAAGATGTGTTTGACTCTTTTGCAACCCCATGGACTATAGCCTGGGAAGCTCCCTGTCCATGGGATTCTCCAGGGAAGAATACTAGAGTGGGTTGCAATTTCCTTTTCTGGAGGATCTTCTCAACCCAGGGATCAAACCGACTTCCCAAAAGAAGTGTAGTCTTTGTCTTCTAGGAGGCAGTCTTTAATACCTTAGATTGACATGCCTGATACAAAGATACTCCTAGTATCTTTGTTTGCCTGGGGCCTTGGATCACGTTGGATATAGGGTGGAAACTGTGGGCCAAGACAACTGATAACATCACAACTGGAGGATTTGAGTTTACCCAGGATCAGTCAAATTGGAGCTGGAGATTGACTGTATGTTCAATCATCCATGTCTCTGTGCCGGAGCCCCAGTGCAAATTCTGGAAACTGAGGCTCGGCCACAATCCTGGCTGACAATCCTCCCTGCATGATGTTTCACATTGTGTCTGGGAGGGGTTAATGTGTGTGGAATCCACAGGGAGAGAATGACTGGAAGTTCCCCGTTCAGAGACTTCCTGCATGCTGCTCCATACGTCTTTTCCCTTGGCTGATTTTATTCCATAAAAAGTGTTTGTAGCCATAACCAGAACAGCTTTCAGTGAGTTCTTGCAAGCTATTCAGCCCAAGGATAATTTTAGGAACCACCATCCCTAGTGACTCAGATAGTAAAGAATCTGCCTACAGTGCAGGAGACCCAGGTTTGATCCCTCAGTCAGATTCTCCTGGAAAAGTGCATGGCAACTCACTTCCAGTATTCTTTCCTGGAGAATTCCATGGACAAAGGAGTCTGGTGGGCCACAGTCCATGGGGTCACAGAGTCAGATATGACTGAACAACTCACCATTTTTTTCCCCTAACTTACAACTTGTTGTAGTAGTGAGGGTGATCTTTCATGGACTGTGTGACCTCAAACTTGGCCCAGACTACACACAATTATAATAGTGAGGAAAGGTAACTCGTATCTATGAGTGCATTCATCATGTGCTAAGTGACTTCAGTCATGTCCAACTCTGTGCGACCCTATGGACTGTAGCCTTCGAGTCTCCTGTGTCCTTGGGATTTTCTAGGCAAGAATACTGGAGTGGGTAGCCATCTCCTCCTGATCCAGAGATCGAACCCCTGTCTCTTACATCTCCTGCATTGTCAGGCAGATTCTTTACCACTAGTACCACCTGGGAAGCCCAGTGTCTGTGAGTGGAAAATGCTTTAGGAACAGCACTGAGCTCTTTGCTTGAGTGGTCTTGCGCAACACACCAGGTGACCTGTGATAGAGATGCTATTATCCTGTTTTCAGATGAAGAAACTGTGGCTCAGAGAGGTTTTGTGACTAACCTAAGGATGCAAAGACCAAGGAATATAGTCAGGTCTCTAATTTTTATTTTATATTAAAACTAAGATTTTGTTTCTAGTGCTGAGGGTGGAACTGGGTCATACCAGGGGTGAAAGACCAGGGCTGTCAAAAGGGCCTGCCCACCGAACAGAAAGGAATAAAAACAATTCCATGAATTATTGAATATCTCAGACTTCTGCAAAATGTAACCAAATGAATCTGAACTGGATTATTCCTCAAGCTCATATTTTAGCCCTAATTTATCACAAACACTACCTTCTATTTATGGAGCTCAGTAATTATGTTTTAGAAACCTCATTATATTTATTGCAAATACAAAGGACACAAAATAGATACTGTATCTGCCCTAGTGCAGTATTGGAGAGTAAACAAGAACTAAAGGAAATAGAACATGTATAAAATTACAATTTTGGTAATTGCTCTGAAGGAAAAGTTCAAAGTCTAGGGCTTTGTATGGGGAGGTCAGAAAAGCCTCCATAGAAAAAGATGCTTTAACTGAAAGTTAATAGATACTACTCAGGAGAGGTGAAAGAGTAAGAATATTCTTGACAGAGGGGAGAAAAGGATTTTGACACGTTTCAGAAACCAAAGGCGATGTGACTAAAGCATAGTGACAAGGAGAGAGGAGGGCAGGCCCAGGCCATTGTGAGCTATAATAAGGACTGCAGAGTTGGGAGACAGGCTAGAATCTGGATGTTAGATACGATAGACATATAGAGTACAAACAAGAAAGGCAAGAAGGTGAGTGACATAGAGGAGAAAGGGTTAAGTTTATTGATGATGTCAGGTATCACTGAAGATAAACCTAAAATACCCCAGTATACAGAATGTCTGGAAAAGCTGGTGCATATAGTATATTCAGCCAAATCAAACTACGCCTTTTGAGTGGCCTTGACAGAAGATTTCCTAAAGGGGCCACAAGAAATTAAAACAAACAAACAAACAAAAAAACTGCATGCAGTTCTTCTGTATATCTCTCATTTCAGTAGGTTAGAATGTCTTATGAACAAAATTCAATTAAAATTTCAGATCGCTCCTGAGGAATGGAAATGACCATTTCCAGTGGGAGAAAACCCAGGAATAGAAAGGAAATCCATCCTATAATAACATATTATTTAAAATTCAGCTTCCTGTCACTTCAACAACCCTTGATGTGCTTACCATGTGGATGCGGTCTCTGGGTCTGAAAGCTGCTGAGGTCTGAGAGACGCAACACTTGAGCTAAAGCATGTAGATTTGCAATTTAAAGCCTCAATCGCTGGCAATCCAGTTTTCTTTTAGATTCTTTCTGTTTGTTTTTGTTCACTTCTAGGAACTCAGCCTGAGTCTGGTGAATAATTTAAGAATCCTGACTCCAACCACTGGGACACATCTTTCTAAATCGTCAGCAACGTTTTCTCTTTTTAAAGAAGACCAGACCAGTCCTAGCTCCCCATCCTCGGTCCAAAGAAATTTCTGAGAACTTCAAGTTCAAAATGGCTGGTGGAACATTTGAGGTTATACCTGCTTCCTCCCCAAAGCTCAGTGAATTTACAGGGCAAAAATAATTGCACCAGCTTTAGGAGCCCAGAGTGTTGTTCATCAGCAGGAGGTAACATTTGGGATTCTGTGGATGCTACAACATTCTGTAATGGAGCACATGATAAAAAATAAAACAAAGTGAGCATATTAACATACCACGTAGACAGGAGAGGATCTTCAATACAAGGAGGTTTCCTGGGGTCAGTGTAGACTGTAGGAATGGGCTATGGAGAAACTGGCGGCCATATTCATTAAAATGAAAAAGCTGTTACATAGCATAGCTGATGGGACCAGTCTTTGCCACAGAAACTAACTGTGGAAACAGTTGTCCTATGTACATCTGTTATTGTGGAATTTGCCATCCTAGCTAGAGATCTTTTAGTGTTGCAAGAGAAAGACGCTGAGCAGCTCCAGGTACTTCCTGGCCGCCACACAGAACACGGAACATCTTCTTCTGTTGATTTATGAATCTCACTGTTTGTTTAGTTGTTGTTCAATTGCTCAGTCATGTCCAACTCTTTTGTGATCCCATAACTTGCCAAGCTCCTCTGTCCATGGGGTTTTCCAGGCAAGAATACTGGAGTGGGTTACCATTTCCTTCTCCAGGAGATCTGCAAATCTCCTGCATTGCAGGCAGATTCTTTACTGCTGAGCCACCAGGGAAAACCCTATTTATTTTGTTAGTTACTTTCATGATGTTTTACCCACCCATGAACATATCACCTATAACAGAAGCTGAGTCACAAGGGAAGCCCAAGAACACTGGAGTGGGTAGCCTATTGCTTCTCTAGCGGATCTTCCCAACTCAGGAATCGAACCGGAGTTTCCTGCATTGCAGGCAGATTCTTTACCAACTAAACTATCAGGGAAGCCCATAACAGAAGCTAGGATCTTGATAATGGTCCCTCCATCACTCCGTTACCCATCCCCTGTTAAGGTGATCATCTTAAATCACACCCCCTATTCATCATTTCCTTTCCACATGTGTTTATTTCTTATACAGAAATTCTTTTAAAATTGTATGATTATTTTACGTTATAAAAATTGGTATAATGCTGTGTGTAATCCTTTTATTTTTTTATGCTTTTTATTTTATATTGGGGGATAGCTGATTAACAATGTTATGACAGTTTCAGGTTAACAGTGAAGCGACTCAACCATACACGTACATGTACCCTTTCTTCCCCAAACTCACCTCTCTTCCAGGCTGCCACATAACATTAAGCTGAGTTCCCTGTGCCATATAGTAGGTCCTTGTGGTTATTCATTTTAAATATAGCAGTGTGTATATGTTCATTCCAAACTCCCTACCTATCTCTTCCCCCTGGCAACTATAAGTTCATTCTTTAAGTCTGTGAGTCTGATTCTGTTTTGTAAATAAGTACATTTGTACCATTTCTTTTTATATTCCACATATAAGGAATATTACATATTAGGAGATATGATCCATATATACAATGGTATTACTCAGCCATTGAAAAGAATGAAATAATGCCGTTTGTAGCAAAATATATGGACTTAAGAGACTGTCATACTGAGTGGAGTCAGTCAGACAGAAAAAGTTAGATATAATTCTTTTACAGTTACTTTTCTATTTAAATTTATATTGCTATAATTTATCCCTGTTCTTTTAGTTATGCATTTTAACTGCTATGTGAGATTTTCTGTCTGTGTTTACTTATTTTAGTTGTATACTCTCCTGCTATGAGTGTTCAGACAGTTTCCAGTTTTTTGATGATGTAAACAGTGCTCCTATGAATGTGTGGAACAGGTGTCCTGTGTCCAGGTGCAGAGGCTTCTCTTGGTATACACCTAAGAGACAGATTGTCAGACCATAGCAAGAGGGATGTCTTACTTTAGCCAGGAACACCAAACCGTTCTCTAAAGCGGTTACCCAACCCTCCAGCAAGGTACACTTTATCCATGTACTTGTCATCAGTACTTCATATTGTCAGATTTTTAACTTTTGTGCATGAAATCATATAATGCCATTGTGGTTATTACTGACATTTTTCTGATCATTTATTATGTTGAATATTTCTTGGCAAATTTGTCATTTGTGTTTACTCTTCTGTGAAATGCTTGTTCTTGCTGCCTATTACCTTGCTATTTAAAATGAGTTTGATGGTGTTTCTCTAGTTACTTTTGTTGTTGTTGTTACTGAGTTGTGGGAATTCTTTAGATATTCTGGATATCTTATCACATATATGATGTGCAAGTATTTTCTCCATTCCATCAGCTGCCTTTTCACGTTTCTGTGTCCTTTGGTGCACTTTGTGTGTGTTTGTGTGTGTGTGTGTGTGTGTGTGTTTTGCCATGCTGTGCAGCATGCAGGATCTTAGTTCCCCAGACAGGGATCAAACCCGTGCCCCCTGCTGTAGAAATAAGAAGTCTTAACTACTGGGTTGCCAGGGAAGTCCTTCTAGCTAATTTTTGAACCTTTAAAATATATTTTCAATAGTAATCTTTTGATTTTCTGTTTTGCAGAGATGCTTTCCCAGATTGTAACTTACTTTTCCACTTTCTTGAACATGTCTTTTGATAAGTAAAATCTGAATTTTAATATTGCTTATTTGTTGATATTATATATGCCTTGCTATTTCTATGTTATTTAAGGAACTGCTTTTTAAAAATTAATGTAGTCATCTTGATAAATTGTCATATGACTTGTAAATCATTTTCTGTGTTTTATTTTAGGTTTTGTGTATAAACAGTTATCTTCTGGTGATGACACTTTTACTTTCTCCTTTCTAAACTTGTGAGTCTACTCTTTTTCCCTTTCATAGATCTTAAATCTGACTGTACTGGCTAGGACTTCCGTTAAAATATTGATTGGAAGTGGTGAAAGTGGATCCTCTTGTCATATTTCCTGTTGTAAAAAGAATATTTATGATATCTTTCCATTTATAATTAAAATTGCCCATATGTTTTTATTCCAAATGAGTGTTGCTGCTGCTGCTGCTAAGTTGCTTCAGTCGTGTCCGACTCTGTGCAACCCCATAGATGGCAGCCCACCAGGCTCCCCCATCCCTGGGATTCTCCAGGAAAGAAACTGGAGTGGGTTGCCATTTCCTTCTCCAATGCATGAAAGTGAAAAGAGAAAGTGAAGTCACTCAGTCATGTCTGACTCTTAGCGACCCCATGGACTGCAGCCTACCAGGCTTCTCCGCCCATGGGATTTTCCAGGCAAAATTACTGGAGTGGAGTGGCATTGGATCTTATCAAATCCTTGTTTTGCATCTCTTAAAATAATGACGTGAACGTGGCTCAGTCGTATCCAACTCTTTGTGACCCCATGACTGCAGCCTCCCTGGCTTCTGTGTTCATGGAATTCTCCAGGCAAGAATACTGGAGTGGGCAGCCATTTCCCCCTCCACATGATCTTTCCTACCCAGGGATCTCCTGCAAGTCACTTGCATTGTGGGTAGATTCTTTATCACCTCACCACCTGGGAAGACCCTCAAATTTAACTGGGTCTACTGTAATTTTTATTTTCCTAATATGACAGCTCTAGTATAGAGACAGGCATTATTTATCCCAGAGTCTCTTGGAAGACTTGGTAAAGCACTGATTTGTCACCTCCACTCCCTCCATTCTGATTGAGTTTGTCTGGGAGAGGCCCTCAAATTTTAAAATTCTCACAAGCTCCTCGAAGGTGCCAGTGCTAGCCTGGAGCCAGACTTTGAGATCCTTTAGTTCATCCCAAAAAAATGGTCAGGGAGAAAGCAGAGAACTATTGCTCTTTATGCTCCTACAAAACTACTGCACCACACAAACCAGCACACACTCTAGAGATTTTTCACAGTTTTTGATGTGTCTTGGTTTTTCTTCTATTTGCCTTTTGGGATTGTTCCTAGGAGAGACAGTTAGAAACTGTGCTAGTTCAACATCTTGGTAAGAACTGGAATCATAGAGCAGTGACTTTATTTTAAATTGTGGAAGAAAATTTGGAACAAAAGTTCTCCCAGAACTAGTTCTGTTATTTTATACTGGTATACAACAGTAGGGCTTCCCAGGGGGTGCTACTGGTAAAGAATCTGCCTGCCAATGCAGGAGAAGCAAAAGATGGTGGGTTTGTTAGGCACACTAGACTCTGAGAACAGATTAGAGTTTCTTTCTTTCTTTTTTTTTTTTTTTACTAATGCTATAAGATTGGCAAGTTGATAACAGAGAGGTAGTTGTCAAGAATACCGTTCTTGTTTTAAAGGAAAAATAACTGTCAGGTTTTATAATTAGCCCAAGAAAGACACTTAGACTTGTTTTCTCCACTATTTTTAATGAATGATTTTGAAAGTTTGGTAAGGTAGATAATTCTATTTTGACAGGTCTCTTTTAGACAGTGTAGAGTTATTGTACATCATGTACACAAACTGAGATTCTTGATTACCCAGAATTTAAGTGAAAGATAGCCAAAGGAATATGCAAAAGTTTGGTTATGTAGGAACTTTTTCATTTCAATTCAGCTTAGCTAATAAAAGCATTTAATTTGTTCTAGGTTATCTGTGTTTATTTAAAGTTGCAAATTATTTTAAATTAGACATGACTTGAAAGGTTTAATAAATAATTTGTCATAAATCACCATGCTATTTTCAAAAATAATTAAGTTCACAGGAAGTTATGTATTAGAAATACACACTAGATACAACCAATTCTTGCCTTGGAAACTTTGACAGCTAGCTTATGTAAATGCCTTAAGTCTATTCACCTGGAGTGACCTCCCACATTTTAGACCAAAAAAGAAAAAAAAACAAGTAACTACTGTCTGTATCCTGTAGTACTACAGTGTCAAGAGTGGGGTGTCTGCACTGGGTATACAAAATACAATCCTATGGGGGAGTGCAGGAAGAAGTGATCAGAACTTCTATTTACATTTATTTAAAATATTATCATTTGCAATTTTCTATTTTTGGTTGCATGTTATAATATCCACTATATTCGTGTGTATGTGTGTGTTAGACACTTGCTCAATCATGTCTAACTCTTTGCAATCTATGGGCTATAGCCTGCCAATCTCCTCAATCCATGGGATTCTCCAGGGAAGAATGCTGGAGTGGGTTGCCATTTCCTTCTCCAGGGGATCTTCCTAATCCAGGGATTGAATTTGGGTCTGCTACACTGAAGGCAGATTATTTACAGTCTGAGCCACCAGGGAAGCCCATAATATTGGTAATAACTGATAACAAATATATTACTTTATACATCAGTATAAAGTATGCTGGTGGTACTGAACAACTTTGCTGTATAATAAGAAATAACAACATTGTAAATCAACTACGCTTCAATTAAATAAATAAGAAAAAGTGTACTGATGGGGTATATACTGGAGGTGTATGCTCTTGTACTTTTTTAAATTTATTTTTTATTGAAGGATAATTGCTTTACAGAATTTTGCTGTTTTCTGTCAAACCTCAACATGAATCAGCCATAAGTATACATATATCCCTTCCCTTTTGGAACTCCCTCCCATCTCCCTCCCCATCCCAGCCCTCTAGGTAGATACAGAGCCCCTCTTTGAGTTTCCTGAGCCATACAGCAAATTCCTGTTGGCTATCTATTTTACATATGATAATGTAAGTTTCCATGTTACTCTTTCCATACATCTCACCCTCTCCCCATGTCCATAAATCTGTTCTCTATGTCTGTTTCTCCATTGTAGCCCTGTAAATAAATTCTTCAGTACTATTTTTCTAGATTCTGTATATATGTGTTAGGATACAGTGTTTATCTTTCTCTTTCTGACTCACTTCACTCTGTATAATAGGTTCTAGGTTCATCCACCTCATTAGAACTGACTCAAATGAGTTCCTTTTTATGGCTGAGTAATATTCCATTGTGTATATATACCACAACTTCTTTATCAATTCATCTGTTGATGGACATCTAGGTTGCTTCCATGTTCTAGCAATTGTAAATACTGCTGCAATGAACAGAGGGATACATGTGTCTCTTTCAATTTTGGTTTCCTCAGGGTATATGCCTAGGAGTGGGATTGCTGTGTCATATGGTGGTTTTATTCCTAGTTTTTTTTTTTTTTAAGGAATCTCCATACTGTCTTCCATAGTGGCTGTATCAATTTACATTCCCACCAACAGTGCAAAAGCATTCCCTTTTCTCCACACCCTTTCTAGCATTTATTTTTTGTAGACTTTATAATGAAGGCCATTCTGACTGGTGTGAGGTGATATCTTATTGTAGTTTTGATTTGCATTTCTCCAATAATGAGCAATGTTTTCATGTGTTTGTTAGCCATCTGTATGTCTTCTTTGGAGAAATGTCTGTTAAGGTCTTTTCCCCACTTTTTGATTAGGCTGTTTGTTTTTCTGGTACTGAGTTGTATGAACTGCTTGTATATTTTGGAAATTAATCCTTAGTCAGTTGTTTCATTTGCTATTATTTTCTCCCATTATGAGGGTTTTCTTTTCACCTTGCTTATAGTTTCCTTTGCTGCACAAAAGCTTTTAAATTTACTCAGGTCCCACTTGTTTACTTATGCTTTTATTTCTGTTACTCTAGGAGAGTTCCAGAAAAACATCTATTTCTGCTTTATTGACTATGCTAAAGTCTTTGACTGTGTGGATCACAATAAACTGGAAAATTCTGAAAGAGATGGGAATACCAGACCACCTGACCTGCCTCTTGAGAAACCTATATGTAGGTCAGGAAGCAACAGTTAGAACTGGACATGGAACAACAGACTGGTTCCAAATAGGAAAAGGAGTATGTCAAGGCTGTATATTGTCACCCTGCTTATTTCACTTACGTGCAGAGTACATCATGAGAAACGCTGAAGTGGAAGAAGCACAAGCTGGAATCAAGATTGCTGGGAGAAATATCAATAACCTCAGATATGCAGATGACACCACCCTTATGGCAGAAAGTGAAGAGGAACTAAAAAGCCTCTTGATGAAAGTGAAAGAGGATAGTGAAAAAGTTGGCTTAGAGCTCGACACTTAGAAAATGAAGATCATGGCATCTGGTCCCATCACTTCATGGGAAATAGATGGGGAAACAGTGGAAACAGTGCCAGACTTTATTTTTTGGGGCTCCAAAATCACTGCAGATGGTGACTGCAGCCATGAAATTAAAAGACGCTTACTCCTTGGAAGAAAAGTTATGATCAACCTAGATAGCATATTCCAAAGCAGAGACATTACTTTGCCAACAAAAGTCCATCTAGTCAAGGCTATGGTTTTTCCAGTGGTCATGTATGGATGTGAGAGTTGGACTGTGAAGAAAGCTGAGTGCTGAAGAATTGATGCTTTTGAACTGTGGTGTTGGAGAAGACTCTTGAGAGTCCCTTGGACTGCAAGGAGATCCAACCAGTCCATTCTGAAGGAGATCAGCCCTGGGATTTCTTTGGAAGGAATGATGCTGAAGCTGAAGCTCCAGTACTTTGGCCACCTCATGTGAAGAGTTGACTCATTGGAAAAGACTCTGATGCTGGGAAGGATTGGGGCCAGGAGGAGAAGGGGATGACAGAGGATGAGATGGCTGGATGGCATCACCAACTCGATGGATGTGAGTCTGAATGAACTCCGGGAGTTAGTGATGGACAGGAAGGCCTGGCGTGCTGCGATTCATGGGGTCGCAAAGAATCAGACAGGACTGAGCGACTGAACTGAACTGAACTGAACTGAGGAGGTGGGTCATAGAGGATCTTGCTTTGAATTATGTCATCGAGTGTTCTGCCTATATTTTCCTCTAAGAGTTTTATAGTTTTTGGTCTTACATTTTTAGGTCTTTAATCCATTTTGAGTCTTTGTGTATGGTGTTAGGAAGTGTTCTAATTTCATTCTTTTATAGGTAGCTATCCAGTTTTCCTGTTACCATTTATTGAAGAGGCTGTCTTTGCCCGATTGTATATTCTTGCCTCTTTTGTCAAAAATAAGGTATCCATAGGTGTATAGGTTTATTTGTGGGCTTTCTATCTTGTTCCATTGGTCCATATTTCTGTTTTTGTGCCAGTACCATCCTGTCTTGATGAATGTAGCTTTATAATATAACCTGAAATCAGGAAGCTTGATTTCTCCAGCTCCATTCTTCTTTCTCAGAACTGCTTTGGCTATTTGGAGTCTTCTATGTTTCCATATGAACTGTGAAATTTTTTGTTCTAGTTTGTGAAAAATGCCATTGGTAATTTGATAGGGATTGCATTGAATCTGTAGATTGCATTTGGTAGTATAGTTCTTTTCACAATATTGATTCTTCCTACCCAGGAACATGGAATATCTCTCCATCTGTTTATTTCATCTTTGATTTCTTTCACTAGTGTCTTATAACTTTCTGTGTACAGTTCTTTCATCTCCTTAGGTAAGATTATTCCTAGATACTTAATTCTTTTTGTTGCAATGGTGAATGGGATTGATTATTAATTCCTCTTTCTGATTTTTCATTGTTAGTATAAAGAAATGCAAGTGATTCCTGTGTATTGGTTTTGTATCCTACAACATCGCTAAATTCACTGATTAGATTTAGTAATCTTCTGATACTATCTTTAGGGTTTTCTATGTACAGTATCATGTCATCTTCAAACAATGAGAACTTTACTTCTTCTCTGATCTAGATTCTTTTTATTTATTTTTCTTCTCTGATTGCTGTAGCTAGGATTTCCAGAACTATGTTGAATAATAGTGTTGAAAGTAGACACCCTTGTCTTGTTCCTGATCTTAGGGGGAATGTTTTCAATTTTTGACCATTGAGATTTGTTTTCTGTAGGCTTATCATATATGGCCTTTACTATGTTGAGGTAGGTTCCTTCTATGCCCATTTTTTGAAAAGTTTTAGCCATAAATAGGTGCTGAATTTTGTCAAAGGCTTTTTTTGCATCTATGGGGATGATCATTTGGTTTTTTCTCTTTCAATCTGTTAGTATGGTAACATTGATTGATTTGCATATATTGATGAATCCTTGCATCCATGGAATAAACCCAACTTGATCATGGTGTATGAGGTTTTGATGTGTTGCTGAATTCTGTTTGCTAAAATTTTGCTGAGGAATTTTGCATCTATGTTCATCAGTGATATTGGCCTGTTTTCTTTTTTTTGTGTTGTCTTTGTCTGGTTTTGGTATCAGGGTGATGGTGGCCTTGTAGAATGAGTTTGGAAGGGGTCCTTCCTCTGCAATTTTTTGAAAGAGTTTTAGAAGGATAGGCATTAGCTCTTCTCTAAATGTTTGATTGGAGAAGGAGATGGAAAGCCACTCCAGTGGTCTTTCCTGGAGAATCCCAGGGATGGGGGAGCCTGGTGGGCTGCTGTCTATGGGGGTCGCACAGAGTCGGACACGACTGAAACGACCTAGCAGCAGCAGCAGCAGCAGCAAATGTTTGATAGAATGCTCCTGTGAGGCCATTTGGTCCTGGGCTTTTGTTTTTTGGGAGATTTTTGATCACAGCTTCAACTTCAGTAATTAGGTTGCTCCTAAGTTTTATTTCTTCCGGATTCAGTCTTGGAAGATTGAACTTTTCTAAGAATCTGTCCATTTCTTCCAGGTTATCTATTTTATTGCCATATAGTTGTTCATAATAGTCTCTTATAATTCTTTGTGTCTCTACATTGTCTATTGTAACTTCTCTTTTTTCATTTCTAATTTTGTTGATTTGATTCTTTTTTTCTGATGTGAGGCCATTTGGTCCTGGGCTTTTGTTTTTTGGGAGATTTTTGATCACAGCTTCAATTTCAGTAATTAGGTTGCTCCTAAGTTTTATTTCTTCCGGATTCAGTCTTGGAAGATTGAACTTTTCTAAGAATCTGTCCATTTCTTCCAGGTTATCTATTTTATTGCCATATACTTGTTCATAATAGTCTCTTATAATTCTTTGTGTCTCTACATTGTCTATTGTAGCTTCTCTTTTTTCATTTCTAATTTTGTTGATTTGATTCTTTTTTTCTGATGAGTATGGCTAAGGGTTTGTCAGTTTTGATTATCTTCTCAAAGAACCAGCTTTTAATTTGTTTAACATTTTCTATTGTTTCTTTCATTTCTTTTTCATTTATTTCTGCTTAGATCTTTATGATTTCTTTCCTACTACCAATTTGTTGTTGTTGTTGTTCTTTTTCCAGTTGTTTTAGGTGTAAAGTTACATTATCTATTCGATGTTTTTCTTGTTTCTTGAGGTAGGATTCTATTGCTATAAATTCCCTCTTAGAACTGGTTTTGCTGCACACCGTAGGTTGAGTGGTTGTGTTTACATTGTCATTTGTTTCTAGAAATATTTTGATTTCGCTTTTGATTTCTTCAATAATCTTCTGGTTATTTAGAAAGATGTTTAATCTCCATGTGTTTGTGTTTCTTACAGTTTTTCTCTTGTAATTGATATCTAGTTTCATAGTGTTGTAGTCGGAGAAGATGCTTGATATGATTTCAGTTTTCTTAAACTTCAGTTCAGTTCAGTTCAGTCGCTCAGTAATGTCCAACTCTTTGCGACCCCATGAATTGCAGCACACCAGGCCTCCCTGTCCATCACCAACTCTTGGAGTTCACTCAGATTCACGTCCATCGAGTCAGTGATGCCATGCAGTCACCTCATCCTCTGTCGTCCCCTTCTCCTCCTGCCCCCAATCCCTCCCAGCATCAGAGTCTTTTCCAGTGAGTCCACTCTTCACATGAGGTGGCCAAAGTACTGGAGTTTCAGCTTTAGCATCATTCCTTCCAAAGAAATCCCAGGGCTGATCTTCAGAATGGACTGGTTGGATCTCCTTGCAGTCCAAGGGACTCTCAAGAGTCTTCTCCAACACCACAGTTCAAAAGCATCAATTCTTTGACACTCAGCCTTCTTCACAGTCCAACTCTCACATCCATACATGACTACTGGAAAAACCATAGCCTTGACTAGACAGACCTTTGTTGGGAAAGTGATGTCTCTGCTCTTCAATATCCTATCTAGGTTAATCATAACTTTTCTTCCAAGGAGTAAGTGTCTTAATTTCATGGCTACAGTCACCATCTGCGGTGATTTTAGAGCCCAGAAAAATGAAGTCTGACATTGTTTCCACTGTTTCCCCATCTATTTCCCATGAAGTGATGGGACCAGATGCCATGATCTTCATTTTCTGAATGTTGAGCTCTAAGTCAACTTTTTCACTCTCCTCTTTCACTTTCATCAAGAGGCTTTTTAGTTCCTCTTCACTTTCTGCCATAAGCGTGGTGTCATCTGCATATCTGAGGTTCTTGATATTTCTCCCGGCAATCTTGATTCCAGCTTGTGTTTCTTCCAGTCCAGCGTTTCTCATGATGTACTCTGCATAAAAGTTAAATAAGCAGGGTGACAACATACATACAGCCTTGACGTACTCCTTTTCCTATTTGGAACCAGTCTGTTGTTCCATGTCCAGTTCTAACTGTTGCTTCCTGACCTGCATACAGATTTCTCAAGAGGCAGGTTAGGTGGCCTGGTATTCCCATCTCTCTCAGAATTTTCCACAGTTAATTGTGATCCACACAGTCAAAGGCTTTGGCATAGTCAATAAAGCAGAAATAGTTGTTTTTCTGGAACTCTCTTGCTTTTTCCATGATCCAGCAGATGTTGGCAATTTGATCTCTGGTTCCTCTGTCTTTTCTAAAACCAGCTTGAACATCAGAAAGTTGAAGTCTAATTTATGACCCTAGATATGGTCTAAACTGGAGAATTTGCCATGTGCACTTGAAAAAGAAGGTGTATTTGTATTTAGACTTGGAATGTCCTGAAGATATCAATGAGATCCATCTCATCTAATGTATCATTTAAGATTTGTGTTTCCTTATTAATTTTCTGTTTTGATGATCTATTCATTGGTGTGAGTGGGGTATTAAAGTCTCCTACTATTATTGTGTTACTGTCAATTTCTCCTTTTATGTCTGTTAGTGTTTGTCTAATGTATTGAGGTGCTCCTATGTTGGGTGCATAGATATTTACAATTGTCATGTCTTCCTCTTGTATTGATCCCTTGATCATTAATGCAGTGTCCTTCCTTATCTCTTGTAATCTTTATTTTAAGATCTACTTGGTCTGATATGAAGATTGCTCCTGCAGCTTTCTTTTGCTTCCCAGTTGCATGAAATATATTTTTCCATCCTCTCAGTTTCAGTCTACATGTGTCTTGAGGTCTGAAGTGGGTTTCTTGTAGACAGCATATATATGGGTCATGTTTTTCTATCCATTCAGCCAGTCTGTGTCTTTTGGTTGGAGCATTTAATCCATTTACATTTACAGTTATTATTGATATATATGTTCCTATTGCCATTTTCTAATTGTTAGGGTTGATTTTGTAAATCTTGTTTCTTCTGTTGTATTTCGTGACTATATGAGTCCATTTAACATTTGTTGTAAAGCTGGTTTGATGGTATTGAATTCTTTTAACTTTTGCTTGTCTGAAAAGCTTTTTGTTTCTCATCAATTTTGAATGAGACCCTTGCTGGATACAGTAATCTTGGTTGTAGATTTTTCCCTTTCAGTGCTTTAGATATATCCTGTCATTCCCTTCTGGCCTGCAGAGTTTCTGCCAAAAGATCAGCTGTTTAAGGATTTGGGGTTTCCCTTGTGTGTTACTTATTGCTTCTCCCTTTCTGCTTAAAATATTCTTTCTTTGTGTTTAGCCTTTGTTAGTTTGATTAATATGTGTCTTGGCATGTTTCTCCTTGAATTCATACTGCATGCAACTCTTTGTGCCTCTTGAACTTGATTGGCTATTTCCTTTTCCATGTTGGGGAAAATTTCAACTATAATCTCTTCAAAAATTTTTTCATACCCTTTCTTTTTCTTTTCTTCTTCTGGGACCCCTATAATTCGAATGTTGGTGTGTTTGATATAGTCCCAGTGGTCTCTGAGACTGTCCTCAGCACTTTTCATTCTTTTTACTTTATTCTGCTCTTCAGAAGTTATTCCCACCATTTTATCTTCCAGCTCACTGATTCGTTCTTCTGCTTCAGATATTCTGCTATTGATTCCTTCTAGAGTATTTTAATTTCATAAATTGTGTTGTTTGTCTATGTATGCTTATTTTTTAATTCTTCTAGGTTTTTGTTAATTGATTATTGCATTTTATCCATTTTGTTTTCAAGGTTTTTGCTCATCTTTACTATCATTATTCTGAATTCTTTTTAAGGTAATTTTCCTATTTCCTCTTCATTTATTTGGACTTCTGTGTTTCTAGTTTATTCCTTCATTTGTGCAGTATTTCTCTGCTTTAAAATTTTTTTTTTAAGTTATTGTGTTTGAGGTCTCCTTTTCCCAGGCTTCAAGGAAAGTTGAATTCTTTCCTCGAAGAAGGTTGAATTCTTTCTTTCTTTTGGTTCTGCCGTCCTGAGGTTGGTCCAGTGGTTTGTGTGAGCTTCACATAGGGTGATATTTGTGCTGAGCTTTTGTTTGTTTGTTTGATTTTCCTCTGATGGACAAGGCTGAGTGAGGTGGTACTCTTGTCTGATGATAATTGGGTTTGTATTTTTGTTTTGTTTGTTGTTTAGATGAGGTGTTCTGCATGGGGTGCTACTGGTGGTTGGATGATGTCAGGTCTTGTATTCAAGTGGTTTCCTTAGTGTGAGTTCTCACTATTTGATACTCCCTAGGGTTGGTTCTCTGGTAGTCTAGGGTCTTGGAGTCAGTGCTCCCATTCCAAAGGCTCAGGGTTTGAAGTCTAGTCAGGATTGAAGATTCCACAAGTGGTTTGTTATGGCATTAGGGAGAGTAAAACAATTATCCAAAAACGAGGAACAAAAGATGAACCCCAGACCAATGGCAGTTACAAAATCAGGCAAATAATAATTAAAATAATGGAATAAAGACACACACATATATATATACACCCATGAGGAAAATAAAAACAATCCAACAAAAATAAAGTACGGTAGATTGATCCAGCAAACAAAGGAAATCAAAAATTATATTTACCAGTTAACAAAACTAATTTAAGCAGAAACTGGAAAACAAAACCAAAGCAAGCTACCAAGTGGGGAATAACACAATGAAAACAAAACTAACAAATCTGTTGAAAGTAAAGAAAAGAAAGAGGGCATAGATATGCAAAGAGGTAGATGAAGAAGATTTATATACATTAAAGATTAACTGCAAGGAGCAAGTCTAATGAAGGAATAAATGTAGAAAAATATAATAGATTTTTAAAAATTAAAAATTAAATTTATAAAAAAGAGAAAAGAGAAAACAATGGAAGAAGAAAGAAAAAAGGGGAAAAAAGGAAAACTCCACAGAACTGCAAACATGCAATGTAGAGGCAGAGGTTTATAACAACAATAGAAAGTGTGACTGAATATACACATATACATATACACCCATAAGCAAAATCAAAACAGTCCAACAAAAATTAAGTACAATATATTGACCCAGCAAACAAAGGAAACCAAAAACTATATCTACCAGAACAAAACTAATTAAAGCACAAACTGGAAAACAAAACTAAAGCATGGTGCCAATCGAGGAATAAAGCAATGAAGATAAAACTAACAAATATGGTGAGAGGAAAGGAGAGAAAGAAAATAAAGAAAAAAATTGATATGCAAAGTTAAATAGAGATAGATAAAGAAGCTTTATATACATTAAAGATTAACTGCAAGGGGAAAAGAACAGTAGGAAAAACAAACAAAAGAATACATGTAGAAAAAATAATAATAGGTTTAAAGAATTAAAATTAAAAAAAAAGAGAGATAAAAAAAAAGAAAACTCTATAGAATTGCAAAAGCCCAACGTAGAGGCAGAAGTTTATGACAACAATAAAAAATGTGACTGAGGAAAAAGAAAAAGAATGTTCAAAGCTTAATTGGATTTCTTAATCCCAATAAAATCAACAACTACAACAGAGGGGGAGAAATGAGGGGAAAAAAAAAAAAAGGATCTACAGAACAAGTCAAAAAATAAGAATAATAAATATTTTTTCTTGAGTCACTGCTGTCAGAGTCCTTTCTCTGGCTGGGATTCACAGGCCATCTTACCACCCTAGGATGCCCTCCAACACTATGCTGATCTCTGTACCTGCTGTGGGGGCTGTTTAGATTCTAATCTGGTCCTACTCCTGTGTGTTTTCTCCTCCAATGTCCACAGCTATCAGAGCTAGTGCATTTTATTTTGTGGGAGCTCTCAATGACTTTTTATATACTTCATAGACAGAGTCTGCTTAGTTGATCCTGTGGATTTAATCGGCAGCTTGTACAGCTGGTGGAAGGTCTTCTTCCTTAGCCACACTGCCCCTGGGTTTCAATTGTGGTTTTATTTCCATCTCTACATGTGGGGTCATCCACTCAGGTTTGCTCCTGAGGCTGCCCTGGAGGGCTTGGGTTTGCCCCTGTGAGGGCCAGGTGTGGAGGTGATACAGCTGCTTGAGTTGCAGGGGTTCAGGTACTCAGTGGGTTGGCTGCTAGAGTAGCAGGAAATATAGTGCTCTAGAAGGGTATGGCAACCAGTATTGGCCAATACGTTCCAGTATTCTTGTCTGGCAGAGAAGCCTGGCAGGCCACAGTCTACAGGGTTGGAAAGAGTTGGACAGGACCAAAGTGACCCTGTGTGGATAAACACAAGACTTTTTTTTTTTTTTTTGCCTGTGGCAGCTCTGCCCCAGTGAGTTGAGCATAAAGGTGGTGCAGCTGCTTGGCTTGTGGGGACCCTGGCATTGCCAAGTGATCAGGGACACAGACTGCCTCTGCAGCAGGAGTTATGCCCCATCAGAGTCTTTTTTTGAGCCTCTTGTAGCAAGGCCTCTTTGGCCAGTCTTTCTCTGTAGCTCCAGGCACTTAAAGGGGCACCCTGGGTGGGGTCCTACTCTGTAGTTCAGTGCCCCAGGGGTTTCAGCTGCTGAAGCGGATGCCACTTGTGGAGAGAGAGCCTATGGTGATGGCTCCACTCCCAAAGCCTGACTCAGCAGTATCGCCTCGCTTCCATGGCTGCCCGGCTTTCCTCCACATGCATTTCCCACCACAGTCTCCCCCCTCACATCCCCTTGCTCTGTTTCTCCACAGTCAACAGCAGCCCTCACACTAAGATTGCTCTACAATCCCAAAACTCCAGCTCCCAGCCACTGCCCCTTACAGAAGACCAACATTTCTGCCCGGTGTATGTATGGCTGTGTGAGGACTGTCTGATTCTCATTCCATTTAGGCGGCCACAGATCAGCTGTTTTACTCTCAGCCTTAAATGTTTCTCCTCTGACTCAGACAGTGGCCCCGATGTGGGGATTGGACCCCTGCTTCAGTTCCACCACCTGCTGAGGGCAGGTCCAGTCCTACTAACACTCCTGTTTATCCCCTAGTTCCTTCCTCCTACCGAGTTTTGCGTGGGTCTATATATTCTTTTCCACTGGTCAGGTACTCCTGTGTGCTCTCAGCTGGTGTCCTGCATGCACTTCTGTGTCTGAGGGGGTATTCCTCATGTATCCGTGGAGAGAGGTGTACTCCTTGTGCACCTAGTCCTCCACCATCTTGTTCTCCCAGCTCTTGCACTTTTAATTGCACATTTGACAACTTCAAGTACATTTAGCAACTTCAAGTACATTTAGAGATCCCTGCTCTAAAGCCTTGCTACTTTTTATGGGGTCTACTGACCACTAGCTATAGCCGCCTCTGAGCAATTGTTTTAAATTTAAAATTAAAATTAAAATTTTTTTTTCAGGCCCAAATCCAGTTCAGTTCAGTTGCTCAGTCATGTCTGACTCTTTGTGACCCCATGGACTGCAACATGCCAGGCTTCCCTATCCGTCACCAACTCCTGAAGCTTGCTCAAACTCACGTCCACCGAGTTGGTGATGCCATCCAGTCATTTCATCTTCTGTCATCCCCTTCTCCTCCCACCTTCAATTTTTCCCAGCATCAGGATCTTTTCCAGTGAGTCAGCTCTTCAAATCCGGTGGCCAGAGTATTGAAGCTTCAGCTTTAGCATCAGTCCTTCCAGTGAATATTCAGGACTAATATTCCTTTAGGACTGACTGAACCGGAATCTACATTTTCATTATCTCCAGATTTCTTTGCTTAGTTACATTTGAGAAGGACAGAGGACTGGCCTTGTAAATCCTTTCCAAAGTAATTCTCAGGGATCCTATGAAGGAAAAAGCAGATAAAACTCTTTGCCCTGATGACTCAGTGGTAAAGAATCTGTCTGCAATGCAGGAAATACAGGAGATGTGGTTTCGATCCCTGGTTGGGAAGATCCCCTGGAGGAGGAAATGGCAAGCCATTCCAATGTTCTTGCCTGGAGAATCTCACAGACAGAGGAGCCTGGCTGGCTACAGTCCATGGGGTTGCAAAGAGTTGGATATGACTGAGCACACACACACACAATACACAATTTATTTAATTCTCTTAGTAGAGAGAGGGGCACATTTTCTGTTTCTGTCCTGTCAGTTTTAGCTCAGAAAAGCCAAAAGTGGTCTGTCTTCTTCAGTCACAGATGTTCTTTTCCCTTGCTCTTTTTCTCTATTCTTTTTTTTTTTTTAAACAGTATTATAGGTTTTCCCCTGGGTTATATTATTTCTTTAAAAGACAATTCCCTGTGGACACATGCCTCTATTTGAGACTATTTTGCAGTGCAGAAACTAGAGAGAAGTCTGCTTGATTGCCTGATACTTTCTGTGACTCCTGTCTCCAGTATCGAAATAGCCTTCTAGCTGACAACTCTTACATTTTTCTCCAGTACACCCTCTGTAAAGCAATCAGTTAGTTACTTTTCTAAAACTAGATTGTCAGAGAGTTCCTCCATTTAAAAGTATTTTAACAAAATAGTAGTTTCTGGTTTTTTAACGCAGCCTATCATTAAATATAATTGAATATGGAATTCCTCAGATGTTTATATTTCTATTTTATGTATCTATAAAGCATAATCATGAATTATAATATTATGCTAGCATATTTCAATATTATTACAATATTATGCTAGTATTAGCATACTAATATATTTCATAATAATATATGAGGTAAAAAGCATGAGAACAGGATGAAATAAATCATATTTTACTATCTTATTGATCATCCTGAATTTATACTATTATTATAATAGCTAACAGCTTATAAGAAAATATACCCCTAGGACAAAGTTCATAATTTTTTCAATATTGATTTATTTGGCTGCATTGGGTCCTAGTTGCAGCACGTGGGATTTTCGTTGAGGCACATGGGCTCTCTACTTCTGGCACACAGGCTCCAAAGTGCGCAGGCTCAGTAACTGTGACTGGCGGGCTTAATTGCTCCATGGCATACAGGATCTTAACTCCCAAAGCAAGGATAGAACCCATGTCTCCTGCATTGTAAAGCAGATTCTCTAACTACAGGACCACTCTAGAAGTCCCCAAAGTCCCTCCTTAATAGTAGCAGGTATAAATATTTCAAAGAATTTTCTTGATCATTTCAATTTTTTTTTTTTTTTGCTGATCCCTTGTCAGAACTGATTGCATTGCCATTATTTTTGCTTCGTCATGTGGCTGATGAAGAGCTACTGTGAGGTTAAAGGAATGTGTCAGCTCTGCCATTTTTGACTAGCTCACCTGTTCTTGCTTTATTAGTATTATCTTCAGTCTGCAGTGCTTGTGGGGAAAAAAATCTTTTTAAACCACTTGTCCATTTCCGGATGGCTTAATTAAAACCAGATAATTTAATGCACAACTGCATGCAACTTAGCCCATAGAACTACAACATATTGTGATGTACTGAAAGCAAGTAAATAAGAAAGGGTGGGGCTGTCTATACTTGTCTTGGGGGCCTCACGTCTTCCTACTGGACACCTGTACATTAGATGAGATTGGGGACCATCTTACATACATCCCAGCAAAGACTTTGGTGACAATCCACATGATAATGTAAATAAAGCTTCTTTTATTATTATTATTTTTTAGCTTAATAGTATATGTAGAAAGTCATATATATATACATATATATATATATATATGTATTTTTTTTTATCCCAGTGGGTTCTTTTGTACCTGATGAAGACTGCTGGCTTTAAAAATTAAATTCAAATTCAGGAAACTCAAGTAAGGGCTCTGTATCAATTTAGAGACGTGGGATAGGGAAGGAGATGGGAGGGAGGTTCAAAAGGGAGGGGATATATGTTACCTATGGCCGATTCTTGTTGAGGTTTGACAGAAAACAACAAAAGTCTGTAAAGCAATTATCCTTCAGTAAAAAAAAGAAATTAATTTATAAAATTAAATTCAAATTCCAATGCCATGTTTATTGGATTAGACAGCCTAAGATTACACACACTTTATAGATTGGAACAAGATTTTTCACTTCCTTATCCACCAATCTTTATTTAGAGCTTACTTTTTGCCCAATGAAAGTGAAAGCATCAGTCATTCAGTCATGTCTGACACTTTGTAACCCCATGGACTATGACCTGGCAGACTCCTCTGTCCATGGGGATTCTCCAGGCAAGAACACTGGGAGAGAGTTGCCATTCCTTTCTGCGGGGACTACTTTCAATCCAAGGATCAAATCCAGGTCTCCCGCATTGCAGGCAGATTCTTTACCATCTGTGCCACCAAGGAAGTTCTAGTAATAATTAAATGATGCCATTTTCTTTTTGTCAAAAGGGTCTAAAGTCATTTTATTGATTTTTAAGGATCTTTGAACCACATTAATGTTCTTTATGCAAGCATTAATTTCATATTTCTTTGTGCATTGTTATGTCTCACAGCAGAGGAGAGAAGTTCAATAGAGAATTCAGTGACCTTTTACTTATTCACTGCTATTTGATAATCTACAAACTCTTCCCAGAGTTACAACACTGTGAGCCTTTATGGGTTCCTTCCTCTCATCATACCAATTGCTTACTTATTTATTCTCTTATTTCCAATAAAAAAAATCTGATACTCAGAAAAAAAAATTGAGTGGATATGAGATCATGCATGATCACACTGTATTCTCTCCATCTTTCTGCCAAATGTTCTTGCAATTTCTCTGATAAATGGGTGGTGAGTGAGTGAAATTCTGACACACAGACAGACTAATTCTTACATTCTTCCTTTGGAAGAAAGCTAAACTATGAAAAGGATTGTTAATAGCTCTTTGGAACATCCATAACTTTGGCTTTTAATACTGTGGTTGGAAAAGGAAATATTATACTCCATATTGAAGGGATCTACTTTGAATAGTACATGGATAAAGATTTGACTCAGCTCTACTAGGAATTGGGTGTGTGGTTTCCTGAGGACTGCACATATTATATCTGATTTTGAGAGTCCTAAACCAGACCTTTAGGCAGATTACATTGCCTAAGTATTCTTACAGTGCCAAGGACCTGCCTAGTATATATTTTTCTTATTTCTCTGAGATAGCTTTTTGCTTTCCTTCTTTCTCTTTCTCCCTTTTCTTCTTTCTCCTTTCTTTCCATCCTTCCTTTCTTCCTTCCTTTCCACATTTTATAACAGCTCATCATCTTCTCCTCTTCCTCCTCATCCTCCAACTCTTTCTCTTTTTATTTATTTATTTCTAATTTAGATCTTAGTTGCTCTCAGAAATCAATTCTCTTTGCTTCAGTTCAGTTCAGTTCAGTCGCTCAGTCATGTATGACTCTGCGACCCCATGGACTGCAGCACGCCAGGCCTCCCTGTCCATCACCAGTTCCTGGAATTTGCTCAAACTCATGGCCATCAAGTCAGTGATGCCATCCAACCATCTCATCCTTTGTCGTCCCCTTCTCCTCCTGCCTTCAATCTTTCCCAGCATCAGGGTCTTTTCAGATGAGTCAGTTCTTCACATCAGGTGGCCAAAGTATTGGAGTTTCAGCATCAGTGGTTCCAATGAATGCTCAGGACTGATTTTCTTTAGGATGGACTGGTTGGATCTCCTTGCAGTTTAAGGGACTCTCAAGAGTCTTCTCCAACGCCACAATTGAAATCCATCAGTTCTTTGGTGCTCACATCTTTATAGTCCACCTCTCACATCCATACATGGGTAGTGGAAAAACCATAGCCTCAACTAGAAGGACCTTTGTTGGCAAAGTAATGTCTCTGCTTTTTAATATGCTGTCTGCTACTGCTGCTAAGTCGCTTCAGTCGTGTCCGACTCTGTGCGACCCCATAGACGGCAGCCCACCAGGCTCTGCTGTCCTTGGGATTCTCCAGGCAAGAACACTGGAGTGGGTTGCCATGCTGTCTAGGTTTGTCATAATTTTCCTTCCAAGGAGTAAGCGTCTTTTAATTTCATGGTTACAGTCACCATCTGCAGTGATTTTGGAGCCCCCCAAAATAAAGTCTTAGGGTGTTCAAATGAACCAGTCTGAATTTATGGTAGAGAAAAGTAAATCTTGGTCAGTGTTAAGACAGGACAATTAATAAGTAAAATTTATCAGTTTCAATGAACTAAAAATAAAGATTTTGTTATAAGACCTATACAATTAAGTTAAGCAAACTCCATATGGTTGGTCTCTATAGGACTCACCACAAGGCAGAGTTCTGTCACATGGAGGGAAGAATTGAACTTAATTGTTAGAAAAAAGCTCACTTTCCATTTTACCTTCCTTAAGTAAAACATGTTTATTAGTTCTGTGTTAATGTCAGGAAGAAATAGCTGCAAAAGATGAGAACTACGTTTGTGTCAAAAAATGGTAATGTAGACAGGTATTGAAAACACTAACATTGCTTTACTAGGTTGGTGCATTTTATTTGGTTTGGAGAGAGACAGAAAAGAGATGTTTGGGATGAATATACATTGTACATAATGTCATTACTGAGAACTGAATCTAAAATCTGAGAAAAATGTATCTAAAAACTTGACATAAAATTGATTATTTGAAGTGTTTTTTACACTTTCAGATGAACTTGGAACTTATTTTTGAACACGTAAAATGAGTTACAGGGAACACAAAGGAAAAGAGTGAGAGAGAAAGAGGCATCTACTTCATAAAGCAAAAGATGTGTTGAAGCTGTTCGAAAGTTGGATAAATACAATATTATGATACTATAATATCATATAATTTTATTCTTAATTTTATTGTTCTGCCTTTGCTCTCTAGTTTCTTTCTCTTGGGGGTAAAGTGTTGTGTCCAGTGAGCTAACTTTTTAAGCCATGGTGTACCTCTCCTGGTCTAAATACCTTAGTACTAAAACCATAGGCCTGCTCTTATTGAGGTGCCAAATTTGAGACTGATTTCTTAGTCCATTAGGATGTCCCTTATCCTAAAGGGACAATACAAATGCCTTATATTTGTTACCAGGACAACAACTCAAAAGGACCTGTATTTGCTACCAGGACAGTAAACTGAAGGGGCCTTTCCTTCAATTATTGTTCCAGTAGCAAATACAAGGAATGGACACAGCATCTATACAAGTTTTCACAGGTTAGCAGCATCATACCAAGTGTTACCAAGGAACACAAAAGAAGATAACATTTAAAGCTGTCAGGCACAATTGTTGTTGTTCAATCACTAAGTTGTGTCCGACTTATGCAGCCCACCAGGCTCCTCTGTCCATGGGATTTCCCTGGCAAGAATACTGAAGTGTGTTGCCACTTTCCTCTCCAGGAGATCTTCCTGACTCAGGGACTGAACCTGTGTTTCCTGCATTGACAGATGGATTCTTTATCACTCAGCCACCTGGGATGCCCAAGGCAGACACAATACATGATGCTTTTAGGCTACTTTTTAAATCAAGACTAGAGAAATAATATGAAATATGTGAGAGCGCACAATGAGTTAAGACTAAAATTGAGACTGATGAGGCAAAGCTTTGCTTCCCAGATCTGTGTTTGTTCTGTGGTACCACACCCGCCCTCTGCTTCAGCTGAAGGAAAAGGACACAACTGAACTGGACAGAACCATCTGATTTATTGAGTTCAGGGCTTTCTCAGAGTTAACAAAACCACTTTGACTTCTTGGCAATACTTAGCAAAGCCTATTCAATTATGTTTTCTTATTTAATCTTCATCATTGTTAAATGCTTTCCTGGTGACTCAGTAAAGAATACACCTGCAATGCAGGAGACTTGGGTTTGATCCCTGGGTTGGGTAAGTCCCTGGAGAAGAAAATGGCAACCCACTCCAGTATTCTTACCAGGGAAATCCCATGGACAGAGGAGCCTGGTGGGCTATAGTACATGGGTTCACAAGAGCCAGACACAACTTAGTGACTAAACAGCAATATAGTTAAGTGTAGGAAGATATCACTAGTCTCACATTTTTGGAGGAAATACCCAAGTTGGAAGTATTTGCTCAAGGATTTACCTATATGGGCACTTTAAAATTTTTTCTTTTTATTTGGAGTTTTATAAGATTAAACAAAGGTTATTCATTCACTTTCATATTTAGTAAGATTAATTACAGTACACTCATGGGAATTTAATTAAATTCTGGATCTTATTTAAGTTAGCTTACACTTAAACCTTTGCACAAGTGCCCTGATCCCTAATACAGACACAGGATTCCTGCACAGGGTTGAAATTTTCTCTAAGAAACATGTACTCTATCACGCAAAGAACTTATGAGTCTAAATTCAGTGTATTTTTAAACCATTCCTAAGGGCTTTAAGAAAAATTGCCTTTGCTTTTCATTTTCCAATCCAACACTCAAGGGAGTGATTGCTATACAGAGCAAGAAAGGCCATGGCTGCTCATTGCATTTGTACTCATTAAAAAAGATTAAAAAAAAAACCACTAAATAAGAAACTATACACAATAAGCATTGAATTTATAAGACGATGTATAGAAATAGAAAGTCTCTTGAAACTAATTCTGAATAGTTGGAATGCAGTCATCATGCCATGTAGCTAAAAGTTTGGCACTATCTTCTACTGGAAAATTATGTTTTGATTTGATGAATGTGTATTCAACACCTATTTGTACCAAGCAGTGGTATAAAATTTGAAGAAACAATGGCAAATAAAATAAGATCCTGACTTCATATAGAAGCTATTTTCTATTGAAAGCTACAAGTATAAAGTGGCTCAGACTATAAAGAATCTGCCTGCAGTGCAAGAGACCCAGGTTCTATCTCTGGGTTGGAAAGATACCCTGGAGAAGGGAATGGCTACCTACTCCTGTGTTCTTGCCTGGGAAATCCCAGGCAAGCCTGGTGGACCACAGTCCATGGGGTCACAAACAATCAGACACAACTGAACAACTAATACTTTCACAAGTATGAAACAAGCAAACATACTTGTGATTGAGTGGTAAAAGAGTGGGGGGAAAGGTGCAGTTGGATATAGTTGGGTCAATTTGTAGAGAGTTGAGTAACTGACTCATTTGAAAAGACCCTGATGCTGGGAAAGATTGAAGGCAGGAGGAGAAGGGGATGACAGAGGATGAGATGGTTGGATGGCATCACTGACTCAATGGACATGAATTTGAGTAGGCTCCAGGAGTTGATGACAGACAGGGAAACCTGAAATGCTGCCGTCCATGGGATCACAAAGAGTTGGATACTACTGAGCAACCAAACTGAACTTAACTGAGATATTTTAGGTAGGATTGTCTAGGAGGTAGCATTTAAACTGAAATCTACATGATGTGAAGTATCTAGTCCATTAAATCTCCTTGGTGGACACGTTCTTGGAAGATGTACCAGCCAGTACAAAATCCTAGGGGCAAGTGAGAGCTGACCATAATGCAGGCACAATGAAGGTGAGGGGTTAGCAGCATGGGTGAGTGGGGAGTGTAGAGGGGTGAGGTCTAGGCAGTTAAGTCAGGCCAGATCATGTAGGATCTTGTAGTCTCTCCTAAGGATTTTCAACTTCATTCAAAATTTAGAGAGAAGTCATTTGAGCAGGGGTGTGATATAATGTGATTTCCTAGCTACAAAGGAACTCTCTGATGGTGATGCATAGATATACCACTGCGGAGGGCACAGAGCAGTGTGTGAAGGTGTAGAGGTGGAGGGCAGGCTCCTGTCCAAAGGGTGACTGACACCCCCACCCCTACACAGACAGCCAGGTAGTGGGAGCTTATACAGACAGAGGCAAGGGCTACATGCACAAGTAGTAGTCATCCCTGACGGCCAGCTTGAAATTCCTCATGCAGTGAGTACTCATGAGATGACCAGTGTCACCTTGATCGTTTAAATTACAGTTAATCTTCAGTTCCAGAGGCAGTTTCTTCTCATTTCCATGGGGCCGATTCTCAGAATCATGGCAGCTATGTCACGGCTACAGTCTGGTCATCATGAGGCTAACTTCTTCCACCTGGTGGGGCTTTCAGTATCTATATGACAGCTCACAGCACATGGCTCAGAATATTATCTGTAGCCCTTGAGCAGGAACTAAATGCCCTTGCCTTTGCTTACTGACTAAACTATTATTGTTTGTTCCTGTTCGGGTATTTTTCTTTGCTTGTGATTTTCTCACTTTTCTGATTAAACTTATTCTTTGGCTAAAGTTTTTCCACAGAGAAAAGACAGGTGGAAGATGCGGTGCAGGGTAGGGGGTGGAGAACCACTGGGTCATGTTCCATTTCAAAGGGAGAAGGGATAAACCTTGGCTTTTGAGTCATTGCCTCCTTGTCTTCTCTTTGCCCTGTAGCCTGCCTTTTGAATATTTCTGTTGCTTCTTTTAATTGAAAGAGGTCTAGGCTCATCTTTGTAGGTGTGCAGGGAACTCCACATGGTTGCACTGGGAACATTGCCCTGGCCATCCTCTTCCTCAGATACACAAGCCAGAGTCTGTTTTCAATGGATTAATGTTAGCGTTAGTTGCTCAGTCTTGTCTGATTCTTTGCAACCCCATGGATGTAGCCCACCAGGCCCCTCTGTTCATGGAATTCTCCAGGCAAAAATACTGGAGTGGGTTTCCATTCCCTTTTCCAGGGGATCTTCCTGATCCAGAAATTGAACCCAGGTATCCCACACTGCAAGTGGATTATTATCATTCTTATCATCTTAGCCATCATATTACAAAAGTATCTAGGAAACGTTGAGATTGGAAAACAGAGAAATCACATGAAAAAGAGACTGTCAGATACTTGTTTTTGACTTCTGGTGAAGCTTTATTGTTCAGTAAACTTGAACATTCATTGTAGACACTTTTTCTTATGGTGAAAGGGAGTGCATGGAAACTACTTTGTGAGGCTAGAGGGGAGACTTGATTTAACAGGGTGTTACATTCTAATTGAATTGACTTTGATGAAATCTGTACCCCCAGTGCCATGAACACAGGCTGGACAATTGTCTCCCTTATAAATTTCAGCAAGCAGCCAATCACCCCCAGACAGATTTAAAGGGAGACCAGGTGGTAGGAAATGAAGATAAACATTCTAACATTCTTAGGACAGGTAAGATTATCTCACCTAATATTATTCTAGCCTACATATATCAAACATAGCTATCTAAATTCATAGACATTGATGGTCAATGTGTTTCTAGAGCAAGACAGAGTAGAGAGTCTGAGGTATGTTTAATCACAATGGTTTATTGTACAGATTGTGAAGCATGTTTTGTTGGCCAAACTATAAGCATTGAATAAATGTGAAGCATGATTTGTTGGCCAAATATAAATGTTTAAGATGATAATAGTAAAGAAAGATTGGCTGTTTGGGATTTTAGAGCTTTCAAAGAGAAACGACTTGCAATGATCACTGTAGCAACCAACCCAAAATAAACGATTTAAAACCCCATAGCTCAAGTCCAAAGACAATTTTCTTTGGGACATCAGACACATTTAATAGTTTTAAGAAAAGCATCCATCTAAAGCAAGTTTCTTTATAACCAAATTTGTTGGCTTGTGCTTCCATGTTTTACTTTAGACCTAAATGGGTTAAGATTGCCCTGAAGCAAACACAGAAAGAGCATTTTTTTTATAGAGACACTTGTGGGATTTGTGTTGGAGGAACCCCATTATCACAGTGTTCTTTGGGGCATATTAGCAATTCTTCCCTCCTGAGAAGAGTACTGAGGATGTCATTTCCTTCCTTAAAAAACCTTGCTATTGCATATGCTCAAAATATTTCAGCACACCATTTGAGACTATTGATTATAATAATGAAAATGGTTACTTCTGTAGAGTTTACAGTAAAACCATACACTCTAGAAACAAGATTCTATTTACATTTCTTCTGGTTCCCCATCTTATGTTGTCAGCTAACCACTCTTTTTGTCTTATCAATTCCTTGGCCAGTTTCTTCCTCTAAATTTCTGCATGCTTCTTCACCATTATATTTCTTTTTTCCTTCTGAATGAGAACACCTTTTGGGCATTTAATACATTCCTTGACACACAGAATGTTTTCAGTAATATTATGATGAATGAATGAATAACTACAGAAAAGCTTAAGTCTTCACTGGTTTCACTCCATTTTTACTCACTGAAATTCTCTTTTCCTTCAAAGCCCATGTAAAAATATGTCCTCTCATGACATATCTTAATTGTATTATTTAAATTAAAAGTATCCCCATGTATTTATTTTCTTGCCTAAAATTCTTTGTAGCTTCATTATAACACTTGCCCCCTATTAATTATATTTAAGGATTACATGTCCCTGAAGAGAATTATAAACTCCTTGAGGGACAAATTCAGGTTTTCTTCATTTTTTTTAGGATCAGTGGTGATTAACATAGTACTTTTTATAGCTATGTATTACTTGAAAGTATATATTATCACTTGAATTTTATACGTAGTGTGACTTTAATTCTCCGAGGGTTTGACCTTATGTGAACTCTTTTTAAAATCTGTTTATCTGCCTTTCCAGAGGGTTTCCCAGGTGGTGCTAGTGGTAAAGAACCCACCTGCCAATGCAGGAGACATAACACACATCAGTTTGTTCTCTGGATTGGGAGAATACCCAGGAAAAGGAAATGGCAACCCACTCCAGTATTCTTGCCTGGGAAATCCCATAGATAGAGGAGCCAAGAGCGCTACAGTCCCTAAACACAGCACAGCAGAGCCTTTCTATAATAAACATTTATCCTCTACAAAACACCCCCCTTGGGAGGATGTGTACTTCCCAAAATAATGCTGTTGTTGTCCAAGTCATTTGCAAAACTATTTTGGGGAATTGCCTTACAACCAAACATATTTCGTAACTCTCCTTTTCCTTCTGAATTTTTTTTTCTATTTCCTGCCACTTACCACATGTAAATAACAAGATAAATGTTTCCTTAGGATATACACTGATAGTACACAATTATGTTCTGAAAGAGGATTTTGTTGAAGGATTAGGGTTCTTTCCATTCCCAAGTGGAGCTTCCCTGGTGGCTTAGTGGTAAAGAGCCAATGGCATCTTTGGCATCTACATTGGCAGGAGATGCAGGTTAGATCCCTGGGCCAGGAAGATCTCCTGGAGAAGGAAATGACAACCCACTCCAGTATTCTTGCCTGGGACATACTATGAACAGAGAACCCAGGCAGGCCACAGTCCAAGGGGTCCCAAAAGAGTTGAACACTAAACGACAACAACTAAACAACAACAGCAGCCACTCCCAAATCTCAAATCTGGTGAATAAGACTTTGCTATACTTGGTCAACACCAAAATATGAATATCAAGGATTAAGATTGATTTACATACTCCTCTATCTTTTAGTACAATTTATTTTTGTTTCAAAAGCTCACTAATTTGTAATTAATTATTGAATACCCAGATAAAATAAAAGGAAGGGAAAACCACCCACAGTCTTATTTTATTATTTGTAATATTTTTGCATCATTTTCTCACTTTTCTAACTCACTTTTAATTTCATCTTTTGGAGACCAGATATCTTATAAATGGCCTTTAAGTTGACTCTCCAAATAAGAGATTTTGGTGATTTCAGAAAGACATTCAGAGGTATTTCTGGGAAATATGAAATAGAAATGTGATTATATAACTTCTAATTTTTAATTTGTGTCTTACCTTCTTTATCTTCTTGTTTTCCCTCTCTCAATCCCAATCCCCTCTTTCAACTTCCAATTGGTCAATTGGAGAGGAAAAAAATAAAAAAGGGAATGGGATTTGGAGCCAGATAGAGACTTGGATTTTAATTGCTGTTCTGACTGTGAAGTTATTTATTCTATCTGAGCCTTGTTTCCTTCATTAGGAAAGAATACTCTTAATAGGAAATTGTATATATTTAAGGGACCATTGATAATGCATAATGTATTTAGCGCAGCATAGGTGCTTATCAAAATTTAGCCTAATTGGAAACACATGTGTTTTACTGTCTGAAAAATCAATGGCTCATTTTTTTCCTCATCTGGACATAATGAGTGGTGTCCTTTCCTTTTTGATTTATTGTAATGATCAAATATCTACCTAAAGAAACTAAAGACCTATATATAGAAAACTATAAAACACTGGTGAAAGAAATCAAAGAGGACACTAATAGATAGAGAAATATAACAAGTTCATGGATCGGAAGAATCAATATAGTGAAAATGAATATACTACCCAAAGCAATCTATAGATTCAATGCAGTCCCTATCAAGCTACCAATGGTACTTTTCACAGAGCTAGAACAAGTAATTTCACAATTTGTATGGAGATACAAAAAACCTCAAATAGCCAAAGCAATCTTGAGAAAGAAGATTGGAATCAACCTGCCTGACTTCAGGCTCTACTACAAAGCCATAGTCATCAAGACAGCATGGTACTGGCACAAAGACAGAAATATAGATCAATGGAACAAAATAGAAAGCCCAGAGATAAATCCATGCACCTATGGACACCTTATCTTTGACAAAGGAGGCAAGAATATACAATGGAGTAAAGACAATCTCTTTAACAAGTGGTGCTGGGAAAACTGGTCAACCACTTGTAAAAGAATGAAACTAGAACACTTTCTAACACCATACACAAAAATAAACTCAAAATAGATTAAAGATCTAAATGTAAGACCAGAAACTATAAAACTCCTAGAGGAGGACATAGGTAAAACACTCTCTGGCATAAACCACAGCAGGATCCTCTATGATCCACCTCCCAGAATACTGGAAATAAAAGCAAAAATAAACAAATGGGACCTAATTAAACTTAAAAGCTTCTGCACAACAAAGGAAACTATAAGCAAGGTGAAAAGACAGCCTTCAGAATGGGAAAAAACAATAGCAAATGAAGCAACTGACAAACAACTAATCTCAAAAATATACAAGCAACTCTTGCAGCTCAATTCCAGAAAAATAAACGACCCAATCAAAAAATGGGCCAAAGAACTAAATAGACATTTCTCCAAAGAAGACATACAGATGGCTAACAAACACATGAAAAGATGCTCAACATCACTCATTATCAGAGAAATGCAGATCAAAACCACAATGAGGTACCATTTCACGCCAGTCAGAATGGCTGCAATCCAAAAGTCTACAAGCAATAAATGCTGGAGAGAGTGTGGAGAAAAGGGAACCCTCTTACACTGTTGGTGGGAACACAAACTAGTACAGCCACTATGGAGAACAGTGTGGAGATTCCTTAAAAAACTGGAAATAGAATTGCCTTATGACCCAGCAATCCCACTGCTGGGCATACACACCATGAAAACCAGAATTGAAAGAGACACATGTACCCCAATGTTCATCGCAGCACTATTTATAATAGCCAGGACATGGAAGCAACCTAGATGTCCATCAGCAGATGAATGGATAAGAAAGCTGTGGTACATATACACAATGGAGTATTACTCAGCCATTAAAAAGAATACATTTGATTCAGTTCTAATGAGGTGGATGAAACTGGAGCCTATTATACAGAGTGAAGTAAGCCAGAAAGAAAAACACCAATACAGTATACTAATGCATATACATGGAATTTAGAAAGATGGTAACAATAACCCTGTATGTGAGACAGCAAAAGAGACACAGATGTATAGAATGGACTTTTGGACTCTGTGGGAGAGGGCGAGGGTGGGATGATTTGGGAGAATGGCATAGAAACATGTATAATATCATATATGAAATGAATCGCCAGTCCAGGTTCTATGCATGATACTGGATGCTTGGGGCTGGTGCACTGGGAAGACCCAGAGGGAAGGTGCGGGGAGGGAGGAGGGTGGGGGGTTCAGGATGGGGAACACGTGTATACCTGTGGCGGATTCATGTTGATGTATGGAAAAACCAATACAATATTGTAAAGTAGTTAACCTCCAATTAAAATAAATTCATATTAAAATAAATAAATAAATCATGTATGTAACATGAAACAGGGAGGCTGGAATATAATATATGTCCAGCAGACGTTTGTTGAAGACATGGATCTACTCTACGCTTCATGTTTTAGTCCAAGTCCAATGCTTTGCGGATAGTAAGATTCCAAATACTTAAAAAAATAAAGTGAATTTTATTGTTTATAGACTTATGCTGGTCTGTCAACTTCTCCAGCAAGACATGTCATGCTATTTTACTAGAAAATATACAGGAAATGCATGGAGTGCTGTTTGCTGTAGGAGGTGTATTAGTAAAATGAATAAGTAAACACACTTTCCTCACCTAAAACATACACATTAATTATAAAGAAAAATGAAAATTATGAATGAAAACAAACAACCTAAAAATATTACAAAGAATCCTATGATTCTTCTCTGATTGGATTTCCCTAATTGCCAAGGGCATGAAACAACACTGTCATTTTGGGCAAAAAGCTTTAGAACCCAAGTTCAAATGGCACCCCAGGTCTTCTGGGTTTCACTCTGGTTTCCACAGTGTTCCTTCACTGTGCATGTGACCTTGATGTTCATTTCTGCTCCTTGCACCAATTCTGTACATGTGGCTCTTCACATGACTTAAAACTTTAATCTGCTTTGCCCACACCCATGGCTGCAGGACCTCATGCAAGCTTCTTTTATATTGCTCCTTCCTTTAACTTCTGTGGAAATCTTTCACAGCACATTTGAATGTTATGTAACTTTCATTTCAAAGATTTCATTTAATCACAACAGACTCTTGTTCTATAATATCTATTTAGAATAGATAGGGTGCCCTTTTAGAGAACACAATTTGTAACAAAGGAGCTTTATTGTCTATTTTCTTTCTCTGTCCCCATCATACACACATAGTAACTTCATTATGTTAAAAAAGATTTTCTATTTTACTAACTTGGTCACAAAATTATGGCAGTTTAATGAAAACCTCAAGTCATTGTACATGAAAACATCTTAAATAGAGAGTGATTTTAATGCAATCCCTCACCTGGACAGTGTGATAATGTTTTCTGTATTGAGAAAACCCCTCACACAACTGTTTTGTGTGTGCATGCACACACACACACACACACACACTTCCTCACATATGTACTGACTGTCTTAGACATGTATTTACTCACAGGGACAAACACACGTTCTCACTTTGTTACATCCCCTACTCTCAAGAAGAACTCTTAATTATAGTTGCCAGAGGAGAAGGGTGTGGGGGAAGGATCATTAAGGAGTTTTGGATGGACGTGTTTTGTTATTTAGTCCCTAGGTCATGTCTGACTCTATTTGACCCCGTAGGCTGTAGCAGGCCAGACTTCCCTTTCCTTCACTATCTCCTGGATTTGCTCAAGCTCATGTCCATTAATTTGGTGATGCCATCCATGTAAATATATGGGTAACCAACAAGGCCCACTGGACTTCATCTTCCAGGATGTCTGGCTCTAGATGAGTGATCACCATCATGATTATCTGGGTTGTGAAGCTCTGTTTTGCACAGTTCTTTTGTGTATTCTTGCTACCTCTTCTTAATATCTTCTGCTTCTGTTAGGTCCATACCATTTCTGTCCTTTATCGAGTCCATCTTTGCATGAAATGTTCCCTTGATATCTCTAATTTTCTTGAAGAGATCTCTAGTCTTTCCCATTCTGTTGTTTTCCTCTTTGCATTGACTGCTGAGGAAGGCTTTCTTATCTTTCCTTGCTATTCTTTGGAACTCTGCATTCAGATGCTTATATCTTTCCTTTTCTCCTTTGCTTTTCACTTCTCTTCTTTTCACAGCTATTTGTAAGGCCTCCCCAGACAGCCATTTTGCTTTTTTGCATTTCTTTTCCATGGGGATGGTCTTGATCCCTGTCTCCTGTACAAGGTCAGGAACCTCAGTCCATACTTCATCAAGCACTCTATCTATCAGATCTAGGCCCTTAAATCTATTTCTCACTTCCACTATATAATCATAAGGGATTTGATTTAGGTCATACTGAATGGTCTAGTGGTTTTCCCTACTTTTCTCAATTTAAGTCTGAATTTGGCAATAAAGAGTTCATGATCTGAGCCACAGTCAGCTCCTGGTCTTGTTTTTGTTGACTGTATAGAGCTTCTCCATCTTTGGCTGCAAAGAATATAACCAATCTGATTTTGGTGTTGACCATCTGGTGATGTCCATGTGTAGAGTCTTCTCTTGTGTTGTTGGAAGAGGGTGTTTGCTACGACCAGTGCGTTCTCCTGGCAAAGCTATATTAGTCTTTGCCCTGCTTCATTCTGTACTCCAAGGCCAAATTTGCCTGTTGCTCCAGGTGTTTCTTGACTTCCTACTTTTGCATTCCAGTCCCCTATAATGAAAAGGACATCTCTTTTGGGTGTTAGTTCTAAAAGGTCTTGTAGGTCTTCATAGAACCATTTGACTTCAGCTTCTTCAGTGTTCCTGGTTGGGGCATAGGCTTGGAATACTGTGATATTGAATGGTTTGCCTTGGAAATGAACAGAGATCATTCTGTTGTTTTTGAGATTGCATCCAAGTACTGCATTAGAAAGCATTACTATGAACAAAGCTAGTGGAGGTGATGGAATTCCAGCTGAGCTATTTCAAATTCTGAAGGATGATGCTGTGTAAGTGCTACACTCAATATGTCAGCAAATTTGGAAAACTTAGCAGTGGCCACAGGACAGGGAAAGGTCCGTTTTCATTCTAATCCCAAAGAAAGGCAATGCCAAAGAATGCTCAAACTACCACACAATTGCACTCATCTCAGACACTAGTAAAGTAATGCTCAAAATTCTCCAAGCCAGGCTTCAGGAATACATCAACCGTGAACTTCCAGATGTTCAAGCTGATTTTAGAAAGGACAGAGGAACCAGAGATCAAATTGCCAACATCCACTGGATCATCAAAAAAGCAAGAGAGTTCCAGAGAAACATCTATTTCTGCATTATTGACTATGGCAAAGCCTTTGACTGTGTGGATCACAATAAACTGTGGAAAACTCTGAAAGAGATGGGAATACCAGACCACCTGACCTGCCTCTTGAGAAACTTATATGCAGGTCAGGAAGCAACAGTTAGAACTGGACATGGAACAATAGACTGGTTACAAATAGGAAAATGAGTACATCAATGCTGTATATTGTCACCCTGCTTATTTAACTTATATACACAGTGCATCATGAGAAATGTTGGGCTGGAAGAAGCACAAGCTGGAATTAAGATTGCTGGGAGAAATATCAATAACCTCAGATATGCAGATGACACCACCCTTATGGCAGAAAGTGAAGAGGAGCTAAAAAGCCTCTTGATGAAAGTGAAAGAGGAGAGTGAAAAAGTTGGTTTGAAGCTCAACATTCAGAAAATGAAGATCATGGCATCTGGTCCCATCACTTCATGGGAAATAGAAGGGGAAACAGTGGAAACTGTGTCAGACTTTATTTTGGGGGGCTCCAAGATCATTGCAGATGGTGACAGCAGCCATGAAATGAAAAGATGCTTACTCCTTGGAAGAAAAGTTATGACTAACCTAGATAGCATATTCAAAAGCAGAGACATTACTTTGCCAACAAAGTCCGTCTAGTCAAGGCTATGATTTTTCCAGTGGCCATGTATGGATGTGAGAGTTGGACTGTGAAGAAAGCTGAGTGTCGAAGAATTGATGCTTTTGAGCTGTGGTGTTGGAGAAGACTCATGAGAGTCTCTTGGACTGCTAGATCCAATCAGTCCATCCTAAAGGAGATTAGTTTTGGGTGCTCATTGGAAGGACTGATGCTGAAGCTGAAACTCCAATACTTTGGCCACCTCATGTGAAGAGCTGACTCATTGGAAAAGACCCTGATGTTAAGAGGGATTGGGGGCAGGAGGAGAAGGGGACCACAGAGGTTGAGATGGCTGGATGGCATCACCGACTCGATGGACATGAGTTTGGGTAAACTATGGGAGTTGGTGATGGACAGGGAGGCCTGGTGTGCTGCGATTCATGGGGTCTCAAAGAGTTGGATAGGACTGAGTGACTGAACTGAACTTAACTGAACTGAACCAACAAGGACCTACTGTATAGCACAGGGAACTCTGCTCAATGTTATGTGGCAGTCTGGATGGGAGGGGAGTTTGGGGGAGGATGGATACATGTATATGTATGTCTGAGTCCCTTTGCTGTCCACCTGAAACTATCACAACATTGTTAATTGGCTATACTACAATATATAACGAAAACTTTTTTTAAATAAATTAACTTAAAAAGCTCTCAGGTGGCAGAAAAACCAACTTAATTGATGTAACCTACAGCACTGAAATGCACAGACAATACTTGATCAATAATTTTTGACTGAATAGCAACATTCCATTAATTCAATCTGTGTAGCTATAGATTGACTGCAGCTGATTAGTGTTTTTTTTCTTTCTAAATCAGAAGTGACAGCCTCCATTATCTAGATCTATGGTTTTCAGCCAATATGAAATACTAAAATCATCCTGAAACTCTAAACAGTACAACTCTCAGACTTCAACTTGAGCCATTCAAACTCCATTAAGTGGGGTGAGACCCTCAGCATCATTTTTCTTCAGTCCTAGGGGACTCTAAGATCCCTCAGAGTAAATTGCCACTGGTATTCCCATACTTTTGAGTTGCCTGCCCCGGGTGGGAGGTGGGGGGCTGCTGGCCACTTCATCCTAAAACGCTAAAGCTAGAGGCTTTAGCAGAGGGCTATAGAGGGGAGAAACATTCTCCCAAATTCTTAGAGAACATTGAAAACAATCTGTAAACAGTAAATGATCCATTTAAAGAGAAGTCCAGAGAGAAGAAAGCTTAGAAGATAAAGTATTTTTTTAAAAAAGCCAGGAAGCAGATGGACGTTTATGGAAGCTAGCTGTAAAACAAAGTAAATAAAACCATACGGTTGTTGTTGCTCTTGTTCAGTAGTTCAGTCATGTCTGACTCTTTGTGACCTCATGGGCTGCGGCAGGCCAGGCTTCCCTGTCCTGCACTATCACCTGGAGTTTGCTCAGATTCGTCTCCATTGAGTCCTTGATGCTATCTAACCATAGATGCTATCTAATGTTGGAATATTTACACATCAATGTCTGGTTCCTTAAAGGCATCTAATCTGGTCAGACAATCTCCATTGACTTAGTCTTCACTGACTCCATCTGTGTTTATAAAGACTGTAGTATAGCTAAGAGCTCCTGGCTAGACTTTTCAAAGTAATTGAACATATATTTTGACAATACAGTCAGAATGACCACACTATGGCTTCTCTATTGTTGGGAAAAAGCAGACCCTAAGTACTTATTTCTCCCTGAGACTATCTTGAAAGCGATTAATGGGCAGTAACCATTGTCAGATTCTAAGTTCATTTCACTGAGGTCCATCTCAAACTTTGTGTACAGTATAGCTTGTCCTCGGGTGAGACTGAAGCCAATAACTGTCATGCCCCCATAATTGCTAGGACCCAGAGCCAGAACATTTCTGCCACTGAATGAAGATTTTTACAATGAATAATTACAAATGAGGCAGGCAATCATTTGTGTCATGGTTCATTGGCCCCGTCAGAGTGAAACAAAGATATTTTTCATTCTCTTCCCTCTACTATATGCACTATTAAAATGCCTTTGTAGATTACTGTAAATAATTCAAATGTTTATTAAAAACTCTGTTGGAAGATCAAGGAATCATAGATAATAGGAGAGAATACCATCCAATTTATTTTTATATGGCATGCTCCATCCATCATATCACAAGGCACTTCAAGGGGAAACACAAAGGGAGACAGGTTTTTCAGGCATGACTCAAAGAGGAGGTCATTGAAAATAATCTGAGAAGATGTGTTAAGAAAGTGATTCCTTGCTTCTAGGGTCCTAGTTACTGTGCTGGGTTAGGTCATTCTTCTAATTTAGCTCAAATGTTTACTTATTTTCATCATGATGATGGACTTGGCTTAGTGTAAGGAGAAGTGGGTATATTTTCTAGCATCTGTAAGCATCCCATCTTCTGCGTCCTTCTGTTTTTTGGTGTGTGCACACAGAAGGAGAAAATGTGAACCCCGCCTGTCTCCACCCTGGGGTAGGGGCGTTATGACAGAAGCATTGCCACATGGCATGTGACTGCCACACTGACCTGCTGTGAGGTGAAGTAGGGGAGGCCAGGCCAGGACAAAGGTGGCATCCTTATCTGATCTATGATGTTCTTGGTTGAGCATGATCACCAGCCCTCAGCCCCAGTGACACTTGTAGTTAACAATAGTAAGGTAATCATGTCTGCCATTCATTAGGCACCTGACCTGTATCAGGCACCGTAGTTGGCTGTTTTGATACAATAATAGTGGTTTTGTCTCCTGATGATTAAGTTGCTAGCTTGGGAGTCAGACTGAAGAATTTGGAGTCTTGGCTTCACATGTACCAGTTCAGTGCCTTGAGCAAATTATTTAACCTTTCTTTTTTTTTTTTTTATTTAACCTTTCTAAATCTCAAGTTCTTCATCTTTAAAATGTATTTAACAATGAAATCTCTTTCACAGGGTTGTGGACTGGATAGTACTCCATGAAGAAGCATGAGCCTCTGATTAGCACTGCTAACACTCCAAAAATGTTCACAATTATTATTAATCTCACTTGATACTTAATATTAATAACTGACACACTATAGTGAAGATATCAGGTTGGCCAAAAAGTTGGCTTGGGTTTTTCTGTAAGATGTAATAGAAAAACCTTAACGAACTTTTTGGCCAACTCAATACTTTACTATTAAAGCAATATTATCATTTCTATTTTATATTAAAAAGAGGTACTGAGAGTCAGTGACATTTAATAGCTTGTGTGTAACCCAACTAACATTTGAATCTAGGCTTATTTGATTTCATAGCATGCTTCAAATGTGGTTATCAAAAGGCTTTACCCTTATCCACTCTACAAATAGAATTTTAAATTCATTGTACCTCTTTTAGAAAAAGAAAATAACAGAATTTTTAGAGGGAGTAACAGATATCTAAGTACACCAAGCTATATTTCTCTCTTACCATGGTATCCTGGCTTCTGTAAGCATCTGTACCTTAAAGCTTTTCTTGTTATCCCGTAATCCAGTCTGAAGATACTCTGAAAAGTAGAAGTGTTAGTCGTTCATTCCTGTCAGACTCTTTGCGACCCCATGGAATATGACCCACCAGACTTCACTGTCCATGGAATTCTCCAGGCAAGAATACTAGAGTGGGTTGCCATTCCCTTCTCCAGGGGATCTTCCCAACTCCAGGGATAAAATCCAGGTCTCCTGTATTGTAGGTAAATTCTTTACTGTCTGAGCTGCCAGGGAAGGCCCTATGATGAGTAAAGGATATATATAGCTGAAAGACAGTAGGCAAATACTTGGCATGGTAGGTGACACCTAACACAACCCTAATCTTTTAATTGAAATTCTATTTTCAGTCCACAGGATTATGGCTTTGCCTATATTGAGCAATCACAACCTGCTCCTGCTGCTGCTGCTTCTAAGTTGCTTTAGTCGTGTCCAACTCTGTGCGACCCCATAGATGGCAGCCCACCAAGCCCCACCGTCCAAGCTAGAACACTGGAGTGGGTTGCCATTTCCTTCTCCAATGCATGAAAGTGAAAAGTGAAAGTGAAATCACTCAGTTTTGTCCGATGCTTTGCAACCCCATGGACTGTAGCCTTCCAGGCTCCTCTGCCCATGGGATTTTCCAAGCAAGAGTACTGGAGTGGGTTGCCAGTTCCTTCTCCCACTCAATCTAGTTTGTATTAAAAGAGAACACCAACCTTTCCTTTAATGAGAGTTGCTTGTAAGAAACTTCAAGCAGTTATTCCCTCATAAAAGTAAAAAGGACAGAAATGTTAGGCCATGATTCTAAAATTACCCATCAGTTCAGTTCAGTTCAGTTCAGTTGCTCAGCCGTGTCCGACTCTTTGCGACCCCATGAATCACAGCACGCCAGGCCTCCCTGTCCATCACCAACTCCCAGAGTTCACTCAGACTCATGTCCATCGAGTCCGTGATGCCATCCAGCCATCTCTCCTCTGTTGTCCCCTTCTCCTCCTGCCCCCAATCCCTCCCAAGATCAGAGTCTTTTCCAATGAGTCAACTCTTCACATGAGGTGGCCAAAGTACTGGAGTTTCAGCTTTAGCATCATTCCTTCCAAAGAAATCCCAGGGCTGATCTCCTTCAGAATGGACTGGTTGGATCTCCTTTAGCTGAGTGAAATAGAATAATCTCCTCATAAATTGGGATATTCAGGTAACCAAGTCTATGAAATTAAAGTCTCCCATTCTCAAAAGTCTTTGATTATTTCTTTTATAAACTTGTTTGTATTTTTTTAATATTTATGTATTTATTTATTTATTGGGCTGTGCTGGATCTTAGTTGCAATATCTGGGATCCTTAGTTTTGGCATGCAAATTGTTAGTTGCGGCATGTGGGATCAAGTACCCTGGCCAGGGACTGAACCCATGCCGCCTGCATTGGGAATGTGGAGTCATAGCCAATGGACTACCAAGAAAGTCCCAAGAGATTTCTTCTTGTCTTGGAATCTTTAGATATAATATACAAGTATGAACATTGCCAGATGCTCCCCAGGACAATATGGCATGAAGAATTGTCCTACCTAAAACACAAGAATCAATGATTTATTTCTGTCTGCTTACTCCTTGGAAGGAAAGTTATGACCAACCTAGACAGCATATTAAAAATCAGAGACATTACTTTGTCAACAAAGGTCCTTCTAGTCAAGGCTATGGTTTTTCCAGTGGTCATGTATGGATGTGAGAGTTGGACTATAAAGAAAGCTGAGTGCTGAAGAATTAATGCTTTTGAACTGTGGTGTTGGAGAAGACTCTTGAGAGTCCCCTGGACTGCAAGGAGATCCAACCAGTCCATCCTAAAGGAGATCAGTCCTGGGTGTTCATTGGAAGGACTGATGCTAAAGCTGAAACTCCAATACTTTGACCACCTGATGCAAAGAGCTGACTCATCTGAAAAGACCCTGATGCTGGGAAAGATTGAAGGCAGGAGGAGAAGGGGACGACAGAGGGTGAGATGGTTGGATGGCATCACCAACTCAATGGACATGGGTTTGGGTGGACTCTGGGAGTTGGAGATGGACAGGGAGGCCTGACGTGCTGTGGTTCATGAGGTTGCAAAGAGTTCGACAGGGCTGAGTGACTGAACTGAACTGACTGAGCCAATAGCAATGGAAGCTGATGCCTGCTAATGCTTAGCTTGGCTGATTTGTGTTAAGTGTATTCAATCTCCCATCCCTGTATCTAGTCAGGGTTGTGTGGCAAGTCTAGTAGTGGACTGTGAACAGAAGGCACGTCCCTTCCAGATTCAGGCTGTGAAAAGCTCCCGCACAACTGTCTGTCTCTTCCCTTTTGGTGAGAGTGGAGGCTATGATTTAACATAGCAATGACACAAGATGGAAACAGCCTGAGCGTCCACATAGATGAGAGCAAGGCAGGGCTCAGCCTAATGAAGAATTTTGATCAGGCAAAAATCTCTCTGAAACCCTGGATCACTTATTTCTGCCTTGTTGTTATAGTTGAAACCTCATAGTCACTTTCTGTTTTTTCACCCTAGTAATCATATGTGATCAGTTCTATTTTCAAAGAGCCTCTCCAAAATAGTTCCCTTGTGTACTCCTATACCTAGCATCTTAGTCCACGAGCTTGTCAACAATTATTTGGACTATTTTAACAAGGCTCTAAGTGGGATCTTTCACTCAGACTTTTCCTGCTTCTTCTTCTTCTTCTTTTAATTGGAGTATAATTGCTTTACAATTCTGTTTTAGTTTCTACTCTACAACGAAGTGAACCTGGTGTATGTATACATATACCCCTTCCCTCTTCCCTCTTGGACTTCTCTCTGACACACACCCTTCCCCGTATCCCACCCATCTGGGTCACCACAGAGCACCACGCTGAGCACCTGGTGCTATACAGCAGCTTCCCACTAGCTGTCTGTTTTACACATGCTAGCGTATTCATGTCCATCCTAATCTCTCAGTTTGTCCCACCTTCCCCTTCCTCCCATGTCCACACATTCATTCTCTATATCTGTATCTGTATCCATGCCCTGCAGATAGGTTCATCTGTACCATTTTTCTAGATTCCACATACATTTGTTAATAGATGATATTTGTTTCTCCCTTTCTGAATTACTTTACTCTCTATGACAGACTAACTTAGATACTCAAACACAATACTAATCTCCCTATGGGAAGGTTTGATCAATCCAATCTCCTACTCTGTAACCTTTGAGGACTGACAAGTGCCTGAAGAATGACATTTTAAATTTCTTATCCTGACATTCTCTTTTTTTCAGTGTAATACTTTTTTCTTTTATTTATTTTTAAATCGGAGTATAGTTGATTTGCAATGTTGTTAGTTTCAGGTGTACTGCAAATATGTCTATTTTTTTCCAGATTCTTTTCCCTTACAGGTTATTACAAAATACTGAGTATAGTTCCCTGTGCTATGCAGCAGATCCTTGTTGTTTATCTGTTTTTACATGTAGTAGTGTGTTTGTCCCAATTTCCTAATTTATCTCTCCCCCACTTTCCATTTGGTGATCATATGTTTGTTCCCTGTGTCTGTGAGGCATAAGTTCATTAGTATCATTTTTTTCTTTTTTTAGATTCCATGTATAAGTGATAACATACTCTATTTTTCTTTCTCAGTCTGACTTACTTCACTTAGTATGATAATCTCTAGGTCTATTCATGTTTCTGCAAATTAGTGTGGCATTCTTACTTCATCATGCTCTAGTCAACACATCAATTCTTTCCTCACCCTAAGTTCATATCTTAAAGGGAGTGCATTGGACAAATTAAAATATGACCCAGTCTAGCTACACACACTTCTGTGGGCATGGAGATTCTTGAAGTCAAGCGGTAAACATGGCTATTTTACCCATTAGGCTGGGCATAGGCTGTGATGGTAAGTAAACCCAAGATCCCAGTGAGTTATTATAGAGTTTATTTATTTATTTATGTTTTTGTTGATCCAAATTATTTTATTTTATTTATTTAAAATATATAGAACAGTCTTCTGGACTCTGTGGGAGAGGGAGAAGGTGGGATGACTTGGGAGAATGGCATTGAAACATGTATAATATCCTATATGAAATGAACTGCCAGTCCAGGTTCAATGCATGATACAGGATGCTTGGGGCTGGTGCACTGGGATGACCCAGAGGGATGGTACAGGGAGGGAGGTGGGAGGGGGGTTCAGGATGTGCAACACTTGTGTACCCGTGGCAGATTCATGTTGATGTATGGCAAAACCAATACAATATTGTAAAGTAATTAGCCTCCAATTAAAATAAATAAATTTATAATAAAAATAAATAAAATAGAGTTTATTTTTTTTTATTTTTTTTTTGAAGGTGGAAAAAATAACTTTATTATAATGCTACCACATAGAAATGACTGTTTTAATTCTTTCATCTCAGTTTGGTTGGTTGGTTGGTTTAGTCGCTAAGTCGTGTCTGACTCTTGCGACCCCACAGACTGTAGCCTGACAGGCTCCTCTGTCCATAGGATTCTCCAGGCAAGAATACGGGAGTGGGTTGCCATTTCCTTCTCCATAAAATAGAGTTTATTTTTTAAATGCCCAGAGTCTGCTCTACATTGGGTTCTCCCCAGACCGATTTGGCTGACTCTTGCTCAGTGGCTTAGCAATCTAATCTGCTTTGATCACATGACCTTATGGTGTGAACACATCACTTCCACACTCACCTCCAGAGGAGAAGAAATGGCTAGAAGGTTATTTGGGGAATTTTATTACCTGAACCAGGAGTGATACACATCACTTCTGCTCATAATCTACTAGACAATGTTCATTTAGTCCTGGTTACTGCAGAGAGCTAGGATGTGAACTATACTTTTTTCCCTTCCCACATAAGTGAGGAGACTCAGATAGGAGTAACACTAGCAATATCCATTTGTCCATTGTGCTCAATAATTATTTTTGCTGCTCCATGGTAAGAAATTACAGTTGATATTTTTCAAATAATAAAATGGGCAAATAATCCAAGAATGTATTTTCATGAATATTTAAACTAATAAGATTTGAAAGAAATTCTGCACTTTTGGCAATTGCTTTAGATTCTGTCCTCAAAACCTGGCAAATTGATTATTTCATTTGTGGTTCTTTGCCAAAAAGGATTTGAGTAGCACTGAATAGATCTATGATTATTTCCTCTTCCTGATGAATTACTAGTGATTTTATTAATAACATAATTTTCCACTTATATTTCTATTATTGTTTTATGCTGGTGACAACATTTTCTTACCTTAACCATCTGATATTTGATTTTGTCTAATTTTTTACAAGGTAAGTTATTTATTAAAAGGTTCTCAAATTTCCAACTTGGAAAATTTTGCCCAATAATTTGTAGAACCTATTTTTATAAGGTTTCAGCTTATTGTGAAACAAGAATTCAGATCTCTGTCTTAACAAATGCAATGTTACATCTCCAAAGCCAATAACAGTACAGGCATAACTCAGAAATATTGCAGATTTGGTCCAGACCACAGCAATATGCCTGAAAATTTGGAAAATGCAGCAGTAGCCACAGGACTAGAAAAGGTCAGTTTTCATTCCAATCCCAAAGAAAGGTAATGCCAAAGAATGCTCAAACTACTGCACAATTGCACTCATTTCACACACTAGTAAAGTAATGCTCAAAATTCTCCAAGCCAGGCTTCAATAATATGTGAACCATGGACTTCCAGATGTTCAAGCTGATTTTAGGGAAGGCAGAGGAACCAGAGATCAAATTGCCACATCCACTGGATCATCAAAAAAGCAAGAGAGTGCCAGAAAAACATCTATTTCTGCCTTATTGACTATGCCAAAGCCTCTGACTGTGTGGATCATAATAAACTATGGAAAATTCTTCAAGAGATGGGAATACCAGACCACCTGACCTGCCTCTTGAGAAATCTGTATGCAGGTCAGGAAGGAACAGTTAGAACTGGACATGGAACAACAGACTGGTTCCAAATAGAAAAAGGAGTATGCCAAGGTTGCATATTGTCACCCTGCCTATTTAACGTCTATGCAGAGTACATCGTGAGAAATGCTAGGCTGGATGAAGCACAAGCTAGAATCAAGATTGTGGGGAGAAATATCAATAACCTCAGATATGTAGATGACACCACCCTTATGGCAGCTAGTGAAGAAGAACTAAAGAGCCTATTGATGAAAGTGAAAATGGAGAGTGAAAAAGTTGGCTTAAAGCTCAACATTCAGAAAACGAAGACCATGGCATCTGGTCCCATCACTTCATGGGAAATAGATGGGGAAACAGTGGAAACAGTGTCAGACTTTATTTTTGGGGGCTGCAAAATCACTCAGATGGTGACTGCACCCATAAAATTAAAAGACGTTTACTCCTTGGAAGAAAAGTTATGACCAATCTAGATAGCATATTGAAAAGCAGACATTACTTTGCCAACAAAGGTCCATCTAGTCAAAGCTATGGTTTTTCCAGTGGTCATGTATGGATGTGAGAGTTGGACTGTGAAGAAGGCTGAGCGCCAAAGAATTGATGCTTTTGAAGTGTGGTGTTGGAGAAGACTCTTGAGAGTCCCTTGGACCACAAGGAGATCCAACCAGTCCATTCTAAAGGAAATCAGTCTTGAATATTCATTGGAAGGACTGATGTTGAAGCTGAAGCTCTAATACTTTGCCCACCTGATGTGAAAAACTGACTCATTTGAAAAGACCCTGATGCTGGGAAAGGTTGAAGGCAGGAGGAGAAGGGGATGACAGAGGATGAGATGGTTGGATGGCATCACAGACTCAACAGACATGAGTTTGAGTAAATTCCAGGAGTTGGTGATGGACAGGGAGGCCTGGCGTGCTGCAGTCCATGGGGTCGCAGAGTCGTGCACAACTGAGCAACTGAAGTGAACTGAAAACAATAAAGCAAATCTTGCAACAAAAAGAGTTGCACACATTTTCTGATTTCCCAGTTCATATGCAAGTTGTGCTCAGTCGCTCAGTCTTGTCTGAGTTTACGACTCCATGGACTGTAGCCTGGCAATAGTGACATCAAAGATCACAAAAGTCACTGATAACATATCATTATTATAAATATAATAATAATAAAAATGTGTGAATTGTTGCAAGAATTATCAAAATGTGACACAAAGACACAAAATTAATTATCAGATGCTGTTGTAAAAACAATACCAATAAACTTCCTCTATGCTGGGTTGCTGCAAGCCTTTAATCTGTTAAAAAGAAAATGCAATATCTGTTAAGCACAATTAAGTGAAGCCCAATAAAGCAAGACATACCTTTAAATGCAAGTATTTAAGGAAAGTTGATAGACTAGACTTGACAGATTAAATTTCAAGTTCAGTAACTAGGATGAACTATAAGTCATGAGGTCTTTCTAATTTTATCTCAGGAGTATATTCTTTCAGGATACTGATATACTCCATGTAATGTGACAACAATAGAAATATATTAGCCAAATAGGTGGACTATTTTATAACTATATAATGTCTTTCGAGTTTCTATTTTGATGCTGCGGGCACCTGTCAAATGTGAATATCTCTGATTTGTGAAAGCATAAGCTTAGAGAATAGATTAGAAGAACAAAACACTTATGAAATATCATAGACTCATGCAAAATGACTTATGAATGGATTACAGATTAAAGGAATGAATTAATGAATAAATATCTGTTTCTCCAACCAAAAATGTTAAACAAAGCTGTAAAAAAAAAAAAAAGCAAGTACAGGATACATCCTAGTCAAATGTTTTTTGTTTCTTTTCAACTTTCTAATTGATTTTATTTCCCATGGAGTATATTCACAAAAACTAAATAGTCCTCAATATGCCTTTCAGTATATAGATTTAGTATAGTCTCTGTTGATCAGATTTACTAGAAAGAGTGTGTTGAGAAGTGGTAGCGCTTCTTTGTGAGTTTGAAACAGAAAGTTTGGTCACAGATGCTGTGATTAGCTCTCTTCTATAGAGTTTAGTAATTTCAGTGTTTATGGGTAGAGCAAATATTGAAACCATTTGAAACATGTGATTTTATATCTGGCTTTTCATATATTGGTTTTCTGGGGCTACACACTACAGTATTCTTGCCTGGAGAATTCCGTGGTTAGAGGAGACTGGTGGGCTACTGTCCATGGGGTCGCAAGGAGTCAGGCATGACTGAACTACTAACACTATCACACCCTTCTGGGGATACTGTAACAGGTTACCATAACTGGGTAGCTTACAAAGAACCCAGATGTTTATTCTTTCACAGTTCTAGAGGCTGCAAGTCTGAAATCAGAATGTCAGCTGGGCTCTCTGAGAGCTGTAGGGGATAATCTGTTCTATGTCTCGCTTTAGGGCTTCCCAGGCGGCTGAGTGGTAAAGAACTCACCTGCAGGAGAGGCAAGAGACTTGGGTTTGATCCCTGGGTTGGGAATATCCTCTGGAGAAGGAAATGGCAACCCACTCCAGTATCAGTGCCTGAAGAATTCCATTGACAGAGGAGCCTTGTGGACTACAGTCCATGGGGTCAGAAAGAGTCAGACATGAACTGAGCATACACAGAGATAGAAAACATGTTTCTCGCTTAGCTTCTGTGTTGTCAGCAATCCTTGGCCCTCCTTGACCTGTAAAAGTATCACTTGCAACAGTTTCTCTTCATCAGGTGTTTGTCCCTGATTCTGAATCTCTGTGCATCTCCCCTCTTTCCCCTAAGGACACCAGTCATATTAGGTTAGGTCCCACCCTAGTGACCTCATCTTGACTACTTCTGCAAAGACTCTATTTCTAAATAAAACATTCATAGGTATTGGGGGGGGTGAAGACTTCAATTTATATTTCTAAGGATACAATTCAGAACATAGCATCATCTGATGTGTGAGTTTCAGCTAAGGTAAACAAAGAACTTCAATAGTAAAACTCAAAAGCTGTTGTCTAAGAATTATTAGTACTTCTCTACCTACAAGCGTTCTCCAGATTTGTCTTTTTCTTTAACCGCCCATTTAGGAACACATGAGTTGTGTTCATGAGTTTAATTCAGAATCGTACAATGTAGTTTCATCTCTAGACAGAATTTCAAGTCTCCTACAGACTTACATTATGTGTTAACTGTCTCTTTAAATAGGGGATTTTAGCCCTCATCTTCACCCCAAACTAAGGAATATTTACCTGAATCTCTCTTATTTCTCAATAAAGAAATCTGATGTCATCTGGATTCTTAGTGAGAATACGAATACAGCAAAAGCATCAGCTGCATCAGAGGGAAGTTGACAAGGCAAAGAGAAAATTGCGAATTCAAACTCAGCTCCATAAATCCTTGAGAATATTTCATTTGATGCTATTTACCTGTTAATTAGGATCAAAGGAAAAAATTTATATAATAAATCTTATAAAAGCATACTGGATAAATATTAATGAATTCAGTGATGAGTTTGTGTTTCCAGGCAACCAGATATTCCCTGAGAGTATTAATACAGGCTGTAAAATAACAACAGTTCAGGCAGGAGTACTGATGGTTCTGTAGAATAACGTCTCTGGATCCTCTGGGCCAAACTTCCACCCATCCTGAGCTACAGATTGAAGTGATGGCTTCAGAGAAGACTGCCTACATTGCCTCTTATCATGGCTGTCACAGCATGAGCTGCACACTCAAAATTCAGTGGGGTATGGTGAAAAAGTGATGTTGACACAACTAGAGGACAGCGAACTGGGTGACTGTCCACAGTGTCAAGGAGTGTGAAGCAGGGGGGTTGTACTTTACTCCTCACTCTATTGCTAATGGGTTAATTCCTGTAAACTTCTGTTTCCATACCTGTCCACAAAAGGAGAGAAAGAAGGAAGGAAGGAAGGAAGAGAAGAGAAGAGAAAGAAAGTTGTTGTTTTATTTTTTTTTAAATTTACTGAACTGGACTGAATCATGTCCAGTTCTGACAGTCTGTGATGGTTCCTTTTCACCATGATTAAAAGAATAAAAAGGACTGCTCAAATGTTGGGAGGCGATGCCAGTAGAGATAGCTTGGAAATAAGCTACCACACTGGAAGGGAACATTTGGGTCCCAAAGCTAAGACTGGATAAATGGCAGGTCCAGCATTTTGAGTGGTCTCCGTTTTCAAAAATTATTTTTTACTGGAGTGTAGCTGTTTTACAATGCTGTGTGAGTTTCTACTGTACCACAAAGTAAATCAGCCGTGCATATACATAGATCCCCTCTTTTTTGGACTTCTTTCCCATTTAAGCTTCCACAGAGCATTGAGTAGAGTTTCCTGTGCTATACAGTAGGTTCTCATCAGTTAGTTATTTTATACGTAGTGTATGTATGTCAGTCCCCATCTCCCAGTTCCTCCCACCCCAACCCCCACCCCTTTCCATCTTGGTATCCATACATTTATTCTCTAGGTCTGGGTCTCTATTTCTACTTTACAAAAAAGATCGTCTCTACCATGTTTCTAGATTCCACATACATGTGTTAATACACGATATTTGTTGTTCTCCTTTTGATGCAGATTGTCTAATCAACTCCACCTCTCATCTAACTCCATGTCTGCTCTCTCCCCATCCCCAGCTACACCTCCCGCCCACAGCCCCCCTTTCTCTCTCTCCTGATGGAGTGAGAATAAACAGGTGATCTGGAATAAACAGGCTCCCGCCAGCATTCATCTACTCCTCATCAAACTGACCCAGTTTCAGCCATTGAGAGAGATGAGCCGGCCCCGCAGCTGGCATAGTGGCCTGTCTCTCATTCCTGTTGTCAGTGCCTGGCTCGCTGAGTCAATGAATTTGAAAAGAAGGGCCCTGTTGATGATGTGTGACCCGGGACACAGCCACCTCTGGTGAGAGTTCACATTTGGGTGCTGGACTATGAAGCCAGCACCCAAGATGGGGGGATTATTAATTTGCTGACCCTTCAGAGCAACCTCTAGCCAAGGACAAGGTTGCCTCCATCCTCCCTGCCTAAGAAAAGGGAAAATGGTATAGTGGTTTGGAGTCAGGCAGACCTATGTTCCCATGGCAGCTCTGTCTCTTTCAAGCTTGAACCCAGGGCAAGTTACTTGGCCTCTCTGAGCTTATTTATTCATTTTTAAGATACATTATAATATTGCCTACCACTGGGTTGTAGTGAGAATTACATGAGTGTATTTTAAAATGTCTTGTACTGGGTCTTGCAATTTCCATCATTCAATAAGTAGTAGTTGCTATTGTTATGGAAATGATCATTATTATAATTATTACTATGAAAATATGCAAAGAGCAAAAAATGCTCAAATGGAGGTGGTTGGAACTAGTTCTAGGGGAAAAATATGAAAGAGGTAAAAAAATGGCCATTGAAAATTGTCACTTTATATTATGGAAAATGGATTGGGGGAAAAAAAATCAGGATTTCATTTACATTTTGAGGCTCTAGCAATTGCTTTCTTGAAGGGGCAAAAGCAAGGATAAATCATTTAGAATGCCCAGTTCTCACTGTCATCGTGTTCAATACAAATAGTAGTGGCCACGTCAGGAGACAAGAGGTGGAGAGCATTTTGGTGTATTATGAAATGTATGTCAAAAGGTGGTTATGCTTTTTAGTATTGTTTTCTCTTGACCCCTTCCTTTTTCTTTCTTTCTTTTTTTTTTTGTGCAGTACTTTTATTTACTTTTTTATTGGAGCATAATTGCTTTGCAATGTTGTGTTAGTTTCTCTTGCACAACAATGTGAATCAGCTCTATGTATACATATATTCCCTTCCTCTTGAGCCTCCCTTCCACCCCCCATCCCTCCCTTCTAGGTCATCACAGAGCATGGAGCTGAGCTCCCTGCATGACACAGCAGCTTCTCGCTAGCTATCCGTTTTACACACGGTAGAGTATATATGTCAGTGGGAAATTCTAGAGATGGAAATGTCAATATTAAGCCTAGACCAGAAAAGGAATAGCACTCTTAACATCACAAGCTAGAAAGCTGCCTAATTTCCCAATGAGCCTACACATCTTTCTGCTTCACCGTGGCCTTAGGCTTTGCCTCCCTCCAATCTCCTCTCCCCAGAGCCACAAAACAGATCATTCGGATGCAATCATTTCTGGTCATTTTTTTCTAGATCAAAATTTGGTTCTGTGCCAGTTGGTGTAATTCACCCCCCGCCCCTTCACTCGGTTCTTTGTGCCTTGATAAACACTGCTGTGTGGCTTCCTCTATCTTTCTTGTTCCTGCTGGTCTTTCTCACACCTTTATTCCCTGGACAGCTTGCCATCTCTGGGTCAGGTACCATCTCTGTCAGAAAACCTACCCTGAGGTCCTAGCACTCACAGAAGCGAGTTAAGATCATCAGTTTGCATATATTTCCCTTCCATTAATCTGTGAATTCCTGGAAGATACTGATGCTATTTGATTCATTTCTGCACTCCCCTTAGAGCCTCACCCAGATATACAAATAGATGACATTCTGCTTTAGGTGTTCCTTGCTCAAAAATTGATCTCTTTTCTTAATGGAAACACACACACATGATCTCCTCATCTTTTTCTCCTCTACTTCCTTGCTGTTTATAACCCACTTCCTTTCCTTTCCTATCCCAGATTGCACTGTGGACCCTTGAGGTCAAAATCAAGGCTGGGGATGCCAGGCCATGGAATAAAAACATAGGAGTGGCTGTAAATTCAGAAGATGTTTTATTACCATTCATAAAGGCTGCTGGAATAAGAAGGATGAGGATTCCTTTTTCTGAGATTAACTTTTCTGCCAGCAGCAGGGAGTCTATAAAAATTAAAACACAGGAGATCACAGATGTCAAATATGGTTCATGTGTGAAGGAAAGGGGGAAAAACATTCTGCATTTTCTTTCTGGTGACAACGGCAATCACTTTTCAGTGAATAACTGATTAGCTCTGGAGGAAGACTCAGCTCCATGGAGTGTTGTTTATTTACATATTTGTAGGCTAGAGGCCAACTCCCTTCCCTGTCCTATTTGTCTAGGGGAACCCCAAGTCCCTACCTAGCATTCTGTTATGATTGCTGACAAAACACTGCAATTGTCTCCCCGGATGTAAATAGCTAATTTCTGGACTTCGGGGAAAAGATATGTGGCTATGATTTACTGGTGTTAATGAGGCAAGACAGTACTCTTCCATAGGTGAAAGAGAAGGTGAAACTCAAGTTCAATCCCCTGCATACCTTTTCTTGCAGATACACTGAGAAGGAGCTGTAACTGAAAGTGAAGCAGGGCTGCTCACCTCTCAAAGCCAATAAAGAGGCTAGGTTGATGGAAAGGAAATTTGCTTTATTTTGGATGCTGGCAACTGGGAAGGAGGTGGGGAGGACAGATGCCTATCCAAAGGCTGACTTCCTCTCTCCTCACAGACAGTCAGTGGGCAGGAGCTTTTAGAGACGGAAAGAGGGGGCAACATGCAGAGTCAGCACAGTCAGCTCTGATAGTCATGGTGAAATTGGTCACTGGTGGGCTGCTCAGTGTCATCATGATGGTCTTCAGTTCAGTTCAGTCGCTCAGTTGTATCCGACTCTTTGCGACTCCATGAATCACAGCACGCCAGGCCTCCCTGTCCATCACCAACTCCCAGACTTCACTCAGACTCACGTCCATTGACTCAGTGAGGCCATTCAGCCATCTCATCCTCGGTCGTCCCCTTCTCCACCTGCCCCCAATCCCTCCCAGCATCAGTTTTTTCCAATGAGTCAACTCTTCGCAGGAGGTGGCCAAAGTACTGGAGCTTCAGCTTTAGCATCATTCATTCCAAAGAAATCCCAGGGCTGATGTCCTTCAGAATGGACTGGTTGGATCTCCTTGCAGTCCAAGGGACTCTCAAGAGTCTTCTCCAACACCACAGTTCAAAAGCATCAATTCTTCGGTGCTCAGCCTTCTTCACAGTCCAACTCTCACATCCATACATGACCACAGAAAAACCATAGCCTTGACTAGACGTACCTTAGTCGGCAAAGTAATGTCTCTGCTTTTGGATATGCTATCTAGGTTGGTCATAACTTTTCTTCCAAGGAGTAAGCGTCTTTTAATTTCATGGCTGCAGTCACCATCTGCAGTGATTTTGGAGCCCCCCAAAATAAAGTCTTACACAGTTTCCACTGTTTCCCCATCTATTTCCCTGAAGTGATGGGACAAGATCCCATGATCTTCATTTTCTGAATGTTGAGCTTTAAGCCAACTTTTTCACTCTCCTCTTTCACTTTCATCAAGAGGCTTTTTAGCTCCTCTTCACTTTCTGCCATAAGGGTGGTATCATCTGCATATCTGAGGTTATTGATATTTCTCCCAGCAATCTTGATTCCATGTTTCTTCCAGTCCAGTGTTTCTCATGATGTACTCTGCATAGAAGTTAAATAAGCAGGGTGACCATATACAGCCTTGATGTGCTCCTTTCCTATTTGGAACCAGTCTGTTGTTCTATGTCCAGTTCTAACTGTTCCTTCCTGACCTGCATACAGATTTCTCAAGAGGCAGGTCAGGTGGTCTGGTATTCACATCTCTTGAAGAATTTTCCACAGTTAATTGTGATCCACACAGTGAAAGGCTTTGGCATAGTCAACAATGCAGAAATAGATGTTTTTCTGGAACTCTCCTGCTTTTCTATGATCCAGTGGGTGTTAGCAATTTGATCTCTAGTTCCTCTGCCTTTTCTAAAACTAGCCTGAACATCAGGAAGTTCACAGTTCACGTATTGCTGAAGCCTGACTTGGAGAATTTTGAGCATTACCTTACTAGCATGTGAGATGAGTGCAATTGTGTGGTAGTTTGAGCATTCTTTGGCACTGCCTTTCTTTGGGATTGGAATGAAAACTGACCTTTTCCAGTCCTGTGGCCACTGCTGAGTTTTCCAAATTTGCTGGCATATTGAGTGGAGCACTTTCACAGCATCATCTTTCAGGATTTGAAACAGCTCCACTGGAATTCCATCACCTCCACTAGCTTTGTTCGTAGTGATGCTTTCTAAGGCCCACTTGACTTCACATTCCAGGATGTCTGGCTCTAGATGAGTGATCACACTGTCATGATTATCTGGGTCATGAAGATCTTTTTTGTACAGTTCTTCTGTGTATTCTTGCTACCTCTTCTGAATATCTTCTGCTTCTGTTAGGTCCATACCATTTCTGTCCTTTATCAAGCCCATCTTTGCATGAAATGTTCCCTTGGTATCTCTAATTTTCTTGAAGAGATCTCTAGTCTTTCCCATTCTGTTCTTTTCCTCTATTTCTTTGCATTGATCGCTGAAGAAGGCTTTCTTATCTTCCCGCTATTCTCTGGAACTCTGCATTCAGATGCATATATCTTTTCTTTTCTCCTTTGTTTTTCACCTCTCTTCTTTTCACAGCTATTTGTAAGGCCTCCCCAGACAGCCATTTTGCTTTTTTGCATTTCTTTTCCATGGGGATGGTCTTGATCCCTGTCTCCGGTACAATGTCAGGAACCTCAGTCCATAGTTAATCAGGCACTCTATCTATCAGATCTAGGCCCTAAAATCTATTTCTCACTTCCACTGTATAATCATAACAGATTTGATTTAGTTCATACCTGAATGGTCTAGTAGTTTTCCCTACTTTTCTCAATTTAAGTCTGAATTTGGCAATAAAGAGTTCATGATCTGAGCCACAGTCAGCTCCTGGTCTTGTTTTTGTTGACAGTATAGAGCTCCTCCATTTTGGCTGAAAAGAATATAATCAATCTGATTTCGGTGTTGACCATCTGGTGATGTCCATGTGTAGAGTCTTCTCTTGTGTTGTTGGAAGAGGGTGTTTGCTATGACCAGTGCATTTTCTTGGCAAAACTCTATTAGTCTTTGCCCTGCTTCATTCTGTACTCCAAGGCCAAATTTGCCTGTTACTCCAGGTGTTTCTTGACTTCCTACTTTTGCATTCCAGTCCCCTATAATGAAAAGGACATCTTTTTTAGGTGTTAGTTCTAGAAGGTCTTGTAGGTGGTTTTAGGCACAGTGAATCTTCAGTTCCAGGGTCAGTTTGTTCCCATGTCTCGAGGCCAGTTCTGAGAATTGTGGCAGCCTATATAATGGCTACAGTCTGGTACATGTGGTTAACTTCTTCCACCTGGTGGGGTTTTCATTACCGGCAGGATACGGCTCAGAATATTATCTAAAGCCGCTGTGAAGGTCCTTTACTTTGCTTAGTGACTGCAGTATTTTTACTTGGTGTCCTTTGACTGTTTTCCTTGTTTTTGCATTTTCTCACTTCCCTGATTAAACAGTCCTGCTTCATTTTCCATTATATGTGAGCTGATAATTAATCAATGGCTACTATTGTAACAGATAAAATGTGGAAATTCATCATATACATTTTCACTCAGTTATTCTTTGTTCAAGGATTCTATATTGAACCCATGGCACGCATGCCACATGTCCCTATATTAAACTTATTCTTTGGCTAAAGTTTTTCCACAAACACAAGGCAGACAGAGGACACAGGGGGCAAGGATCATAGGGTCCTGTTCTGTTTCAGATGGAGAATGACTTTCATATCTGGTTGTCACAAGCCTCTGTGTACAAGGATGGGTGTATGGCCTATGAGTCTTGCTTCAGTTTTTCTTTCCAAAAGAGGAAGAACAGGATCACTTTAGATTCCTAGCTTGAGCTTGGTGGATTGACCAAAAGGAGAGCCCATGTGTGTCACAGAAAGGAATTCCTCATTTATTTATTAATGATGAACAATAGAAACCAAGACATTTTCTTACAGCAATTTGGTGTGTGCCTTTCATCTGCATTTGTTTACAATATAATAAACATGCATGGATGCACCTCAGGAACTTCAGATTTTCGATTTGGACCTGAACCCAGATGGCCAGATGCTTATCAGAATCTTCTGTGAACCATCCAAGCTTCTTGTATGTCTGCAAGAAGGAACTGCAGGGGACTGCTTTGCTCATGAGCTTTCAGGCATTTCCAGGAAGACCTTGACTAATGCAAGAACAGGCTTTTTTCAAAGTGTTGGCCCTTCACCAAACCTTTACAGCACTTCTTTATAAAGACACCTTCCATAAGCCTGTGTGCAGTTGATCTCCTGGGCCATTTGAAAGGCAGAGTGGGAAATCTCCATGTTCAGATAAAGATGCTGACCACATAAGGGAAGACAGAAGCATTATGTGTGGTGTGGTTAATGAATGAGGTGATATCCTCTTCCTATGTCTTTCTTAAATGTGTCTTTCTCAATAAATACAGATGCCACCCTTTGAGCTTTGCTTGTAAAATCAAATGGATTTTGTTTTGCAGTTTTAGCTCCTTTTAAAAAATTACCTTGATAGCTTTCATAAATATTTTGTGTCCTGGTGGTTTGACTCTGTCTATTTCTTTCTGAATTTATTAAAAAATTCAATTGGCTTAGCCTAAGTGAATATTTGTAACTCAATTAAATGACAAGATTCGTCAATATAGGGACATGTGGCATGCGTGCCATGGGTGATCCTTGGACAAAGAATAACTGAGTGAAAATGTATATGATGAATTTCCACATTTTATGTTACAATAGTAGCCATTGATTAATTATCAGTTCACATATAATGAAAAATGCAGCAAGACTGTTTAATTAAATTTCAGTTTCTTTTCAGAAATATTTTTCTCACTGTTTTACCTCTTTTTATTGAAGTATAGATGTTTTTACAATGTTGTGTTAGTTTGTGCTATGCAGCAAAGTGAATCAGTCATATATAAATATAAATATATATATCCATTTTTTTTTTTTTTAGATTTCCTTCCCATTTAGGTCACCACAGAGCACTGAGTAGAGATTCTCATTCTTTATCAATTTCATCCATAGTAGTGTATCATGTCAATTTCAACTAAGTTTAAAAGAAAGTTCAGAAACTACTTATAGTCAATTACCAAAGTGAAAGCCATTTGTTTAAAAACTCAGTTTTTTATTTCATGTCACAGAACTGAATTAAGGCTTCTAGATTCATACTTACTCATTTTCTTCAGAAATATTTCTTTTCAATATTTTTAATGAAAGTGTAATTTTAGAACAGTTTTAGACTTAAAGAATTGTTGTGAAGATAGTAATTCCCATATGCCCAAAGCAGTTTCTGTTATATTAACATCTTATTTTAGTATGGTATATTTGTTATGATTGATAAACCAATAATGATACATAATTATTAACTGAAATTTATGCTTTATTTGGGTGGTTCAGTGGTAAAGAAACTGCCTGCAGCACAGGGGATGCAGGGTCCATCTCTTGGTCAGGAAGATCCCCTGGAGAAGGAAATGGTAACCCACTCTAGTATTCTTGCCTGGAAAATCCCATGGACAGAAGAGCCTGGTGGGCTACAGTCCATGGGATTGCGAAGAGTCAGACATGTAGTGACAAAATAACAATGGTTTATTTAGAGTTCGTTATTTTTTATACCTATGTCTTTTTTCTGTTACAGGATCCCATTCAAGTCACCACATCAAATTTGTAGTCATGTCTTTTCAGACTCTTTTAAACTGTGACAGTTTATTCATTTATTTTGACAAGTATTCACCATACTTGTGATTGCCTTAGATGTTATACTGGTAAGAGTTGCCAGTTAGGTTTTATCGAATTTGCCAATTTAGTTTGCTTAGAGAGTGGTTTTGAAGGTTGTTCTGAGAATGAGTTGCAGCTGGTTTAGTAGCAAACAGCATCAAGAATGATGTCAGTCAATGAAAAAGAGAGAGAATGGTCACACATGTGCCCGATGGTGGCATCACCCAAGCTGTTTAAAATATAAATGAAATGGCAATAATTATCCTTTACAGTTTTACAGTGCATTTTTGTGGCTACAATCATGCATGTGTTAAACCTTAACAATAATCCATGCCCACTCTCTCATTCATCTGAAATTCATCAAACAGATGTTGTGTGCTGGGCTCTGGTCTAGATGATGGAGAGGGAGGTAAACCCTATACCTAAAACTTGGTATCAATATGTGAAGCCTAGGCAGTAGGATTTATGGAAAGGTCCTTCTGTAGAAAAGATGCTCATTGTATAACTGATCAGAAAAAATGTTGTGCGTGTGGTCTTTGTTTTGTTTTTGAAAAGTAGGACTGGAGTTATTAGCTTTTAAAAAACAGAGGGGTAGGGGGGAAAGGGTGCTTTTATAAGCCTTCTTGTTGCTGTTTAGTCCCTCAGTCATGTCTGACTCTTTGTGACGCCCTGGACTATAGCCTGCCAGGTTCCTCTGTCCATGGAATTCTCCAGGCAAGAATATTGGAGTGAGTAGTCATTCTCTTCTCCAGGGGAATCTTCCTGACCCAGGGATCCAGCCTGCATCTCCAGCATTGGCAGGTGGATTCTTTACAGCTGAGCCACCAGGGAAGCCCTTTTATAAGCTTGCCACATATATATTGGGGATGAGAGTGGGGGAAGGGTACAGAAACTCTTCTTTACCCCCAACTAATCTGATTTCTAAGGAACAAAAGGGCATGATGTTTTATTTGCCAAGAAGCCACTTAACTTGGGCCTCCCTTGCCCTCTCAGACCATCACTTCACTACACAAAATCCTTTATTCAATAGGTGGCCATTATACAGGTTTTCAGAACTCAAAGGGAATAAAAAGGTTACTCTGAGCCCCACAATTGGGTAATTGAATGGACAGAATCATATGCTCAGCTTAAATTTCTTAGAGACTTCCATCTGCTCCAAACTGTAATAATCTCGAGGCTGATTTGTGAGTGGGATCAGATTTAAAATTCCAAAGTCACTCCATGGTGTACTCTCTTGAATGTCAAATGCAAGAATGGGAGGAGGAAATTAATGTATTCTGAGGACTGACTCTGTGCCAGGCTGTAGGCTGTCTGCTTTTTAAGCATCTTTCTCTATCTTCCTCAAGATGTGGGAAAGCATTTGCAAACTTGAAATATTACTAGAGAAAAAGTCTTATATATTTTGAGCCCCTTTCTTAGAAATTCCACCAGTATATAGAGATTGAGATATTCTAGTTGTCTGATTTCCCACCATTGAGGTCTGAGCTGGATATAATAATGTCCCCTAAAGATAACCACACCTAATCCTTTATAAACAGACTACTTTAGGTGACTTCCCAGGTGGTCCAGTGGCTGAGAGTCTACATTCTCAGTACAAGGGGTCTGGATTCTATCCCTGGTCAGGGAACTAGATCCCTCATGCTGCAACTAGAGATTCTGCATGCTACAACTAAGGGAAAAGAAAGAGAGAGAAAGAGAGATCTCACATGCCACAACAAAGACCTGGCACAGCCAAATAATAAATAAATATTTTTAAAAAACAAGTATGGCTTCCCTGGTAGCTCAGATGGTAAAGGATCTGCCTGCATTGCAGGAGACCCAGGTTCAGTCCCTGCGTCAGGAAGATCCCCTAGAGAAGGGAATGGCTACCCACTGTAGTATTCTTGCCTGGAGAATTCCATGCACAGAGAAGCCTGGTGGGCTACAGTCCATGAGATTGCACAGAGTCAGACATGACTGAGCAACTAACTTTATATATATATATATGGCAAAAGAGATCTCTGAAGATAGCATTCAGATTACTCTAATCCAGAGATTATTGTGGATAACATGGGTGGGTTCATATAGTTACCTAGGCCTTACAAGCAGAGAAACTTCTTTGGCTCCAAGAGAAGAAGGATAGGGATGAAGCAGAAGAAAGATGGAAAAAAAAAAAGACAGTGATATCAGAGAGATTTGAAGAATGAGGAAGATTTGAGTGGTCATTGCTGGTTTAGAAGATGGAGGGGACCATCAACCAGGGAACCAGGCAGTCTCTAAAGGCTGAGAATTACTCTTGGCCAACCATCAGTAACAATATGTGGACCTTAGTCCTATGCCTGCGTGAAACTGAATGTGACCAATGACCCGAATGAGTTTGGAAGTGGATTCATCCCAGACATTCCAGTAAGAAACGCAACCTATTGATGTCTTGATTTTGGCCTAAAGTTGCATATACAGAGGAGCCTGGTGGGCTATGGTCCAGGGGCCGCAAAGAGTTGGACATGGTTTAGCAACTAAGCAACAAAGACAATATAAAACAGTGAGATATTAAGAGGGCATTGTTTTTTCTTTGTTTGTTTCTTTCTAAATTTATTCTGGCCATGCTGCAAAGCATATGGAATCTTAGTTCCCCGACCAGGAGTCAAAACTACAACTCTGCATGTAGTCAACCACTGGAGTGCCAGGGAAGTTCCAAGAGGGCATTGTTTTAACTGTTAAACTTATGCTAATTTATTAGGGAAGCTATGGAGAAATAATGCAGAGGCCCCCGTCATTGGACCTAAATGGGGCAGAAGCTGTACACGTGGGCTGTGGAGTAAAGGCGGAATGAAGAAAGCATCTAAGAACAAAAGCAGGTATGGATACATGGAAATCAATAACAGAGTCTAGAAAGTTTCAGATCTGAAGGTGAAGAGCCTAAATGTGAGACCAGAGTCTAAAGGTGAAGGGAGGAGAGCGGAAACAAAGCAAAGGGGAAGCCCCAAGTGCTTAGAGAAGAATTACCAAAACAGGATCATGAGTGGGAGACTATTAAAAAACAAAGGCTGGTCTCCTTAGGAGCAATGCCGTGAGCTTCATCTCCCCTGCAGCAACCCTGGGATTCACAATGAGCCAATCAAGGATGTTTTGGACCAATCAAGGATGCTTTAGCTATAAGTGCATGTGTGCATTCTAAGTCACTGTAGTCGTGTCTGACTCTTTGAGATCCCATGGACTGTAGCCCACCAGGCTCCTCTGTCCATGGGATTCTCCAGGCAAGAATATTGGAGTGGGTTGCCATGCCCTCCTCCAGGGCATCTTCCCTATCCAGAAGTTGAACGCAAGTCTCTTACATCTTCTGCGCTGGCAGGTGGCTTCCTCACACTAGCACCATCTGGGAAGCCCTCAGTCGTGAGTATCCCTGTGTTAACTGGTTCCCCACTTATATGACTTTACCCTATAGAGGATGTGGTGAGGCATTTTGCCCTGTGACTGAGAAGCAACAAACCCAAGTCCACATTTTTCTGCCTCATAGATGTAGGGACAGTCAGCAGAAACTCACAGTTCCCTGGGGGAAACAAAGTTCTCAGTCTATGCCTGTGATGGCTTCTTTGTCATATGAAGGATGAGGAGTGGTCATTATGGATGATCTGGGGTAATAAAAGAGACAGACTCTGTCAGAGGGGAGAGTCTCTCTCCCTATTATTTCCTGGGCTACTTCTGCTCATTCTCAAGGCTCTGTCTAGTCCAAACCTCCACCATAACCCTCCCTCACTCCCCCCACTCCACCTCCAAGTGGATTAACCTTCTGCTTCATGCTTCCTTAAACCAGACTGCTTAACACATTGCAGAATATCTGCATGTCCCTGAACTCTACATGGTGGATTCAGGCTGACCATGAACTAATTACTATATCCTCTGCCCCTCAGGCAATGCCTGAAACATAGTAAGCTCTCTTATTTACTTTATGATAAAGAATATGTTGGGCTTCCCTGGTGGCTCTGATGGTAAAGCATCTGCCTGCAATGCAGGAGACTTGGGTTCAATCCCTGGGCTGAGAAGATCCCCTGGAGAAGGGAATGGCTACCCATGCCAGTATTCTTGCCTGGAGATGTTACCTTTGGTTTCTCTTCTTTTTGGTTATGATCTTGAGCATAAGATACCCAGTTCCTTATGTTAACAAACTTTTGATGGAGCAACCACACAAGGATTCCAGGACATTTTAAATTTGATTAATTTTTCTGCAACTATATTGCCTAGCCTGTCTTTTGGTACTTTGGTTAAAGTGAACAGGCTAGTTTGGAATTAGAGTGACTATCATTACTGTCACATTAAATTAACATCTAGCCTGTTGCATCAATAGTTCCTCAAAAAAGATGTCAAAACACTCGATCCTAGTGTTTAAGCCAGTGCTTTTTTATATACACTCACAATTTACATGTTACCTACTTATCTGTGACTTTCCAGGTGACGCTAGTGGTAAAGAACCCTCCTGCCAATGCAGGAGACATAAGAGACCCGGGTTCAATCCCTGATTCGGGAAGATCTTTTGGAGAAGGAAATGGCGACCCACTCCAGTATTCGTGTCTGGGAAATCCCATGAACAGAGGAGTCTGGTGGGCAACAGTCCACGGGGTCACAAAGAGTTGGACACAACTGAGGCGACTTAGCACATGCACACACACTTATCCGTATGGACCCTATGGATTTAGACCTGCTTTAATGACAGAGAACAGACCTAAGTGTCTTCCACTGTTAGCTATTGTTCACATGTCACCTTTCTGGCAATGGTACACTCAGGGCCTTAAATGTTAGATCCGCCATCTGAAATCCACCAGGCACTCCTGGAAGCTGGGCACGTCTGTCTCCCTGGCTCTGTTGCCAGCTTTGCATTAATTGTTCACTGTGAATAGAGAACATATGGGCTCTAAATGCCGAGGTTTGAAATATTTTTTCCTTTCATTTTGAAAGGCTTTTACTTGAAATGTGGAAGGTTCTAAACATTGCTTCATTTCTGAAGGGAAAGAAAAGGGGAAAAATAAGTCCTCTACAAAAAGCTTTAAGAAGGAGAAAAAAAAAAAGAAGAAGAAAAAACTTTCCCAATGTAAAGTTTTAACTATCTACACCTTTATGGGCACAACTAGTGAAGAGCTGGCTCTCATGGATACAAAAGAAAAATGGATTTCAGTTTATTTTCCAAATAGGGGTGGGGGAATCCATCTTCCCACTGGTTTCAAGAGAAAAAATGGACCAATTAGTTTAGGCAAAAAGAGGAGTGGGGCAAAGAAATATGCATTGTTATCTTTTTCAAAGCCCCAGCTTGACAATAAGTTTTTCTTAACCAGCTCTGGGATGGTAATTAGCATAACTCAGGGCTGAGCTGTGTGCTAAGACATCAAGCCTGTCTCCCTTTCCCTACATCACTCACACAGCAGCAGGAGGGAAACACAAGGGCAGGTCACCTCGATCTCCACATTGCGGTGAAGCCTTAATGGGGACAACTCAGTCCTGGGCTTATTTACCACCACAGTGGACAATAGAAACCCTGTATACCAACATCAAATGTATATTGTGTATTGGCAGAGATTTTTGTTTTTCCTAGACAAATAGTTTAAAAATATCACCTTTATTTTGGTACTTAAGGGAGCATATGACTTAAAGAGGGGGAAGACAAACCGTTAGGAGCATCTTGGTGTGGAAATATCAACTCTAGTACAGCCTCTGGATCATGTACAGTCAACTAGGACCCCCTGGGAAAAACCATCAGTTTTTGTGTGGAGATCCTGGAAGACTTGAGAAGCACCACCATGGGCCAATAGCTATCCTGGAGTTGATGAAAATTTCCTCTAGAGTTGCACTCTTGTGAAACTCTTTCCTCTTTAAAATATCAAAATGAAAACCAACTGACATCTACAGCTTGAGTATGTTTCCACTAAAGTTGGACATTTTGTTTCCCAATAATTTTTCATTGTTTCATAGGTGAGAATGCTATTCTTGACAATGTTTGTGTCCATATCACCATGAGGCCAATAAACTAGACCCTTATCTGGTAGAACTGTCCACTGTGGACATCTTTGGATGAGTAAGGATGGGAGGGACAGAAATGCATGTGAGAAACAGCTTCTTTTCTCAAGGATAGCTCAAAAAATTGTACAAGCTGAACATCACTCCAGTTAATTTCTGACCTTATGTAAAATACCCACCATGCTTGCTGAATTTAGATTTATATTTGTTTATTAATTTATTCATCCATAAATTGAATACATATAGTGTACATATGGTGTTAGTGGTAAAGAACCTGCCTGCTAGTGCAGGAGATATGACAGAAACAGTTTCAATCCATGGGTTGGGAAGATCCCCTGGAGGAGGGCATGGCAAACCACTCCAGTATCCTGGCTTGGAGACACAGGTTCGATCCCTGTGTCAGGAAGGTCCCCTGGAGGAGGTCATGGCAACCCAGACCAGTGTATTTGCTGGAGAATCCCATGGACAGAGAAGCCTGATGGGCTACATTCCGTAAAGTTGCAAAGAGCTGGACCTAGCACACACAGTGTATATATAAGTAAGTGTATATATGCATGTGTGTGTCAACATCATATATATGTATGTATCAGTTCAGTTCAGTTCCGTTCAGTCACTCAGTCGTGTCCGACCCTTTGTGACCCCATGAATCGCAGCACGCCAGGCCTCCCTGTCCATCACCAACTCCCAGAGTTCACTCAGATTCACGTCCATCGAGTCGGTGATGCCATCCAGCCATCTCATCCTCTGTCGTCCCCCTTCTCCTTCTGCCCCCAACCCCTCCCAGCATCAGAGTCTTTTCCAATGAGTCAACTCTTCGCATGAGGTGGCCAAAGTACTGGAGCTTCAGCTTTAGCATCATTCCTTCCAAAGAAATCCCAGGGCTGATCTCCTTCAGAATGGACTGGTTGGAGCTCCTTGCAGTCCAAGGGACTCTCAAGAGTCTTCTCCAACACCACACTTCAAATGCATCAATTCTTCAGCACTCAGCTTTCTTCATAGTCCAACTCTCACATCCGTACATGACCACTGGAAAAACCATAGCCTTGACTAGACGAACTTTCTTGGCAAAGTAATGTCTCTGCTTTTGAATATGCTATCTAGGTTGGTCATAACTTTTCTTCCAAGGAGTAAGCATCTCTTAATTTCATGGCTATATATATACGTATATGTATATGATTGTACATAATTGTATATATATACATATATATACTATAATTGTATACACACACACATATAAACACATAGATTTATCTATAGCCTATCTTGTGCCAAATGCTATGGGGGGTACTAGGAATATATCAGCAGACAGGACAGCCAAAGTTATAGAGATTATAAACTACCAAAGTTAGTTGCTCAGTCATGTCCAGCTCTTTGTGATCCCATGGACTGTACCCTGACAGGCTCTTCTGTCTATGGGATTCTCCAGGCATCAATACTAGACTGGGCTGCCATTCCCTTCTCCAGTGGATCTTCCCGGTCAGGGATCAAACCGCGTCTTCGGTATTACAGGTGGATTCTTTACCATCTGAGCCACCAGGGAAGCCCATAAACTAGCAAGAATGATGACAATTAGACAAGAGAATCTGACAAAGTATGTGCTGCTGCTGCTGCTCCTGCTTTTAAGTCGCTTCAGTCATGCCCGACTCTGTGTGGCCCCATAGATGGCAGCCCACCACGCTCCTCCATCCCTGGGATTCTCCAGGCAAGAACACTGGAGTGGGTTGCCATTTCCTTCTCTAAAGCATGAAAGTGAAAAGTGAAAGTGAAGTCTCTCAGTCGTGTCTGACTCTTTGCAACCCCATGGACAGCAGCCCACCGGGCTCCTCCGTCCATGGGATTTTCCAAGCAAGAGTACTAGAGTGGGTTTTCATTGCCTTCTCCGAAAATACGTGCTATAAGACACTATTCTGAAGGGTTTTATTCCAGTCTAGGTATGTGGCAATTTCTCTCTAGGAAGAAATTAAATTTAAACAAAGAGTACTTTGGACTTGGCCAGTAGAAATGTGTTAGGATGAAGGAAGAAAATGGTTCAGGAGGAGAGAGGGCTGGAAATAATGGGAAAGCTGGAAACTAGAAAACATGCTTTGTTTAAAAAAAAAAAAATCAAAATAAAGTCAAATATTGTCCCCTGAATGCAAGAGGCCTTGAGCTGTAATAACTGCTCAGTTGACTACATAATTATTGAGACTAGTAGACACTTAATAAATGTGTGTTGAATGGTGAAGTGTATTAGTTACCTGTTGCTGTGTAACTAATTACCACCTCCCCACAAAGGTAATAGCTTAAAGCAGCAATTATTTATTATGTCACACAATAGTCAAGGCTGAGAAATCCAGGAATGGCCCAAATGGATGGTTCTGGCTCAGAGTCTCTCATGAAGCTGCAGTCAGGAAGTTGGTGGTGGCTGCCTCATGGAATGCCTGCCTTTCTCAAACTCACTCATGTTACTGTTTGCAACAGGTCTGAGTTTCTCCGGATGTTGGCTGGAGTCCTTGGTTCTTGGTGACTTAGGCTTCTCCATAGTTCATGACATAGCAGCTGATCTAAAGTGAATGATAAGAAGTATTCACAGAGAGAGAGAGAGAGAGAAAGGAAATAGACACAAGATCTGTATAGCTTGGCCTCAAAAAACATACTATTGCTTTTGTCATATTCTATTGATCAAATAGACCACCCCTGATACATTATGGGAGAGTTCATACAAGGGCATGAATACCATCTTGGAAGCTGACTATCATAAGGAATGGGTATTAAAAACAATCACAATAAAGTCTTCCCTGGCAGGCCAGTGGCTAAGACAGTGTTCCCAATGAAGAGGACACACCCTTCTCCAGGGGATCTTCCTGATCCAGGGATTGAACCTATGTCTCTTACATTTTCCTGCATTGGCAGGTGAGTTCTTTACCACTAGCACCACCTGGGAAGCCCCGATCGTTAAGTATTAGGGGCCAAATGGCAGTCCATGTTTTAACGTCATCTGCAACCTTCAGTTCCCAAGCAATCTTCCCATCACTTGTCTTGCACTTCTCCCCTGTGGCCAGGTTGTGTCCTGTTTCCAGATTTCCAACTTCGATATCTTACCCAAATCACCTTTCTTCCTTAAGGTCCCATTTCCTCTATCTCAGGTCCATCTGTCCAATTCCAGCTCATTTCAGATGCTGTTTCTTTTACGGATATTTTCCTGATCAGTCCCTAACCCACCAAAAGTGACTTTCTCACCCAACTTGTTTTCATCTTTTCTCTTGCATTTGCTTTTCTTTTTGTTTGTTTTGTTTCACATGGTAATTATTTATATACCTGTCATGTCCTCTAATAAATTTTAACATCACTGAAACAACAGATTTCTGTCACACTCTTCTGAAACCACGCAGCACCAACGACTGCGTTTGAAACTTTACCTTGCCATTATCTGATCTTCCTTTCCCTGTTCTTCATGTAACTTTAGATATTTATCTGCACCTTCTGGCTCCATATTGGTTAAAGTTTAGTTTTTCACTACAATATAGAAATAATCCACATAGTTTCCAACTCTTGCCTTTCAAATGAGTCAAGCATACACATGTGATTCTGTTTTAAAATCATAAAACCTCAATTGCTTCTCTGTGGTACCCAGATTTCTACCTCAAATCACATGGCAATTCCTTGTTCATAGTTTTCAACTCCCTCAGGTCTCCCAGATTTGGGTTTACATACAGGACTTGTGGCAGCTCTTACCCATGACACGGACCTGTTTCAGAAACGTTATTCTGACTTTATCTCTGGCATATTCTCTAATAGTCCCAGAATCCTGTCTCCCTGCACTAGAGGTGTGGAAAAGACATTCTGACCACAAAATCTTGGGATTGCCATCCACTGGGCTAGTTAGTCAACCAGTTAGGCAGACTGGTCCTAAAAGGATACTGTATAGTTGTAGCATGCTTTATAGTTCATTAAGCTCATCAACAGTCATTACCACATTTAATTCATGAAACCCTACATGTATTACAGTCTTATGCTCATTTTTTGTTTCTGTCAAGAAACAGAGGTCCTAAAATGTTGTCGTTTAGTCACTAAGTCATGTCTGATTCTTTGTGATCCCATGGACTGTAGTCTGCCAGGCTCCACTGTCCATGGGATTTCCCAGGCAAGAACATCAGAGTGGGTTGCCATTTCCATCTCCAGGGGATCTTCTTGACCCAAGGATCAAAACTGTGTCTTCTGCATTGGCGGGTGGGTTCTCTACTGCTGAGCCACCAGGGAAGCCCCTAAAATGTATATGACTCACCAAAGATAACAAAGTCATCAACTAGTGAAATCAGCACTTGCTTCCAGTTCTCTGCCCACAGTCCACTGCTTCTTCTCTACAACTGTAAGTTTATAGCTCCCGGACCTTAAAATCCTCATATCAACATGGACCAAATTTACTTTGGGGACATTGCCCTCCCTACATGCTACTCAACAGCCTATCAGAATCACTGGCCCAGAATCAAGGTATTTTAATTGCCTTCTGTTCACATTCATCACTGCTAAGTAAAGAAGCAGAGACAGACCTATGCCAGGGACATAATAAGCCAACATCTCACTGAAGCCAGGTTAGGGTAGGAGTGGAGAGGCATAGCCCAGAGCTTAAGCTAGTCATTAGGTAATTCAGCTGACTGGAAGAATCAGGAATCATGGTAAAATGCTGAAGCAGATGCTTTTGCAGTCTTGCAGCCCCGAAAGCAAGTTAAACTTTTGATAACATATTTCTCAAAAACTAATTGTTTCTGCTCAGACCCAGCCACTAAAGCAATGTAGGCTGAAAACTTTTTTTTTTTTAAACTTGGCTATAGTTGTCTCTGTGTTTGCTAGATCCCAGGACAGGCTGAAAAGTTCTTGGTGAGGTCTGTGTGTGAGAAATTAAGTTATGACATCTCCCCATCAAAGGTACTGGCACCCTCCATGTTCAAATCAGGGACTTTGATTTCATAGTGAGGGGAAAGATCTTGGCAATCTCGAAGGCTAAACATGAGTGGGTGTATGTTGGATAATTCAGATCTTATTTCAAAGTCTATCTTTCACACTTGACAGCTTTGGGCTATCATCAATGTAAAGTGAGGATAGTAATGTATATCTCTTTACTGGATTGTTAAATACATTAGATGAAATTGCATATATAGATGAAATAACATATAATTAGGCTTGTACGGTCATACCCCACAAATATCCTGGATTTTGTTCCAGACCATGACCAAGACTACTTCCAATTTGCCTTGATTCTTGGACCTAACATTCCAGGTTCCTATGTAATATTGCTCTTTAGCACCGCACATTATTCCATCATCAGTCATGTCCACAACTGGGTATTGATTTTGCTTTGGCTCCATCCCTTAATTCTTTCTGGAGTTATTTCTACACTGATCTCCAGTAACATATTTGGTACCTACCAACATGGGAGTTAATCTTTCAGTGTCCTATCTTTTTGCCTTTTCATACTATTCACAGGGTTCTCAAGGCAAGAATACTGAAGTGGTTTGTCATTCCCTTCTCCAGTGGACCACATTTTTTCAGAACTTTCCACCATGACCCATCCGTCTTGGGTAGCCCTACACAGCACGGCTCATAGTTTTATTGAATTAGACAAGGCTGTGGTCCATATGATCAGATTGGTTAGTTTCCTGTTATTGTGGTTCTCATTCTGTCTGCCCTCTGATGGAGAAGGATAAGAGGCTTATGCAAGTTTCCAGATGGGAGAGACTGACTGACTGGGAAACTGGGTCTTGTTCTGATGGGCAGGGCCATCCTCAGTAAAACTTTAATCCAATTTTCTGTTGATGGGTGGGGTTGTGTTCCCTTCCTGTTATTTGACCTGAGGCCAAACTATGGTGGAGGTAAGCAAGAGAGTTCCAGAAAAACATCTACTTTTGCTTTATTGACTATGCCAAAGCCTTTGACTGTGTGGATCACAACAAACTGTGGAAAATTCTTTAAGAAATGGGAATACCAGACCACCTGACCTGCCTCCTGAGAAATCTGTATGCATGTCAAGAAGCAACAGTTAGAACTGGACATGGAACAACAGACTGGTTCCAAATCAGGAAAGGAATATGTCAAGGCTGTATATTGTCACCGTGCAACATGAGAAATGCTGAACTGGATGAAACACAAGCTTGAATCAAGATTGCTGGGAGAAATATCAATAACCTCAGATATGCAGATGATACCACCCTTATGGCAGAAAGTGAAGAAGAATTAGAGAACTTCTTGATGAAAGTGAAAGAGGAGAGTGAAAAAGTTGGCGTAAAGCTCAGCATTCAGAAAACTAAGATCATGGCATCGGGTCCCATCCCTTCATGGCAAATAGATGGGAAAACAATGGAAAACAGTGAGAGACTTTATTTTGGGGGCTCCAAAATCACTGCACATGCTGACTGCAACCATGAAATTAAAAGACACTTACTCCCTGGAAGTATGACCAACGTAGACAGCATATTAAAGCAGAGACATTACTTTGCCAACAAAGGTCCATCTAGACAAATCTATGGTTTTTTACATCCATGTATGGATGTGAGAGTTGGACTATAAAGAACGCTGAGCACCAGAGAATTGATGCTTTTGAACTGTGGTCTTGGAGAAGACTCTTAAGAGTCCCCTGGACAGCAAGAAGATCCAACCAATCCATCCTAAAGGAAATCAGTCTTGAATATTTATTGGAAAGACTGATGCTAATGCTGAAACTCCAATACTTTGGCTACCTGATGAGAAGTGACTCACTGGAAAAGACCCTGATGCTGGGAAAGATTGAAGGCACAGGAGAAGGGGACAACAGAGGACGAGATGGTTGGATGGCATCACTGACTCGATGGACTTGAGTTTGAGTAAATCTAGGAGTTGATGATGGACAGGAAAGCCTGGCATGCTGCAGTCCATGGGGTCACAAAAAGTCGGACACGACTGAGCGACTGAACTGAACAGATGACCAAGACCATGGCATTCTGCAGTGTTTCAGTGGACGAGACCCTGCACTCCCAGTGGAAAAATGGCACCCATAGAATTGCTTAGCACAGGGTTGCCACAAAACTTCAATCTGTAAATTATGCAGTATGGGTGAAGCAGAATAAAGAAAAATAAAGTGAGGTATATCTATACTTGGCACATGCAAGTTCCATGACTTTGTACTTGTTTCCTCATCTACCTTCCTTGTTCCTTTGTAAGTATCCTTCCATGTTCTCAAGAACAAGTTTGAGTCCCCTGGAAAAAAAGCATAAGAAAGTGCCAGAAATGCAAATGATCAGAAGGTCAGGTGTTTTTTGATCATGAGACAACCTCTGTGGTCTTCAAGAATTAGAGGTTCCCCTGGGTGTACAACCAGAAAGCTATAATGTCAAGAACAACATCTGGCCAGTGGGGCTGGAGCAAAGGCACCCCCTTCCGCTATCACATTTCCTAAACATCTTTGTTCTACTTCTGTGTCCAGGACTCTGAAATAAAGAGATGCAATAGATAATCAGGTGAGCCTGTGGTCTGATGAAAACATGGTCTGTAGGCTGTCCATGGGTCATTATCCTTTGGAAGTACCTAAGACTTTTCAGTTCAGTTGCTCAGTTGTGTCCGACTCTTTGCGACCCCATGAATTGCAGCACGCCAGGCTTCCCTGTTCATCACCATCTCCCGGAGTTCACTCAGACTCATGTCCATCGAGTCCGTGATGCTATCCAGCCATCTCATCCTCAGTCGTCCCTTTCCCCTCCTGCCCCCAATCCCTCTCAGCATCAGAGTCTTTTCCAATGAGTCAACTCTTTGCGTGAGGTGGCCAAAGTACTGGAGTTTAAGCTTTAGCATCATTCCCTCCAAAGAAATCTCAGGGCTGATCTCCTTCAGAATGGACTGGTTGGGTCTCCTTGCAGTCCAAGGGACTCTCAAGAGTCTTCTCCAACACCACAGTTCAAATGCATCAATTCTTCGGCACTCAGCCTTCTTCACAGTCCAACTGTCACATCCATACATGACCACAGGAAAAACCGTAGCCTTGACTAGATGGACCTTTGATGGCAAAGTAATATATCTGTTTTTGGATATGCTATCTAGGTTGCTCATAACTTTTCTTCCAAGGAGTAAGCGTCTTTTAATTTCATGGCTGCAGTCACCATCTGCAGTGATTTTGGAGCACCCCAAAATAAAGTCTGACACTGTTTCTACTGTTTCTCCATCTATTTCCCATGTAGTGATGGGACCGGATGCCATGATCTTCGTTTTCTGAATGTTGAGCTTTAAGCCAATTTTTTCACTCTCTTCTTTCACTTTCATCAAGAGGCTTTTTAGCTCCTCTTCACTTTCTGCCATAAGGGTGGTGTCATCTGCATATCTGAGGTTATTTCTATTTCTCCCAGCAATCTTGATTCCAGCTTGTGTTTCTTCCAGTCCAGCGTTTCTCATGATGTACTCTGCATATAAGTTAAATAAGCAGGGTGACAATATACAGCCTTGACGTATTCCTTTTCCTATTTGGAGCCAGTCTGTTGTTCCATGTCTAGTTCTAACTGTTCCTTCCTGACCTGCATACAGATTTCTCAAGAGGCAGGTCAGGTGGTCTGGTATTCCCATCTCTTTCAGAATTTTCCACAGTGTATTGTGATCCACACAGTCAAAGGCTTTGGCATAGTCAATAAAGCAGAAATTGATGTTTTCCTGAAACTCTCTTGCTTTTTCCATGATCCAGCAGATGTTGGCAATTTGATTTCTGGTTCCTCTGCCTTTTCTAAAACCAGCTTGAACATCAGGGAGTTCACGGTTCACATATTGTTGGAGCCTGGCTTGGAGAATGTTGAGCATTACTTTACTAGCATGTGAGATGAGTGCAATTGTGTGGTAGTTTGAGCACTCTTTGGCACTGCCTTTCTTTGAGATTGGAATGAAAACTGACCTTTTCCAGTCCTGTGGCCACTGCTGAGTTTTCCAAAGTTGCTGGCATATTGAGTGCAGCACTTTCACAGCATCATCTTTCAGGATTTGAAATAGCTCCACTGGAATTCCATCACCTCCACTAGCTTTGTTCATAGCGATGCTTTCTAAGGCGCACTTGACTTTACATTCCAGGATGTCTGGCTCTAGATGAATGATCACAACATTGTGATTACCTGGGTCATGAAGATCTTTTTTGTATAGTTCTTCTGTGTATTCTTTCCACCTCTTCTCAATATCTTCTGCTTCTGTTAGGTCCATACCATTCTGTCCTTTATCGAGCCCATCTTTGCATGGAATGTTCCCTTTGGTATCTCTAATTTTCTTGAAGAGATCTCTAGTCTTTCCCATTCTGTTCTTTTCCTCGATTTCTTTGCATTGATCACTGAAGAAGGCTTTCTTATCTCTTCTTGCTATTCTTTGGAACTCTGCATTCAGATGCTTATATCTTTCCTTTTCTCCTTTTGCTTTTTGCCTCTCTCCTTTTCACAGCTATTTGTAAGGCCTCCCCAGACAGCCATTTTGCTTTTTTGCATTTCTTTTCCATGGGGATGGTCTTGATCCCTGTCTCTGGTACAATGTCACAAACCTCATTCCATAGTTAATCAGGCAGTCTATCAGATCTAGGCCCTTAAATCTATTTCTCACTTCCACTGTATAACCATAACGGATTTGATTTAGGTCATACCTGAATGGTCTAGCGGTTTTCCCTACTTTCTTCAATTTGAGTCTGAATTTGGTAATAAGGAATTCATGATCTGAGCCACAGTCAGCTCCTGGTCTTGTTTTTGGTGACTGTATAGAGCTTCTCCATCTTTGGCTGCAAAGAATATAATCAATCTATCTGATTTCAGTGTTGACCATCTGGTGATGTCCATGTGTAGAGTCTTCTCTTGTGTTCTTGGAAGAGGGTGTTGCAATGACCAGTGCATTTTCTTGACAAAACTCTATTAGTCTTTGCCCTGCTTCATTCCGCATTCCAAGGCCAAATTTGCCTGTTATTCCAGGTGTTTCTTGACTTCCTACTTTTGCATTCCAGTCCCCTATAATGAAAAGGACATCTTTTTTAGGTGTTAGTTCTAAAAGGTCTTGTAGGTCTTCATAAAACTGTTCAACTTCAGCTTCTTCAGCATTACTGGTTGGGGCATAGACTTGGATTACGGTGATATTGAATAGTTTGCCTTGGAGACGAACAGAGATCATTCTGTCGTTTTTAGATTGCATCCAAGTACCGCATTTCAGACTCTTTTGTTGACCATGATGGCTACTCCATTTCTTCTGAGGGTTTCCTGCCCGCAGTAGTAGATATAATGATCATCTGAGTTAAATTCACCCATTCCAGTCCATTGTAGTTCGCTGATTCCTAGAATGTCAATGTTCACCCTTGCCATCTCTTGTTTGACCACTTCCAATTCGCCTTGATTCATGGACCTGACATTCCAGGTTCCTATGCAATACTGCTCTTTACAGCATCGGATCTTGCTTCTATCACCAGTCACATGCACAACTGGGTATTGTTTTTGTTTTGGCTCCATCCCTTCATTCTTTCTTGAGTTACTTCTCCACTGATCTCCAGTAGCATATTGGGCACCTAATGACCTGGGGAGTTCGTCTTTTGGTATCCTATCATTTTGCCTTTTCATACCATCCATGGGGTTCTCAAGGCAAGAATACTGAAGTGGCTTGCCATTCCTTTCTCCAGTGAACCATGTTCTGTCAGACCTCTCCACCATGACCCACCCGTCTTGGGTTGCCCTGCAGGCATGGCTTGGTTTCATTGAGTTAGACAAGGCTGTGGTCCAGTGTGATTAGATTGACTAGTTTTCTGTGAGTATGATTTCAGTGTGTCTGCCCTCTGATGCCCTCTTGCAACACCTACCATCTTAATTGGGTTTCTCTTACCTTGGGCGTGGGGTATCACTTCACGGCTGCTCCAGCAAAGCACAGCTGCTGCTCCTTACCTTGGATGAGGGGTATCTCCTTACTGCTGTGTTCCTGACCTTCAACGTGGGATAGCTCCTCTAGGCCTTCCTACGCCTGCGCAGCCACCACTCCTGGGGTTGCTCCTCCCGGCCGTCGGCCCTGGCCTCGGGCTCAGGGTGGCTCCTCAGGGTCACCACCCCTGGCCTCAGGCACGAGGTGGCTCCTCCCTGTTGCCGCCCCTGGCCTCGGGCTCAGGGTGGCCCCTCAGGGTCACTGCCCCTGGCCTCGGGCAAGAGGTGGCTTCTCCAGGCCTCCCCTGACCTCGGACGCGGGGTGTCTCCTCCCGGCCGCCACTGGCCTCGGACGCGGGGTAGCTCCTCCAAGCTGCCGCCCTGACCTCGGACACAGGGTGTCTCCTCCGGGCCGCCACTGACCTTGGACGCGGGGACCTAAGACTTTGGCTGAGACAAAATGACATATTAGGACCAGCATTCTCCCTCCCTGTGCAGAGGACGCGTGCACACGCATGCCAGCTCTTTTTCCACACCCTCTAGACAGCGCAGGCCCCAGTGGAGCACTGTTCTCATTAGTTACTCTCCTACAACTGGCTTTTAGTACAAATGGAAAACACAAACTGCATCCCAAGGGGCTGATTCTAAGAAGCTAACAATGTAGAAATAGGCATAGTACTAAAGAAACACGCTGGAAAACAGTAAGATTTGTGGCTTGAGTTTTCTAATACCATCTAATTTTCATACTGAAGCATGAGTAGAGATAAGCTCTGGTGGTTAGAGATGAGCTAGAGTGAAGGAAGCCACTAGGGAGGCAGGGCTGCTACTGTTCCCCTCCACCTGGAAGAGCAGCAGAGGCACCTGGCCTTGGAGGGAGGAGTCAGGGAGAACTGGATGGGAGGAGGGGACTGAGCTCTGTCCCAGAAGTGGAAATTCTTTGAGATTTTTACCATTCTTAAAGCCTGGACCCAAATGATCAAAGTCAGCTGAATTGTGACTGTACATTCTGACTCTACAGCAATTGTTTCACAATCTAGTTATTATTTCCAAAAAGAAAGTTCATTTTCCCTCTCTTTCTCTGTCTCTGTGTGAGAATATGTGTGTGTGTATGTATATATATAAAGAGATAGATACATATAGATATACATATACACATATAGATATGCATATATCTCTATATATACATATATAGAGAGATATATATCTTTATCTATCTATCTATCTGAAACTGGATTATGTTGGGGAGGAAAATAACTAAATATTCATGATAGCAAAAATAAGGAAATGTACTCAATATTAAGACATTTCATTTTAAATATCTTATATAGTAAGATGGAAATTTAGTTTTTTTCATGTAGAATGGTTCTGGAGATGGGAAGTCAAGGCCCCACATGACTCAAGGCTACATGACTCCAGGCCCCTTCCTCTTCTCAGCTCTCCATTTACACAGATGGGACCCTTATTCTCATGACCCAAGAAGGCTGCAGAGCTCCGAGCCTTACACCAATGTTCCAGGTGATTTGATAAAGAAACTAATAAGAATCATCAGAAATTTCACATATTTCTGCTTACATTTCTGCTTTAGCTCAGGTTCCCCCAGAATCAAACCCTGAGACAAGGTTTCCAAGGCTACTGTAGTTTATTCAGGAAGTATAAGGAATAAACTTATAGAAATGTGGAATGATATATGGAAGAGAAGATAGCCAGAAGATATTTTGCCATTAAGCCAGACATCAGAGTGGACAACTGGAACACAATTGGTAAACAAATCCTGGGCAATTGTGTAAAATACACAGCTTTAAATTTTCCCACCCACGGGATGAGAAATCTATGGTGTGGGTACACGAGTTCCAGGGAGCCATGGGTTGAGGTCTATTCTTGACTGTGCTTTTTCTCCTGATGCACTGCACATAGGCTGTGGCCTTCCACAGCACTGGGAGATGGTGCAGCAGGTGCAGAGGTGCAGACCCTTGCTGTCAAAACACATGCTGGGCAACTTATAGTCTCTATCAAGTTCGCTTAGCAAACTGTGCCTCAACTCTCAACTGGAATCCCAAAGGACCTTTAGTGAATGAATTAGATTTGCATTTCAAAGTGAGTTGATTTGTCAAGATATACCTCTTACATCTGGGACTGAAACCATTCTGCCTTTCGTATGAGAACACTTCTGATCAAGGAACATACAAGGTATTCCTTTAATAAATATTAATCTCTTGACTTGAAGTTTAACTTACGTATTTTAATTTTTAGCTTTCTATTTCTAGCTCTAAAATATATCGTGGAGGAACAAACCTCCATATATAAACAATTACATAGTTGTATAATACAAACTATTACGTAGTTGTAATTATGACTTCTGAATTCTTGACATATCAGATAATTCAGGTTGCAAGACCTATGTTTATCCTTATTTTGGAAGAAGTCAGAGGACAGATCCTTTTAAAAAAATCATCAATTATAAAGAGGCAAGAATGATCTATTCTGGCTGTGATTACTGAACTGCTCCAGGGAGTAATGTCAAACATCCAGTTTAACCAGGTGCAAATTAACTCAAGCAGATGTACCTCATATCTCATAGTGAGAAAGTAAGAATGTGCTAAGAGTAAGATGAGGGATGAGGCAAGAGGGTGAGAGAAACTTGCTGGAACAGAAAAGATAGAACCTTCCAGAGAAGGTGCAAGGTAGCTCAAATCAACATGTCTCTGGAGGTACAGTTATGAATTGTATTAAAATCTAGATCAGAACTGGCACCTAAGAGCTTTTTTCCTTTTTTTCTTTTCCTGGAGACACAGAACAGGTTGTAATAATGGACTAATCATAGATCAAGAAAGATTGTGAGCATATAAAAGTGATATATACACTGTTATATCACTAGTGACTTTCATATGACTTGTCACAGAAATCAGTAACCATCGGTAATAAAAAAATGGATGAATAATTAGTGAATTTCTAGGTCTCCCATATGATGCAGGAACTGAGCAAGGGATAGCTGCTGATTCTGAAATAAGCTAATATAAAACTGTACATATGAAATGTCCTTTGGAGGTTCTGTGTTTTTTGTTTGTTTGTTTTTCCCTTTGTGATAAGAGTTAGTTTCATTCATCAAAAAACCCACAGCTCTCCACCTACCAAGAACTAGGGAAGAAGGCTCTTCCTGGAGCTCTGGGTGACAAAAGGCATCATGTGGTTGGTTCTAGCCAATCAGCTGTGAGCAGAAGGGACATATGGTTTCTGGGATGAAATGCTAGCTCTCCAGAGCTCTTTTTTCCCTTTATCACCCGACCCACAGATTTCCAGACGGCAACTGTGTTGTCAAACTCTATCTCCGATTCGGATGATGCAGAGCAGAGGCCCCCAACCAACACACAGTGGCTCTGGAGCATTGCAGGAAATAGGTGGTGTTGTTTTAAGCCGTGTTTTGGAGATATCTGTTACTTCGGCATTATCAAACCTATCATGACTGATTCCACCCTGGGGATAGCTTATCAAATTTTCAGCATATGCTCTCCATTGTGTTCTACAAATTCTGTTTCTCCCACAGCTCTTTTCTTCATTCACTTCTCTTTTAGGAAGGAATCCATTTATTTCCCTAAGGGAACCCTATATTTGGATATGAAAACTTTTTTTTTTTTTCCTTTTTCTTGGCAATGCCACAGGAAGAAAATCTTCCCCAGGAAATTGATTATCTTTCTTTACAAGGTCCGAGGATCAGAGCAAAGGGATAGCGTTTCAGAAAGATATCAAAATATGTAGTGTGAATGTTCCCTTGCTACTCTTCAGACCTCTGACTACTTGATTGATTAAAAACAGGCAGAAATTTCATTTGCACATTTAAACCTGTTCCTGCCCATGTGTGCAGATCATTCACACTCTGGTCCCTCCTGCTCATGCTTAGTCGTGTCTGATGCTGCGACCCCATGGATTGCAGCCAACCAGGCTCCTCTGTCCATGGGATTTTTCAGGCAAGAATACTGGAAAGAGTTGCCATTTCTTCTTCCAGGGGATCTTCTTGACCCAGGGATGAAACCAGTGTCTCCAGGGGCCCCTGCATTAGCAGACAGCTTCTTTTTACCACTGAGCCAACTGGGATGCCCACTCTGGTCCCTATGAATCCACAAAATTATCTGTTAGGATATACGCTATGGGGGACATGACGACCACCTTACTTAATTTCAATCAAGTCAAGAACAAAGTGGAATTGACTATTACAAATAAAACAAAGCATCATTACACAGAAATGGTGTAATACTGATGAATGTATAATTGGGTTTCAAAAGATGAGAAATGAATCTCCTTTTAGCCAAGGCTCTAGAAGAGAAACGAGCATTTATTACAATTAATACTGGCTAAAGTGAAGATGGTAATAGAAATATCACCATGTGGAAGATGACAGATGGATCCTGCCCAAGCTACTTCAAATCCTGAGTTGCACCATAAGATCTTGACACCCTGATATGCCAGTTGTTGTAAAGGATTGTAAGTGATGGAGGAACAGGGATTCCTGCCTTTCCAGCAGAATCTTCCAAAATTGCTTCATGAGCACTTGGCCCTGCTCCCAGCTCTGCACTGAGCACAGCAAGGGACAGCTTTTCCTAGTGGAAACCTCATTTGTGGCTTTATTTTCATTCTATTTCAATGCTGACCACCATATGCTTATCAGAGAAGAAAAGAGAGGTGAGAAGAAACTGGCTGTCCCCAAACCACTGTGAAATTGTTGCTCTTTGTTTCTGGCTCTTCCCTGCCCCAATCGGTAAATCCTCTTTTATAATAATATTCTTTATGTTAAATCTTCATTAACATCCTGAACCCAACGAATGTTTTATTCTCTAAATCTTATTATGCTCAGGATATTTTTGGGATTCCATTTACTTTTGCCTGTTGATATTTTCCTAACTTTGTTTTTGAGTTTTATTTGTTCTTTTAACTCCAGTGTGGTCAGAATGAGATGGTACTGCCAGAAAAAGTGATGGGTTTGAGGAGGAGGTTGCCATGGAAACCACTCAGGTTTTGATGATGGAGGAGGATGGCACATCTTCTGGAAAGAACTTGAAACTCTAAGGATACTTGATCCTTTTAAAGGCAGAGATAGCAAAGAGCTTAGAATTAAATTTTCATCTAGTTCAATGGGGCAGCATTTTGCATTTCTCTCTCACAACACCCCTCACCCCACACACACATCCTAAAAAATACAGGGAAGCCTGGCATGCTGCAGTTCATGGGGTCACAAAGAGCTGGACCCAACTGAGCAACTGAGCAGCAACAACTCTGATCTTTATAACATAGAAGTCCAATACTTGAAAACATGGTGGTAGTAGAAGGAAATGAAGTATTTCAGAACCTGTTTCCTTGAGAGTAACACGACCCAGGTTAGAGGGTCATAAATGAGATGATAAATAGGGTGAATTTGTATGATGGATGTCTGGTGGTCTAGTTTCTCGTTCTCTCAATCCCTGTCAGAATGCATCTAATTTCTTGTTCATTTCCGGTAGACATACAAAAAGGAAATAATGAATGATTGAAGAAATGATATAATTAATTTGTCCTAAGACACTCTCATAAAAGAAAGTGGGGCCTTTCTTTGGCTGCTGTGGAGGACATTTGAAGAAAAAGAGACTATTCTCACACAAAATGGCTTGAGGTGTCATATATGTTCAAATTGTATATGGCCACCATGTACTGAAAGTTACTACAGAGTCTGAGTATTTTTGTTTGCTCTGATACCAAAGTGTCTTTGCTCTTGGACAAGAACTCTATCTGCTAGACTTCAAGTCATCTTGTGAGGGAGTTGGACTAAGGTCAAGGGCAGGTTTTCCCTGATGACTCAGCCATAAAGAATCCGACTGCCAATGCAGGAGACATAGGTTTAGTCCTTGGGTCAGGAAGATCCCCTGGGAGAGGAAATGGCAATCCACTCCAGTATTAATGCCTGAACGTTCCATGAACAGAGGAGCCTGGCAGGTTACAGTCCATGGGGTTACAAGAGTCAGATGTGACTTAGCGACTAAACAACCACCAAGAACAAGGTCAAGGCCCTTTTCAAATTAAAGGCCCTTTATTTATAAGTCAGTCCTGAGTGTTCTTTGGAAGGACTGATATTGAAGCTGAAACTCCAATACTTTGGCCACCTGATGCGAAGAGCTGACTCACTTGAAAAGACCCTGATAGTGGAAAAGATTGAGGGCAGGAGAAGGGGACAACACAGGATGAGATGGTTGGATGGTATCACTGACTCAATGGACATGAGTTTGAGTAGACTCCGAGAGTTGGTGATAGACAGGAAGGCCTGGTGTGCTGTAGTCCATGGGGTCACAAAGAGTCGGACACAACTGAGCGACTGAACTGAACTGATTTATAAAATAAAGCTCAGCTTTGAGATTTCTGTGTATAACAAGTGTGACTCTTTTTTGTTACTGCATTCTTGGGTTATTTTTTCCCTCTGTAGTTACCCCTGACCTGGGAGCAGCATCTGGTACTTATCCCCAAAGACTAGCTTCCCTTTGACTTTGCAAGGGCAACCATGCAGAAAAGACAATGAGAAACACTAATTGTTTGAGGGCAAAAAACCCCACCTCAGAGTGAGACTGTGTTTAAAAGACTTATAAAGAGATTTATACCAGCCAGACCAGTGTGAAATGAGAAACTGACTCCTAATACTGAAGTATAGATCTCAAAGATGTTTTGGTTTCATACTGTCTGTCGTTTGAGAAAGTGACACATACTGATTAAGTATCTTGCTGTTGCTGACTTGGAGGAAGGCTGCTACTACTACTGACCAGTTGAATTGCCTGTGACTGTACACATGTTCATGCCTAGAGTGGCATTATCTCCTCATAAGTACGACAGTCCAGATGGTCTAGTTGTCAAGGAGATTGACATGTCTGGCATGGGTTACCACCCAGCCAGTTGCACAGTTTTTCTTTGCCATTTTCCCTATGTAGAAAATGTGAAAGTATCCTAATACAATAGATATATTAATGAAAAATTTGATCACAATGTGAATAATGATCATTTATGCATGATTTTGTTTACATCCATTAGAAACACTAGGTAAACAGAAAAAATGCATTAAGAATATACACACGTGCACAACTTAAACATCTACCAGAGAACTCAGTTCACCCTCTAAGTGTTGTGAGCCATACCTACCCTCAACTGATGCTAAACTTTGTCTTCAGTTTCAGTTAACCCTCCCTTCACCATTTCTCAAGAATGTGTGAGCTACAATCCTTCCAACACCTAATTCCAGAAGCAAACTTCTGATCTTTTCTATGGTAAAGTACCATATTTATTGCAGTATTTATGCATTTGTTAACCATTCCCATATGTAAAAGTATGCTACCACTTTTATTAGATGTCCACCTTTTTAGAAGTTATTTTGCATGTGTTTGTCAAGGTTTTAAGTGTTTTGCCTTTGATTCCTGTGTTTTCCATAACACAATTTTTTCATATTCAGTTTCTTTTGTCACTGTAATAAATAAGCTCAAATGTGGCTGCTTGAAATAATACAAATTTGTTATCTCACAGTTCCTAAGAGTCAAATGTCCACACACAGCATGGATCAGCTGGGTTCTCTTCTTAAAGCTTCATGAAGCTAAATTCTAGGTGTTGATCAAGTTGGGCTCTTGGTGGGGGGTGGGGAGGGTGAGGTGCAGAAATCCACTTATTAAAGTTGTTGGAAGAATTCGGTTCTGTGCAATTGTCAGTCTGAGATCTCATTTCCTTAATGGCTAATGGCCAGAGCTGTTTTCGGCTTCTAAAGGCTGCCTGTGGGCTTTGGTTTATAATCCCCTCTACCTTCAAGGCCAGCAACAGTGCATGAAATCCTTTTGCTTCAAATTTCTCTGCACTACCTCCCCTTCTATTGTATTCCTTGACTTCCTCTTCTAGATGTCTTCAGCTAGGAGAAAAGCTCTGCCTTCAGGGCTATATAAGTACACTCAATCTCCTTATTTTAAGGTCAACTGATTAGTAACCTTAATTACATCTATAAGGTAACATTGGCCACATGACATCACATATTCAAATCAGGGTGTAATGGTCACAGAGGCCAAATGCCTCCCTACCATTTAGTGACCTTGCGGAGCACATGCATCATCTTTCAGCAGAACTGACTCTGATTATGGGTCATTTTTCTTCTTCATAGCTTTCCCATTCTTTCTTCTGCTTCCATAATGTTGAGATCCCACGGCATTCATTCTTTACTTTTTTTTGCATGCACTGAAACTGGTACATATCTTTTCTTTGAGTGACATACAATGGAGGATATAATAAAAGTTGTAGCCCATGCCCTCAGACAAATGGAAGTAGACATAAGATTCCACTGATCCTGCTACAGAGAGCAGCACCATGGAGACCCTGCAAAGTAGTATCTTCCTCTTCAATCTTATGCGGAAAGATACCTTCGATGTAACTAGTTCTTGTAATGTGGCAGTGAAGATGCAATACATTCTCTCTTTACTATCTTATTGAATCCTGCAGCAAAACCATAAGAATGGCATTGTCATCTCATTGAACATGAGGCTTTAAAACAGCTTAGTATTTTATTTAGATACAGGTCTAATAAGTGATCATCCACACATTCAAATCCAAGTCTGTGTGGCCTGTGATGACAAACACCTGACTTAAACTATTACATTATTATAGATCATGCAAAAATATCCATCTTTAACCCTGATATTCCTTGTGGCTCAGCTGGTAAAGAATCTGCCTGCAATGTGGGAGAACTGGGTTTGATCCCTGGGTTGGGAAGATCCCCTGGGGAAAGGAACAGCTACCCACACCAGTATCCTAGCGTGGAGAATTCCATGGTCTATATATTCCTGCAGCTGCTGCTGCTAAGTTGCTTCAGTCGTGTCCGACTCTGTGCGACCCCATAGACGGCAGCCCCCTAGGCTCCCCCATCCTTGGGATTCTCCAGGCAAGAACACTGGAGTAGGTTGCCATTTCCTTTTCCAATGCATGAAAGTGAAAAGTGAAAGTGAAGTCGCTCAGTTGTGTCCAACTCTTCGCGACCCCATGGACTGCAGCCCACCAGGCTCCTCCGTCCATGGGATTTTCCAGGCAAGAGTACTGGAGTGGGGTGCCATCACCTTCTCTGCTACATAGTCCATGGGGTCACAAAGAGTTGGACACAACTGAGTGAATTTCACACACACTATCTATCCTGATGTCGAATCCAACTGGTCCCCCTCAGTAGCACCAAACTCATCATTTCTAGACTTGACTAGATGTATTACTATCATCCCAATCTTGCCCTCAACCCTCAGGAAAGCTCACAGAACCTGTTTTGATTATTCTCTTCTCCATGGCTCAGATGGTAAAGAATCTGCCTGCAATGCCAGAGACTCAAGTTCAATCCCTGGGTCAGGAAGATCCCCTAGAGAAGAGAATGACAACCCACTCCAGTAGTCTTGCCTGGGAAATCTCATTGACAGAAGAGCCTGGTGGGCTACAGTCCAAGGGTTTGCAAAGAGTCTGATATAACTGAGCGATTAACACTTTTGTTGCACTATATCACCAATCATCAAATATCTGCTAATATCTCTTTCCCACTCCTATGATAAAGTTTTACTTATTCTTAAACATAACATGTCACCGCTTCTGAAAGTTTCTCTGGCTCTACCATGGAAAAACATTATACATTCTTACAGTTTAAAACAACCCCCAGTAAATTATTGTTAAAATACTCTACTGAGGCACCTACTTCACTTTATCATAATTATTTGTATCTGTCACAAAGTGGATAAGAATTGGATGTTCCCATAAGTAAAAAGTCAATCTCTTGATTGTCAGTACCGTTCTTTTTCACACATTTTCTGGAATATAGTGTGAGCTTAACAAATATTTGCTAAAGGAAACTGATTTGAATTATATTTAGGTAGAAACAGTAAAGATATGTTTTAAAAGAGAACAGTCTGACTTTTGCCAATCAATCTTAAGTTACCACCCCCATTTTAAACATGGCAAAATTTAAACATTATTTCTTAATGGGATAGAAAGATGAAATGCTTAATAGACTTAATCCACTTTGAAGGTTGGTTGGTTTGTTTGTTTTTTGGTCCAGATGATAATGAATTTTCCTGCAATGCAGAAGACCCAGGTTCAATTCCTGGATCAAGAAGATAACCCAGAAAAGGGAATGACTATCCACTCTAGTATTCTCACCTGGAAAATCCAATGGACAGACGAGCCTGGCCGGCTACATTCCATGGGGTCACAAAGGGTCAGACACAACTGAGCAACTAACAATTCCACTTTCACACTGGGGGCCATCCTTAGGAAAGATGGCTCCTTATGCAGAATCTTCTACTCTTTGTCCAGGTGAGTCAGCCCCCTTTTTCTCTACTGATATTCCACCAAAACTAGAGTTGAGGAATATGAATACATGGAATCAGCCAATCAAACAACCAGATTATTGGACACCTTTCTTATCTCCTTTTTTAGTGTTTCTATTCTTTAAATGTCAGTGAATGTGGCATCATTGCTGGGTTTGAGAGAGGCTTTGATTTCTTTTAACCTCATCTCATAAACCTGATTCAAGTTGAAACTTTGAATCAAGCCCTACTAAGACTGCCTATCTACCCTTACAAGTAGAAAATTTAGGTACCAGCATATATTATAATGGGTTATAGGAGGCTTGTCCTGAACAGGCACAGAGAGTGAGTCAAGCCCCACGTCCACATAATATCAATGAATGTGATAATATATCTCTGGGAACAAAGGTTTTTTAAATGTTATTCTGTGCCCAGCCCAGGAATGGACACATTCATTCTCTTTACCATACTTAATTCATGAAACCATACAAATAAGACTAGATTTTCTTATATTCCAGGTTTTAGAGGAGGAAGTTATGCTGATAGTGATTAAGTAACTTACCTAAGTTTTCCTGCTACTAGAAAGTTTGAGTTTAGGTCTAGCTCATGCCAAAGATTGTGCTTACTCGGTTTGTGTTCAGGACTGAATGAGGTAAGCTATTAGAATTCCTAAGCCAGGAAACTGTGCTGGTGAAACCAGGTCCATCTGACTCATGTCCCTGTAGCTTCTCTGGCAGCAGCCTTGAACGTGGGGGTCAAATCATCCATCCGGGACTCCAGAAGCAATGTCCCATAATCTTCCCCGTGAACTGAGGGAGTCTTGAGCAGATGTGATTTTGACGCCTCTGCTACAAGTGATTGCACTGACAAGGTTCCTTCTAGAGCCTTGCCAAGTCAGAGACCAGGCCCTATCTTTTGTAGACAGCCAGCCCTTCAGCTTCATGCTCATTAACTTCTCTGAAGAGCCATTTGGAGGCTAAGCCAATGGGAGGACATGGAGCCTGACTGAATGCACTCCAGTTACAGGTTTGTCTTCCACTTGTCAGTTTGAATTCAGACAAGGAGATAATCTGATTAGGTGAACTGGGAATTATCAAGATTCATTCCCTCTCTATATTTGCACGTAACAGACAGATCTAGAGATTGCCAGTAACCAGTGAAGCACATGTAGGGTAGCTGATTAAATTCCCCAGGATCCATTTTACTTCTCAAATTGAAAATCTAATCCTCAATTTCTCTTGGCTGTTTAAATCAGCATAGATCTTTCTTGGCATGTGACCTATTCCGACCTAGGAGAAAGCTCCTTCAAATCCCCTATTACTGGCATTGATCGTGTATTATCCAAGGTTTGTCATTAATTTTCAGGGTCTCAGATGTAAGTCACTCAGTCCTTAAGAACACAATCCAGGGTAGGGAAGTAAAATAAGGGGATACTAGGAATATTTAGATGAGAAAACCTGATCTTTTGAGGTTGAAAAGAGGGAAAGTCTCTTGCTTTTCCCCAAAATGACCATTAGGGCTGTTGTCAAAGTCAGAACATGATGACTTGTCAAAGTCAGAGCAGGGATGACTTGACCTAGCATGACATTTCACACATGATTACGGCACAGAAATGGAAGACTATTATGTGCATGCTTAAGCGGTCAGACTGACCACTCAGTAGAGGTTATTAGAACCTCACAGATGTTGACATTCACAGTTTTATTTTCCAGAGATTATGCTCCACTCAAATGATTCTTAATTAAAAATGGCCCAAAAGGTCCCAGAGTTTTCCAGAGTCCCCAAATCATATGTTAATACTGTATGATATCGGCGGAGGTAAATTTTTATGAAATCCAAGTTTCAAGCCCCATCATTTGTATGGGCTTCTCTAAGACTCTGAGAGGGAAACTGGGAATATTTTAACTTGGTTATATATTAAAATTTGCAAAAGTAAGCTACTCTAACCACAATCCATTAGGACGAATACCTCATTCCATTATAATGCCCACTTCCGCCAATATCTTTCCTTTTGTTGAATAGAACTGGAATAGCTGCAGGCACTATTGGGATTCAGCTAAGGTTAGGTTGGGCATATTGAGATCTTTTTATGTTAGCATGTCCGTAGTTAGGTGATGTCTGGCCAGTTCAGCATAACTTCCAGAAATCCTCGTCCTATTTATCTTATTGAATCATTCAGTATTGTGGCACAAAGTTGTGGGTGTAAGGATCATATTGTAATATGATTAAGGTGCTCAATACTCAAACAGGTAGTGCAGGTAGTCGCTTCAGTCATGTCCAATTCTTTGCTACCCTATCAACTGTAGCCTGCTAGGCTTCTCTGTCCTTGGGGATTCTCCAGGCAAGAATGCAGGATCAGGTTGCCATGCCCTTCTCCAGGGGACGTTTCTGACCAGGGATCAAAATCGCATCTTTTTTGGCAGGCAGATTCTTTACCACTAGTGCCGCCTTGGAAGCCCAAAAAACAGGTAGAGAAAGAGAAACAAAGTTTGATATAAATGGAGCCAAAAGTTAGTCTGTGGAAAATTATTCAAGTTATCAGATATGTAAATCTCTAAGTAGAAAATGAGCTTCTCTGCTGCTGCTGCCGCTAAGTCGCCTCAGTCGTGTCCGACTCTGTGCGACCCCATAGACAGCAGCCCACCAGGCTCCCCCGTCTGCTAGCCCTGGTCAAAACAAAAGTTCTCTTTGTCAAGAAATATACAAATGAATCAGCGTGTACATGTATAAAGTCATCAAAAATAGGGATTTCTTGATAATCCAGTTAGTGAAGAGAAGTGAATCATATGAACTCATTGGAAAATAATAGCATAAAATTCTTGTTATTGTGACATGAAATATTAACACAGACAAAGATAACTAAAAACTCATATTTTCTTATTATAACTAGGACATTGGCAATAATTTGGACAAAATGGATACTGAGTGGCAGCAATACAAAGAATATTCAAGAGGAGTTAGTACACAAGAAACCTTAAAACTGTTTGAAATCTTACAGTTCATGTGTCAAAGAATCTTGATAGAAATTTCCCCAAATTTCACAATAGCTCACATTTTTACAATAACATCCTTAGCAATTATGGTATATGTACCTTAAAAATATGAACTATTAAAATTTTAAAAGAGCAAATGTTGATTGACCATCAGAAGAAATGTGAGTTCACTTTTGTCTTTAGAAAAATGAGAACAAAAAATTATCTTATAAAAAGGAAAATTAAACATATCAGTTCAGTTCAGCCACTCAGTCGTGTCCGACTCTTTGCGACCCCATGAATCGCAGCACGCCAGGTATTCCTGTCCATCACCATCTCCCGGAGTTCACTCAGATTCACGTCCATCGAGTCCGTGATGCCATCCAGCCATCTCATCCTTGGCCGTCCCCTTCTCCTCCTGCCCCCAATCCCTCCCAGCATCAGAGTCTTTTCCAATGAGTCAACTCTTCGTATGAGGTGGCCAAAGGACTGGAGCTTCAGCTTTAGCATCATTCCTTCCAAAGAAATCGCAGGGTTGATCTCCTTCAGAATGGACTGGTTGGAGCTCCTTGCAGTCCAAGGGACTCTCAAGAGTCTTCTCCAACACCACAGTTCAAAAGCATCAATTCTTCAGTGCTCAGCCTTCTTCACAGTCCAACTCTCACATCCATACATGACCACAGGGAAAACCATAGCCTTGACTAGATGGACTTTAGTCAGCAAAGTAATGTCTCTGCTTTTGGATATGCTATCTAGGTTGGTCATAACTTTTCTTCCAAGGAGTAAGCGTCTTTTAATTTCATGGCTGGAGTTACCATCTGCAGTGATTTTGGAGCCCCCAAAAATAAAGTCTGACACTGTTTCTCCACTGTTTCCCCATCTATTTCCCATGAAGTGATGGGACCGGATGCCATGATCTTCGTTTTCTGAATGTTGAGCTTTAAGCCAACTTTTTCACTCTCCTCTTTCACTTTCATCAAGAGGCTTTTTAGCTCCTCTTTACTTTCTGCCATAAGGGTGGTGTCATCTGCATATCTGAGGTTATTGATATTTCTCCCGGCAATCTTGATTCCAGCTTGTGTTTCTTCTTAAACATATACAGCCAAAAAAAGGGCAAAAAGAGAAAAGAACAAGAAAGGAAAGCATTTTATATATAATTAATTGACAAAAATACTTATTTTGGGATTTTATAAAATTGGAGATATTTGTTAGCTTTTTAAAATCCATGATTTCTTTTCAAATTCTCAATAAATAATTTTTCCTTATTTTCTTTTGATAAAGTTGTTGTTTTCCCTTCAGTTCAGTTCAGTTCAGTTGCTCAGTCATGTCCGACTCTTTGCGACCTCATGGACTGCAGCAAGCCAAGCCTCCCTGTCCATCGCCAACTCCTTGAGTTTACACAAACTCAGGTCCATTAAGTCAGTGATGCCATCCAACCTTCTCATCCTCTGTCGTCCTCTTCTCCTCCTGCCTTCAATCTTTCCCAGCATCAGGGTCTTTTCAAATGAGTCAGCTCTTCGCATCAGGTGGCCAAAGTATTGGATTTTCAGCTTCAACATCAGTCCTTCCAATGAACATCCAGGACTGATCTCCTTTAGGATGGACTGGTTGGATCTCCTTGCAGTCCAAGGGATTCTCAAGAGTCTTCTCCAATACCACAGTTCAAAAGCTTCTGTTCTTCAGGGCTCAGCTTTCTTTATAGTCCAATTCTCACATCCATACATGACTAGTAGAAAAACCATAGCCTTCCTTTAAAGAGGGCAATACAAATTATATCCAAACTTTAGACTCCATGAAATCTGAATCCACTTAGTATGTCAGTCAGATTCCTTTAGTTGAAAGTGATAAAAAAAAAAAAGAAAAGAAAAGAATAGCTGACTTTGGCAACAACAATGAGATGTGAAAACTCAAGTGTGGCTGTGCCCAGGGTCTCCGATTATGCTGTTGGGTTCTAGCCCCATGCCTTCCAGTGCTTAGCTTGTTT
>NW_024070200.1:50815489-50869385 GCF_014754425.2 Oryx dammah
ATCTCCTGGTAGGAAGATGACTGCAGGCAGTGAGGCTTCTACCCTATCCTCACAACAGTTTCAACACTTCTGACAAGAGTCCTGCATTAGATCTCCTTGGCTTAGATTAGCTAATGAGCTCATCCATGAACAAAGTCAGGGGACTATTAGTCTCTAGCTATCCAGAGCTGAACTGTGTGCCAACCTCTCATCCATCTCATGAACAAGCTGGAATGAGAAAGTGAGAAAATGGACGTCCCTGGTGGCTCAGGAGATAAGAATCCACCTGCAAATGCAGGGTGTTTGATTTGTGATCCCAGAAGATCCCATAGGCTGCAGAGCACCAAGCCTGGAAGCCGCACCTACTGGGCCCTCATGACAAAACTACCAAAGCCCGTGCACCCTAGGGTCTGTGCTCCACAACAAGAGACACTACTGCAATGAGAAGGCAACACGCCAGAGCTAGGGAGTAGCTCCCACTCACCACAGCTGGAGAAAAGCCTGGGCAGCAGCAGAGACCCCCCACAGACAAAAAACTAAATTAATTTTTTAAAAGAGAAAAAAATGAGAAGATTATTCCCTAAAGAAAATCAGGACATTGATATTAACAGAGGAGAAATGGATACTGGCTCAGCAAAAACAGAACAACTCCAAGACGCATATATTCTTCTATATTTTCTGTTAGGACCTGGTTGGGAAAGATTGAAGGCAGGAGGAGAAGGGGACAACAGAGGATGAGATGGTTGGATGGAATCACTGACTCAATGGACAGGAGTTTGGGCAAGCTCTGGGAGGTGGTGATGGACAGGGAAGCCTGGCGTGCTGCAGTCCATGGGGTCGCTAAGAGTCAGACATGACTGAACGACTGAACTGAACTCAACTAGGCCCAGAAGGCTTATGACCATAACAAGAGACATACGCCTGGCTACAGACTGGGAAGGAGGAGGAAAGGATCATGGAATTCTCATCAGAATTTCTGTTTCTATACTTTTTTTTGAAATTTGACCATATTTTTAAATTATAAGTTTAAAATACAGTTTTGTTCCTAAATAGTTGCTAGATCTGGAAGGGAAACAACAGGACCAAAGATTCATCATGAATAGTGTTTGACAAAGGATACAAGTTTCATTTAGTCATAACATGTGCTACCATTACTGGGTACCTGACTTGTTCCAGACATGGGGTTAGATGCTTTACATATGTATTTCTGATCTTCACAATCATTACAAATGTATTCTTATGCATACTTTGAGGGTGAAGAATGTGACCCTCAAACAGATTGACTAAATCACCCAAGATCACCCAGTTTGTGTATAGAACAGCCAATATCCAAACTTCCAAACTGGTATTTTGTATTATATTACACTGCCTCTAAAATATTTTGCCATACTTCAAACCTTTATTATGCCTGTATGTGACCATATGGGGTTTCCCTCGTGGCTCAGTGGTAAAGAATCCACCTGCCAATGGAGGAGATGAGGGTGGAGGAGATCCCCTGAAGGCGGAAATGGTAACTCATGCCAGTATTCCTGCCTGGAAATCCCATGGGCAGAGGAGATTGGTGGGCTACAGTCCATGGGGTCGCAAAAGAGTCAGATACAATTTAGCAACTAAACAACAACATTTGACGGTATAGTGTAGAAGAAATCTTGCTAAAATATATCAGATCACAGTCCTATTTTTTATAGCATATAAATGCTCCCATTGTAGCTCCAATATTCTGCAAAAATGGTATACATCCCAGCTCCCAAATAAGTAGTGATCTTGTTAGATCAATTTTAATGAAGTATCTGGTGCTGGCAGAAGGTACCATGTTGAGTTAATATGAGAGAAATATTGCCATTGTAGGCTTTGATATGGTAAAAAAGAGAGTCCAATACATTCTGAAAGTTACCAGGACATTTTTAGTCTCCATGCTTCAGCCTTCTTTCTGCACAGATGCTTGTACAAGCTTAATCTGCTTTAAAAGGCCTCATTAGAAACATTGTGTAGTTCTGTGGCACTTTACATTTTGTGAAGCAAATTTGTAAGTTAGTGTTGAAAGAGATTTGAAGAAGGATGAAAGGTGGGGGAGATATTCAGCTTCTCTGTTCCCCAGGAAGAAATCAGAACAAGTGAACCTAGAGAAAGCAGTAAGACTTCTAGGTCCTACACATCGCATCAGCCCTTCTCAGGCCCCATTTTGTGCCCAGCACAGGAAATGGGAAACACGTGTTATTCTGCAGGGTTATTATGATGAAGATGGAACCAACTTTGCAACATACGACAGTCTTTTCCCAAAATGGCAGCATAAATAATTAGTAGAGCCAACACTCAACTCTTCCAAAGGAAGGAAGAGTTACAGTGGTGAGTTCCATGAGTTGATAGCATTAAACTATTAAGGAGAAGATCCAAGAGTCATGATTTTCTACATGTAAAAGAAGATGTAGCCTGGGCAGAGGTGGTGGTGGGTCATGTTGTTGCCATGAAGATTTAAAGAACATACAAAACAACTCTAAAAGAACAGATTTTTTAGTAAAGCAAGCTTGAAAGTGTCTTCTGGCAAATGCCTATGTCTTATAACTCCAGGAAAACGTGTAAGTGTTCCAAGAGAAACATATTTAGATTGGAAAAGGGGCAGCAAATCTTGTAACTACACTCTATTCTCATCTTTTCCCATTCCTCCAGGTAAACCTCACACAAACTGAGAACTTAAAACTGAAGTAAGGTTTACAGGAGTTTTCAAAAAATAAGTGATTGTTGTTACTACTAATAAAATCCACTTAATCTGTGAATTGCAGATGAAACAAATTACCCATAATATTGAAGAAAAGGAGAAATCCAGCCTGCTTCATGGGAAAAAGATGACCTCATGTACTAATGCATTGTAGTGACCGTTGAGAGGAAAATTGTCCAGGCTTGGATATTATACCTAATCAAGTCTCTTAATGCATTTTTATTGGCACTTTATGTTTTCCTCCACAGAAATGCTAATCAGAATGATCTGTGAGCTGTTTAAAGAGTTTCTCAGGGACAATAATGAGAAATAGAGGAACTACAGTCAAGGAGATTTTATGATATCTCTCTGTCTTAACTTTCTTCATTAGTCAAGTCTTTTCCTCTGGTCATGAGTATATTAAAATGGGGCCTAGAAGGGCTGAGAACCATCAAGAATGCCTTTAAAAAATATTTAAAAGGTCCACATATTGTATTATAAACATGACAAAAGGTCCACGAATAGATGCTCAACATTACTAATCATCAGGAAAATGTAAATAAAAATCACACAAAGGTATTACATCATATCTACTAGAATGGTGGTGGTTTAGTTGCTAAGTTGTGTCCTATTCTTGCAACCTCATGGAATATAGCCTACCAGGCTCCTCTGTCCGTGGGTTTCTCTAGGCAAGAATACTGGAGTGGGTTGTCATTTCCTTCTCCAGGGGATCTTCCCAACCCAGGAAGAACCCAGGTCTCCTGCATTACAGGTAGATTCTTTACCAACTGAGCTACAAGGGAAGCCCTATCTACTAGAATGGCTATTATAGAAAAGATAATAGTCAGTGTTGTTGAGAAAGTGGAGAAAAAGGAACCCTCCTGCACTGCTGATGGGAATATAAATTGGTGCAGCCACCATGGAAAAGATAGGAGCTTCCTTAAAAAAATCTAAAGAGAACTACCAAATTATCCAGCAATTCTACTTCTGGGTATTTATATAAAGAAAAGAAAAGTCACTGTCTCAAAAAGGTATCCTTTATACCTTTATGTTCATTGCAGCATTACTTACATTAGCCAAGAGTGGGAAACAATCTAAGTGTCCATTGAGAGATGAATGGAGAAAGAAAATGTGATGGATATATAATTCAGCCATAGAAAGAGAAATCCTGCCATTTGGGACACCATGGATTCACCTTGAGGGCATTATGCTAAATGAAATAAGTCAGACAGAGAAAGATGAATACTGTATGACCTGACTTGTATGTGGAATCTAAAAACCAAACTCAAGTGATACAGAGGATCGGTGGTTGCCAAAAGTGGAGGGCTAGTAGGTGGGAAAATGGGTTAAAGATAAAATTAATAATACTAATAATAATGTGATACCTACATATTTAATGAATATGCAAGGAAAAAATCAAAATATGCTAAAATCATAATTAAGGAATTCATGAATATAAAAGTTGAAATCAGTGATTTAAAAGACAGGAAGAAATTAAAATCATGAATAAAATCCATCACAAGATTTTATTTGTGATTCATCTCAGAGCTAGCAGATGTAGCCTGAGAACAATTTTTTTTTTTTAATGGATGAACTATTTTCTAGACCCATTACACATCTGAGAAAGGTTCTTCTGATAATTCTGCCTAAAAACAGAATGTTATCAGGGGACAGGATTATTAAGTAACAACAATTTCTCACTTAAAATTAAGTAGGTATTTATCAGCTGGCAATATTGTAAACAGTCTGATGTTAGCATTATTCCATTAAAAAATTGTATTTCTCTGCTTTATCTTCATAAGTATCTCTTTTGAGTGAGGTAATTTTTTTTGTCAGTACTTTCAGATTATGAAAGAGTGCTTCTATTTTTCGGTTTAATGTTTTCTTCTGTTAAATGTTTGATGATTATTTTTGCTTGCTTATTCTGGATACTTCCTGAGGATGACTTTTATTAATACATGAGTCCTTATTTTCTGTCATTCTTAACATTCTTTTTAAGAAGAAAAGAAAAGAATCAGTATGCGATGAATGTGTACTAGAGAAACAATAAAAAACACATCAATGTTCCCTAACTTTGGGGAATAACAGTCTAAGATAATAAATATTCTATTAATTTGTATATCTATTTAGTTACTTTTATATAACTTTTAAACTTTTCTTATTTCCCCTCACCACATTCTTAGAACTCTAGCTTATTATCTACATACTGTCTTAATGTCCTACTGTGTTAATTTTATTTTTAGTATTCTTAATACAAGTTGCATTTCTTTTTCTTGGGGATGGTCTTGATTCCCGTCTCCTATACAGTGTCACAGACCTCCATCCATAGTTCTTCAGGCACTCTATCAGATCTAATTCCTTGAATCTATTTGTCACTTCCACTGTATAATCATAAGGGATTTGATTTAGGTCATACCTGAACGGTCTAGTGGTTTTCCCTACTTTCTTCAATTTAAATCTGAATTTGGCAATAAGGAGTTCATGATCTGAGCCACAGTCAGCTTCTGGTCTTCTTTTTGCTGACTGTATAGAGCTTCTCCATCTTTGACTGCGAAGAATATAATCAATCTGATTTCAATATTGACCATCTGGTGATGTCCATGTGTAGAGTCTTCTCTTGTGTTTTTGGAAAGAGGGTGTTGGCTATGACCGCTGTGTTCTCTTGGTGAAACTCTATTAGCCTTTGCCTTGCTTCATTCCATATTCTGAGGCCAAATTTGCCTGTTACCCCAGGTATTTCTTGATTTCCTACTTTTGCATTCCAGTCCCCTATAATGTAAAGGACATTTTTTGGGGGTGTTACTTCTAGAAGTTCTTGTAAGTCTTCATGGATCCATTCAACTTCAGCTTCTTCAGCATTACTGGCTGGGGCATACATAGACTTGGATTACTGTGACATTGAGTGATTTGCCTTGGAAATGAACAGAGATCATTCTCTCATTTTTGAGATTGCATCCAAGTACTTCATGGACAATAGATGGGGAAACAGAGGAAACAGTGTTAGACTTCATTTTTCTGGGCTCCAAAATCACTGCAGATGGTGACTGCAGCCATGAAATTAAAAGACGCTTACTCCTTGGAAGAAAAGTCATGACCCACCTAGATAGCATATTCAAAAGCAGAGACATTACTTTGCCGACTAAAGTCCGTCTAGTCAAGGCTGTGGTTTTTCCTGTGGTCATGTATGGATGTGAGAGTTGGACTGTGAAGAAGGCTGAGTGCTGAAGAATTGATGCTTTTGAACTGTGGTGTTGGAGAAGACTCTTGAGAGTCCCTTGGACTGCAAGGAGCTCCAACCAGTCCATTCTGAAGGACATCAGCCCTGGGATTTCTTTGGAAGGAATGATGCTAAAGCTGAAACTCCAGTCCTTTGGCCACCTCATGTGAAGAGTTGACTCATTGGAAAAGACTTTGATGCTGGAAAGGATTGGGGGCAGGAGGAGAAGGGGACAGACAGAGGATGAGATGGCTGGATGGCATCACTGACTCGATGGATGTGAATCTGAGTGAACTCCAGGAGTTGATGATGAATACTGATGCCTGGCGTGCTGCAATTCATGGGGTCGCAGAGTTGGACAAGACTGAGCGACTGAAATGAACTGAACTGAACTGCCTTTTGGACTGTTTTGTTGACCATGATGCCTACTCCATTTCTTCTAAGGGATTCCTGCCCACAGTAGTAGATATAATGGTCATCTGAGTTAAATTCACCCATTCCTGTCCATTTTAGTTCACTGATTCCTAGAATGTCAACGTTCACTCTTGCCATCTCCTGTTTGACCACTTCCAATTTGCCTTGATTCATGGACCTGACATTCCAGGTTCCTATGCAATATTGCTGTTTACAGCATTGGACTTTGCTTCTATCACCAGTCACATCCACAGCTGGGTGTTGTTTTTGCTTTGGCTCCATCCCTTCATTCTTTCTGGAGTTATTTCTCCACTGATCTCCAGTAGCATATTGGGCACCTACCAACCTGGGGAGTTCACCTTTCAGTGTCCTAACTTTTTGCCTTTTCATACTGTTCATGGGGTTCTCGAGGAGAGAATACAGAAGTGATTTGTCATTCCCTTCTCCAGTGGACCACATTTTTTCAGAACTCTCCATCATGACCCATTCATAAAATTAGAGACACCAAGAGAACATTTCATGCAAACATGGGCTCAATAAAGGACAGAAATGGTATGGACCTAACAGAAGCAGAAGATATTGAGAAGAGGTGGAAAGAATACACAGAAGAACTATACAAAAAAGATCTTCACGACCCAGATAATCACAATGGTGTGATCATCAACCTAGAGCCAGACGTTCTGGAATGTGAAGTCAAGTGGGCCTTAGGAAGCATCTCTACGAGCAAAGCTAGTGGAAGTAATGGAATTCCACTTGAGCTATTTCAAATCCTAAAAGATGATGCTGTGAAAGTATTGCACTCAATAAGCCAGCAAATTTGGAAAACTCAGCAGGGGCCATAGGACTGAAAAAGATCAGTTTACATTCCAATCCCAAAGAAAGGCAATGCCAAAGAATGCTCAAACTACCACACAATTGTACTCACCTCACACACAAGCAAAGTAATACTCAAAATTCTCCAAGCCAGGCTTCAACAATAGGTGAACCGTGAACTTCCAGATGTTCAAGTTTAATTTAGAAAAAGCAGAGGAACCAGAGATCAAATTGCCAACATCCACTGGATCATTGAAAAAGCAAGAGAGTTCCAGAAAAATATATACTTCTGCTTTATTGACTATGCCAAAACCTCTGATTGTATGGACCACAACAAACTCTGGAAAATACTGAAAGAGGTGGGAATACCAGACCACCTGACCTGCTTCCTAAGAAATCTGTATGCAGGTCAGGAAGCAACAGTTAGAACTGGACATGGAACAACAGACTGGTTGCAAATAGGGAAATGAGACTATCAATGCTGTATATTGTCACCCTACTTATTTAACTTATATGCAGAATACATCATGAGAAACGCTGGGCTGGATGAAGCACAAGCTGGAATCAAGATTGCTGGCAGAAATATCAATAACCTCTGATATGTAGATGATACCACCCTTATGGGAGAAAGCAAAGAAGAACTAAAGAGCCTCTTGATGAAAGTTAAAGAAGAGAGTGAAAAAGTTGGCTTAAAACTCAACATTCAGAAAACTAAGATCATGACATCTGGGCCCATCATGTCAAGGCAAATAGATGGGGAAACAGTGGAAACAGTGTCAGACTTTATTTTTTTTTTGGGGGGGGGGCTCCAAAATCACTGTAGATGGTGACTGCATCCATGAAATTAAAAGATGCTTGCTCCTTGGAAGAAAAGCTATGACCAACCTAGGCAACATATTAAAAATCAGAGACATTACTTTGCCAACTAAGGTCCATCTAGTCAAAGCTATGGTTTTTCTAGTAGTCATGTATGGATGTTAGAGTTGGGATATATAGAAAGCTGAGCATCAAAAATTTGCTGCTTTTGACCTGTGGTGTGGGAGAAGACTCTTGAGGGTCCCTTGGACTGCAAGGAGATCCAACCAGTGAATCCTAAAGGAAATCAGTCCTGAATATTCATTGGAAGGACTGATGTTGAAGCTGAAACTCCAGTACTTTGGTCACCTGATGGGAAGAACTGACTCATTTGAAAAGACCCTGATGCTGGGAAAGATTGAAGGCAGGAGGAAAGGGGATGACAGAGGATGAGATGGATGGTAGGCATCACCGACTCAATGGACATGAGTTTGAGTCAAGTCTGGGAGTTGGCAATGGATAGGGAGGCCTGGCTTGCTGCAGTCCATGGTGTTGCAAGGAGTCTTACTTGACTGAGTGACTGAACTGAACTCACTGAATACGTGTTTTGGGCCTTTAACTACATCTTAAAGCATTTCCCTATTTGAAACATTTATGTAAACTTCTCTTTTGTTGCAGATTGTATCTCATCCTAATTTATCCCTGTATCTTTAGTATTAATTCATGATTTTTGGCTTTTATTGGTCTGCTTCTGTCTCACTGGGCTTGTAGCTATATAAACGGATGTGGCATGAGCAGTTAAGTTTTGAACTAATCTGCTCTCTGAAACCATAAACAGAAATAACTTTTTCTGTATTTGGGAAATTTCTGATGCAGAGTCTTAGTCCTTGAGGATGTTGTGTTGTTGTTTTGTTTTGTTTTTTTTTTTCAAAAGCATACTGATTTGAAAGGGAAGCTAGAAGAAGCAAACCATATATTGTTGTTCAGTCTCTCAGTCGTGTCCAACTCTTTGAGACCCATGGACTGCAGTACTCCAGACTTCCCTGTCATTCACTATCTCCCAGAGCTTGCTCAAACTCATGTCCATCGAGTCAGTGATCCCATCCAACCATCTCATCCTCTGTCATCTCCTTCTCCTCCTGCCTTCTATCTTTCCCAGCATCAGGGTCTTTTCCAATGACTCTGCCCTTCACATCAAGTGGCCAAATTAGTGGAGCTTTAGTATCAGTTCTTCCAATGAACATTCAGGGTTGATTTCCTTTAGAACTGACTGGTTTTATCTCCTTGCAGTCCAAAGGACTCTCATGAGTCTTCTCTAGCACCACAAAATTTGGAAGCATCAATTCTTTGGCGCTCAGCCTTCTGTATGGTCCAACTCTCACATCTGCACATGACTACTACAAAAAACCATAGCTTTGACTATATGGATCTTTGTTGGCAAAATGTTGTTTTTCTTTAATTTTTCTTTCTTTCCTCCTTCCTTTTTCTCCCTTATTTCCTTCTTTGTCTTCTTTTCTTCTTCCATTATTTTCTATACCATGTCCCATTCTCAAGGTAATGGGGCATCTTTTTTTTTTCTCTCTCTTTCTCATCCCTTCAACTTCAAGTGAGGTTTCCCAAGTTTGGCATGAATGTCTGGGTAGAATTCTCCAGGCTCATGTTTCCAATCTAGTAGTGGTTACTATGCTAACCAAATGGAGTGGGAAACTTGTTAAAAAAAAAAAAAAAGACCCTGGAAAATCAAATAGCCTTATAATATATTAGTAGTTGAGGCACTGTAAAGGGTGATTGCATGTCCAAAAACATTTTAGAGCAGAGATTCCCAGAAGATGGTTCAGGACCAGTGGCATCAGCATGCCGCCCCAGGGAATTTGTTAAAAAAGCAAATTATTGGGTCCCATTCTAGATCTGTTGAATTGGAGACTCTAGAGATGGAGCCTAGAAATTTGTGCTTCAACAAACCCTCGAGGTTATTCTGATATACACTAAAGTTTGAGAAACAGTATCTTAGTGACTAAAGCTTATCATAACCAGTTTACTGTGAGACTGGGTTCCTAGTTTAGCATATAGCCTACCATCCCAGCAACTGAGTTGAGAACAGATGAAAATAAATATAATAGGTGGTTACACTGTTTACTTATTCATTCAGTCAACTTCTGTGTCCAGCTATGCACCCACCCGGTACTGAAAATACTAGGAAGAGTTCCCAGAGCAGTGACAGATGGAAACATGGAAGCATCTAAATTATAAAGTACTCTGGACAGCACAGGCTTTGAAAGACTGCTATGAGAACACTTCAGTTGACCCGGAGGCATAGGCAAGGCCTCACAGAAAAGAAAATATTTGAACTGGAACTTGGAGTCTGTTGCAAAAAAGATGGTTTGCAGAAAGAGGTCAAAGATAATGCAAGTGAATGTAATATGAAAGGCTTATGGGATTAAGAGAAATTCCCAAGAGAATATGTTAAGAAAATCTTGTTTCAATGTTAAGAGTGTGTGTTAGTAGCTCAGTTGTGTCCAATTCTGTGACCCCACCCACCATGGACTGTAGCCCGCCAGGCTCCTCTGTCCATGGCATTATCCAGGCAAGAGTATTGGAGTTGGTTGCCCTTTCCTCCTCCAGGGGATCTTCCTAACCCAGGGATCAAACCTGTGTCTCCTGCATTATAGGTGGATTCATTACCATCTGAGCCACCAGGGAAGCATCAGTGCCAAGAGAGGTCACATTAATAGGAATGATGGAACCTGGATTCAAACAGAGTTTGACTCAGAGTGGATCCAAAGTTAAGGACAAGAGTCATGACCTCTAGACAAAGTGCTGAAGACAACAAGCCAGGTTTGAGGTCCCTGGAAGCAGTTTTGGCATAGTCAGAGCCCACTTCATCTGCTCTGGAAGTGTCACTGGAGACATATTGGATATGACGTCTCACTGGAACCATAGCATGAGGTCTGATTCCATGTACCCTCCTCCAACTGAGCTCTCCAGTTGGTGAAATCTTCCCTAAGAACTGAGGAACTGTGAAAAGCTGCAGTGTGTCAGGGAATTTGGCAGCCAGACTTGGAATCCTATATTTGATACATGGTCCCATCATATATCCCAATGTCTAGAATTTGGGATCAATCTTCTTTGGATATAGGACTCTAGCATAGCTTGAATTAGAAAGAAATTCTCCCTTTAAGCCAAGTTTCTTGGAGTTTTTTGAGCAATAAACTTGAACTTGCCAGATGCATTGGGATTTTTTTAAATAGACTTTCTTAACTGAAAAGTTATATGGCAGTCAGAATGGCAGAGCTCCTGATGCCAGTGCCTAGGAGACCGTGTAGATGACAGAAGCTGGATTCTATGATTTTGACATATGAGTTTTAAAGAATTAGAGAAAAGAAAGCTCAATATCAGAAGTTTTGACCCGAAGAGAGTTTGTAGGTGTCTTTGGTTCTGGAGAAAAAGATATAACAGTTCTGGAAATTATCAGAAGAGAAGGAATATGGTTTGAATGCCAGGCATTATGCTAGAAATTTTCTCATGTGCCAGGCTATTTAATTCTCACACAAGGAGGCTAGGAGAAGGAATTAGCATCACCATACTCAGAAGAGAAAATGTGTGCTCAGAAAGATTTGACAAATTATCCCAAATCTCACATAGCTAAAAGTGGCAAGTTGTTGTTTAGTTGCTAAGTCATGTCCGACTTTTTGCCATCCAATGGACTGTGGCATTCTGGGCTTCCCTGTCCTTCACTATCTCTTGGAGTTTGCTCAAATTCATGTGCATTGAGTTGGTGATGCCATCCAACCATCTCATCTTCAGCTGCCCTCTTCCCCAGGGTTCAAACCCAGGCCTGCAGGATGCCAGTAACTTCCTCTTACTGAACCCACCAATCTCCTTTGATCATTCTATCTCATCTTCTCTTATGAGCTTCAGCCTAGCTACAGAGTCCTGGGTATCTCTTGATGGCTTAGGGCCAGAGCAGCAACTTTTAATAGTTCCACAAAATATATCTGCAACAGGTTTCAGTGAGTCGAGTAGAATGGGGCCAGATTTATGAAGTTCAGAAACATTAAATTCTTCCTTTTCCTGCTTTCTGCCAATCAAAAAATACAATGGTTTCTCATTCTCCAAGGCTGCATTCAGAAGCTCAGGCTTCCAGGATACAGGAAACTTATTGAGGAACAAAGTTCTAAAGTTCTCCCAACAGGGACAGAGGAGGCTCCACAATCATCCAGGGTCCAGCTCACTCTGAATGGGCAAGTTTCCCAGGCCCTGGAGCGACATCTGGAATCAGACATAAAGACTAAGGTAAGGGGATCATCCGAGGTGGGGCCATTTGTTCAATCATGTGTCCCCTCACTCAACTGATATTTATTTTGGCAGGCCAGGAAAGAAGTGTGGAAAGCAGCCAAAATCTTCATTCTACTGCAAGCCCAGAAGTTCCATAAAACTGGGTGGGGGCTAATATCAGACCGATGAGGTGGAAGCTAGGGCTGAGAGAAGCAGGATATGGGGCAATAGGAAGGCAGGTCTGTCTAGGAATGGAGCAGATTCAGAACCTGGTTGGAGAGCCAAGGAAAATCCAGGATTCAAGAAAGATGCAATGTCCAAGGGCTCCTAGGGGCCAGGACCATCCAAGTAACGAGGGGCCTGTGGCACAGAGGTAAGGAGGGAGCTGGAGTCTGAGCTACAGAATTTGTGAGTTTCAAACACTGACTTCTTTAATTATCCAAGATCCACATCATTCTTAGCACTTATGCAAACTGGATCCCCTAATATAAGAAAAATTGTTATTTAGTTGCTAAGTCGAGTCCAACTCTTTTGCGACCCCATAGACTGTAGCCCACCAGGTTCCTCTGACCTGGGGATTTCCCAGGCAGGAATACTGGAGTGGGTTGCTGTTCCTTTCTCCAGGGGATCTTCCCAACCCAGGAATCGAACCCTCATCTCTTGCATTGTCAGGCAGATTCTTTACTACTGAGCCATCAGGAAAGCCCAGAAGAAAAAGACAATCTGTGAAAGGTCAGGTGGGCAAGAGGAAATAAAGAAGTGGAGAGCTAGGCAGTTTTAGCAGCTCTGGAGACAGTCTGGGTTTCATGGTAAAATGCAGTGCACCATTCGGCTGCATGGAAACTGACACCCCAGGGTTTTGCGAAGTCTCATCTAATCCATACTGGGAATACAAAAAGATTAATGAGTTTAAGTTTCACAAGGTAAGTCCTGCTGAAAATGCATATGCTTGCTAAAATATCCTTAACCCAATCAAGGTCCATTTAGACTGGCTTACTTTTGAAAAAAAAAAAAAAAAGATACTGTTAATTTTCTCAAGTGGTAATAAAGAGAGATAAATTTATTTATTTGGCCTTGCCAAGTGATACGTGGGCTCTTAGTTCCCTGAAGAGGGATCGAACCAGCACCTCCTGTGTTGGAAGCACAAAGGTGTTACCATTTGAACTGCTAGGGAAGTCCCCAAATGGAAAGATTTAAAAGCAAACCCTGGGCATCCCAGGTGGCGCTAGTGGTAAGAAACCTGTCTGCCAGTGGAGGAGACACAAGAGACATGGGTTTGATCCCTTGAGTAGGAAAAGGCAACTTACTCCAGTATTCTTGCCTGGAAAACCCATGGGCGGAGGAGCTTGGCGGGCTACAGTCCATGGGATTACAAAGTCGAACATACACAGGCAAAAACATGGCTGTTGTTGTTAAAAGCAAACCCTAATTTTGGAGATTTATTTCTAAACTTTACCATCTCAGATAGAAATAATTTTTGCTCATTCTTCTTATCCTAGATTGGAAAATTAAGAGTATTTTTTATGTAGTTTACAATTTAAAAATTTCACCATGTTCTCAGAGCCCAGGTCTTATTAACATGAGTGAGTACAAGCAAACATTTCCTCTGAGTAAACCAACTGGGATGAGAGCTGCTTCTGCAACTGCCATGCATCCAACTAGTGTTGATGGAATGGAAATACTAAGGAGATTATGCCCAGGAAGATCTGAATTGGTGTCTCAAGCTCACCAAACATACCAAGCATTAAATACCAGTGAGTATGAGGGCTTCCCTGGTGGCTTGATGGTAAACAATCTGCCTGCCAATGCTGGAGGCACAGCTGTGATCCTTGAGTTGGGAAGATCCCCTGAAGGAAATGGCGACCCACTCCAGTATTCCTGCCTGGGAAATCCCATGGACAGAGGAGCCTGGTGTGCCATAGTCCATGGGGTCGCAATGAGTCAGACATGCCTGAGCCACTAAACAGCACACAAGTGAATCTTATCTGCTGGTGACACACTAACACCTTTCATTTCATCATTTCTTCAAGTTTTCCTTCCCTCCTTCTCTCCCTCCGAGAAGGATGCTCTTAAACTCAAAACCTACTCACGTCTGCATGTGATGTTTTTTTCCCCAATCACCGCTCCACCCCTAGCCTCTTCTAGTTCACAGTGCATACCCAGAGACGATGCTCAAGACACAGGAAGAAACTGACTTAGAGAAGCCGAGGCTCAGTGGGAATCCTGAGTCTTGTCATAAACGGCACCTCCAAAAGTCAATTTGTCCAGGGCACCCTCACAGACAATAAAACACGACGGGATGGTGCCCCACACAATAGCTACCATTTTTCCTCCTCTTTTCTTTCACCTTTCCAAAAACCACCTACAGATTGCTTCATCAGGCATCTTCTTTGCAGCTCTGTATCGGAGCCTTCTCAGAGCCCTCCCTCCAGGAAGCAGTTTGCTAGATTGGTAGCCGACACTGTCTCATCATGAAGCACCCAGATCAGTGGCTGCTTTTTGCCTTCAGCCCGGCCGGGCGCCTGAGAGAACATAGATTGCTGAGTCACCTCGTAAATTGTTTCAGATGAATTTTTCTTTCCTGTTAACATACCGCAGCAGGAGGAGGTGGCAGGGGGAAGGATGTTGAGCAAAGAGAGACAAGGTTGAGAGGAAAGGGCTCCAGGGAGCTGGAGGGAGGGAGGGTGAAAGGATGGGATTTAGTTGCCTTCTCGGTTACGGCAATCAATTTCAGCCGTAATAATACAATAACACAGAGGGGGAAAAGCAGACGGGACAGAAGTGATAAAATGGAAATGAATCCTCATTACCTCGCTGAAGAGCGGGCCGCAGCTGCTGCTATGGTTTTGTCACCAGGCAAGGGGGCATTTCATCCCAGTGCTTGTCATGTGGGTCTGGGCAAAGAAGGGGAGAAGAGAAAAACAGGCACTGTGATGTTTAGCTGCAGAGCCGTGAGTCTGGCCAGCAGGGACTGGGGAGTCTCAGATAGGCTCTAAGATTGACTTTCCCTTCCCTCTGCTCATCTCCCCAAGCTCCCACCTTCTGGCTGTGGGGGAAAGTGCCTTGGCTCTCTCAATCAAATAACGGAAGCACTCAGAGCTTTACCTGGCTTCCAGTTTTCCAGCAGGAGATCGCATCACCCCATAAAGTGTGAGTGTGCATGGGCTATAGGCGATGGAGGGGCAGTGAATCCATACTGCACAGTTAAGCATGTGTCTGGAGTTGGGGGCGATGGTGGACGACAGGACACATGGTCAAGGAAACCTCTAAGACTCCTTGCCTGTCTTCCAGCCCGTACTCCTAAGCAGGATGTAGACAAAGATGCATTTTTGCCAGTTCGATCACTGGGTTAGGAAGATGCCCTGCAGAAGGAAATCACAACCCACTCCAGTTTTCTTGTCTGGACAGAGGGGCCTGGCGGCCTAGAGTTGCAAAGAGTCAGACATGACTTAGTGACTAAACAACGCCAACAAACTGAAACCGCTTCTTTTGTCATTCAAGAACTCTCTATTAATTGGCCCCAAATCATTGCACCCAGTTCTTTAAGCTCTCTGCTGATTTAGCTTTATTTAACTACCCACTGTTCCTAGAAAATGCCTGTATTTCCCACACATGTTGGCTTGCATGCCCTTCTCTGCTTCTTGTGTCTTTTTTCCTAGCATTAGACATCTGAGTCTCATCATCCTTAAAGACACAGATCCCATGGTTGTAAATGACATCTCCCTTTTGTAAATTCCTTTCTAACATCTCTAATTAGTTTACTGTATATCTTGGACCATAGTTACTTGTACAGGTGTCCCTTACTGAACTGTAACACATTTAGAGACAAACATTTTCATCTATACAGGGTCTATTGCGGTGAAAAAGAGCTATCTACATAGTAGGTACACAACATGTGTTTTGTTTGCTTTGTTTTTAATGAATGAATGAGAAGAGCAAGAGAAAAGTGAATGCCTCTTGCTCACAGCCAGTTGCTAGGATCTCTTTCCATCCAATTCTCCAGTCCTCTGTGGATCCTTGGAATGTCAGCTGTTGTTGATTCCAGACTTGATGACAGATTCAGCCCGAGGCCTTTCCAGTTCTAGCCGATACTTCCTCCCATGATCTCCTGGATAAAGCATGCGCTGGCAGGAAGCATTAGCATCCCGACACCCATTATCATATCTTAAATTGGACAACCGGCTCTGTTTGCCTGTGTATTTCAACAGTCTGATTCCCTTCAGAACAGGCCTCCTTCCTGGCTGACCCTGACCCTCCAGATGCATTCTTGTCATCATGGGTGGCTTCCCCTCTCCCCATATCACAGCTTTTTCTATCTTTAATAAGGGCCACCTCCTAGGTGGGGCTTCCTGGGCAGCACTAGTGGTAAAGAATGTGCTTGCCAGTGCAGGAGACTTAAGAGATGTGGGTTCGATTCATGGGTCGGGAAGATCCCCTGGAGGAGGGCATGGCAACCCACTCTAGTATTCTTGCCTGGAGACTCCCAGGGACAGAGGAGCCTGGCAGGTTTCATTCCATAGAGTTCCAAAGAGTCGAACACAACTGAAGCAACTTAACACACACACACACACCCCTTTGTGAATCTGAGTCAAGAGTGAAGTAGAACCTGTGTCTAAGATGCCATCCTTTATCTTTAGGGCGGATGCGGTACAGAATACTTACCCAGCAGTTGTCAAAACCTCTTGGGATGGAGACACGGCAGTGACAGTTTTATCCCAGAGCAGAACCTGGACTCGTGAAGAGGCAAGGATGCCCATTTGCAGGTGTGCACTCAAGCACTTCATAATATGTCTTTCTGAACATGGAGTTCATGTCCGGCTGGCAGCATTTGGTTTTCAGGATGTGCCTAGGCAAAAAAATTAAATGCTATTGGATCATGTACAAAATGTCCTTTCCTTTCAATCACCTTTCATCCTCCTGATCACACCAAAGAGAAAGTCTCAGTTTGGTGCTACTCTTGACTACCCTTGAACACTCACCAATTCTGTCTTTCAGCAAAAAGAGGGTAAGCCTGAGGCCTGTAGCCTCAGAGCAGTGCTACATGGCCAGGATTTAAGAATAATGTCTTGTTTTCCTCGTATTGACTGATAGGGTTATCTTTGGTTTACAGAAGATAGTTTATGTCCTGACGATAAAAGTAGCCAATAGTTCTTGAATATTTAATCCACGCAGGCACCACCATGTTTACCACGCTTTGATCTCATTAATCCCCAGGGCAAGCCTATGAATTGGGTGCTATTGTTACATCCTTTTCCAGATGAGAAACTGAAGCAAGGAAAATAGTTAACTGATGTCATATAGCTAAAGAGTGGTGGAGATGGGATGCAAACCCAGTATGGGCTCTTTGGGCTCAGTGGTAAAGAATCGACTTGCCAATGCAGGAGACAGGGGTTTGATCCCTGGGGCGGGAAGATCTCCTGGAAAAGGAAATGGTAATCCATGCCAGTATTCTTGCCTGGGAAATCTCATGGACAGAGAATCCTGGTGGGCTACAGTTCATGGGGCAGCAAAAGAGTTGGACGTTACTTACTGACTAAACAACAATAACAACAATGGGCTCTTTTAATCTCTGCACTAGCTTAAGTGGTTAATCCTCAGCCTACTTAGAGAAGACCTCTTAACATTTCTTTCAGGATCAGTTTATTATTGATGGACACTTTTAGTTTCTGCTTGTCTGGAAAGTTCTTTATCTCTTTTTCAATTCTAAGGGGTAATCTTGCTGGGCAGAGGATCCTAAGATGCAGGTTTTTCCCTGTCGGCACTTTAAATATTGCTTGCCACTGCCTTTTGACCTGTAGAGAAATTAGCTGATAGCTTTATGGGGATTCCCTTCTAACTGACTCTTTTCCTATTTTTGCTTTGAGAATCCTCTCTTTAACTTTAGCCGTTTTAATGATGAAATGTCTTGATGTAAGTCTATTTGGGTTCATCTTGTTTTGGACCCTCTGTGCTTCCTGCAACCTGCTGGCTCATATGGTAAAGAACCTGCCTGCAGTGTAGGAGACACGGCTTCAATTCCTGAATTGGGACGATTCCCTGGAGAAGGGAATGGCAACACACCCCTGTATGATTGCTTGGGAAATCTCCTGGACAGAGGAACCTGGTGGGCTACGATACACGGGGTTCGCAAAAGAGTTGGTCATAAATGAGCATGCATGCACACGCTTCCTGCACCTAGAAATCCGTTTCCTTCTTTAGGATGAGAACTTTTTAGCCATGATTTCATTAAATACATTTTCGACCCCCTTCACCCTCTTTTCTCCTTATGAGACCCCTATAATGCGAAGGTTAGTGTGCTTGATGTTATCGCAGAGATCTCTTAAACTTCATTCAAGAGTCTCCCGAAGATGGTTGTTTTTTAAAAGAACTTTTACTGTAGTTTAGTTGCTTTACAGTGTTGTTAGTTTCTACTGTACAGCAAAGCGAGTCAGCTATACATACATATATGTGCCCTCCTTTCTGGATTTCCTGCCCTTTTAGGTCACCACGGAGTACTGAGTAGAGCTCCCTATGCTATACAATAGGTTCTCTTTAGTTATCTATTTTGTACATAGTCGTGTATATGTCAGTCTCAAACACTATTCTATTACTGCTCATAGTAATAATAGAAAATCCATTTTTGGAAAAAGCTTATTTCAATAAAAATAAAAGAGCAATTAAAATTTAAATAATAACAAATAATAAACAAATAAGGACTTCCCAGGTGGCACTAGTGGTAAGGAACCCGCTTGCCAAGGTAGGAGACACCAGACATGCGGGTTCGATCCCTGGGTTGGGAAGATCCCCTGGAGGAGGGCATGGCAACCGACTCCAGTATTCTTGCCTGGATTTATGATTTATACAAAACCACAGTACTAGATTTCTAACAATGATCCATTTCTTCTAATTCTGCGATTTTTTATTGTGATAGATGCCAGGATGTGCAAAAGGTTACTGGTATGGCCAGGTTCACAGCATGAAGACTTCCTGAATTGAGAATTTAAATTATGTGATATTGCTATTACAGTCTTAACCTCATATGGCACTGGGTTCTACCCAACTCACACTTGGTTCCCAATGCTAGACTCTAAAATGCTTAACAGGGAATTTGGGTGGAAGACTGCGTGTTGAAGATATGCAAAAGCCATGTTCCTTGCAGGAGAATACCAGCAATGAAGCACTTGCCTTCCTTGCAAAGAATAGTAGGGAGGTCTCAAAGACCATCTCTGGCAAAATGTGAAAAGCATTTTCTTTTACCATCTCCAGAGGTCCCTTTATATTTTCTTTTTCTTCTAACAAAGCCAATCAATAAACATTGATCTTATATTGTTTCAGCAAATAATGAACAATAAATATTAAGTATTTTATTGATGGGAAGACAGAGTCTGTGTCCTCCAGGAACTTGGTTTGGTTGGAAGAACAAGAAAAGTAAACATGGAATGTGCCAATTCAATAGACAAAAAAAGAAAATTAGGCCCAGCACTATGCCTGGTGGATAGCAGAAACTCAATATTTGCTGAGTGATTGAATGACTGAAAGGATGAATCCTGAGATCAGAAAAATGTACTTTTCTGGAGCGTACACAGTGATTTGCTTTTCCAGTAAAGCTTCTTCTGATCTCTCTTCAGTACTCTGTACCTTACCCCTCTTTTGGTTGACAGGTTTGCCTTCTCCAATATACGGAGGGCCCCCTGACAGTAAATGTGTTTTTGATGTCTGTCTTTGCCAGAGCCTGGCATAGACTAGGCACTTACTAAAAGTTTATTGAATTCATGTTTATATGAGCTTTATTTCCTGGGATGACTTTCTTCTAACTCTGGTACTTCATGCATTAGAAGTGGGGTGGGAGTTCCTTGGTGTTTATGGATCCTACAAAAATGACTATTTATCCAGCACAGGTATGAGATAAAAACAACTGAGGTCATTTTAATAAAACTTCAGTTTTGCCCTCTAGTTATTTTGCAACCAGCTCTATATGGTTATATTATCCTTTATCAGTTTATAAATCAGTTTCAGTAAGTTCATAAATTTTGTATTATGTGTCACAAGAATTTGGCCCTGACTTGAAAACACTGGCTGTGTTGATTAAAATCCAGGTCAGGGCTCATACCCAAGCCAGTTCTGAGTCTGTCTTTCTCATAATGGCCGTCTTAGTTTTGTTTTTTATTTTTATTTTTTTTTTAATTTTAAACAATGCTTCCTATGAATGGATTATGGATTTACACTCAGCTAAATTTATGACTGGAGAAAAGAATGGGCTATTTGGGTCTCATTTAGTGGAAATATTGCTAAGAGAGAGGAAGATGAGAAGAGATGAGAGTTGACCAGAGGGAATTAACCTCAACGCTGTTGTAAGATTCTCTGCTGGGAGCTTTACATATGTTACATATGTTGAAGGTTATTATAATCACTACACTATGAGACATGTGCTATTAGTCTCTTTCCTATTTAAGAAAGTTGTGTTTCAACAAGAGATTTTGATAAGCCAAGGTTATGCAAAAATGACAGGGTTTAGGATTTAAGATCCCTGCAGAATTTTTAACTCTATGTGTCTTTTTCTCCACTGGCAAGTGAAGATAGGGAGGCAGGGGAACACTAAACTGATTTAGATGTCTCTGTCGAAAATGGATTATGAAGAGACCATCTTTCATGAATATCCATGGAAATAACAGTATTTAAGGAACCCACTCAGCATGTCAGTCTTCATTAGCTGTTATGGCGAGATCAGAGGAGTGGAGGATGGTCCAAAATGAGGAAAACTTGGTGGACTGTGATGAATGTTTAGTATATAAGTACGTGGAAGAAGGTGTTTTTTATTTTTATTTATATATATATTTTTTGTGGTGGGGGAAGTTTGATTACTTTGGTAAGAAACAGATAAAGATTAAAAAGGAAAGCATTAATTAACTTTACAGAGAGAACACACACACACATGCTTTAAAATGTTCCATGGCTCCCTTTTGTCCTTAGAAAAACACGCAAACTCATTTCATGCCTTACAAAGACCTTTCCCTTTCTGCTCAACTCCCTTCCAATCCTTGCTGTTTGGCAGCAAACACTCACATCTATGCCCATCTTGCTGAATGACTTAACTTAGGCTTCATCTCATTCTCTCTCTCTGTCTTTTTAAACGGCTTTATAGAGGCATAATTGACACACGATAAAGTATACTTGTTTAAAGTATACAGCTTAATAAGTTTTGACATATGTATACCCCTGTGAAGCCATCAGTACAATCAAGATAGCGAACATAACAATTATCCTGCAAACACTCCTCCTGCTCCTCAGTGTTCTCTCTGTCTCTCTCCCCACACTAAGCAGTCACTGATCTGCTTGCTGTCGCTATGGATTAGTGTGAATTTTCTAGAGATTTATATAAATGGAATCATGTCACTTATGGTTCTTCAGCTTTGTCGCTCAGCTTAATTATTTTGGGTTCATTATTTTTGCACCCATGTCATCCTGGGTATCAGCATTTCATTCCTCCTAATTGCTGATAGTATCCCATCTTATGGACATACTACCATTTGTCCATACCTTTTCCAGTTGCTTCCAGTTTTGAGATATCTATAAGGCTGCTATGAAGATTTGTTTAGAAGTCTTTGTGTAGACATATGCTCCATTCCTCTTGGTTAAATACCCAGGAGTGGAATGGCTGGATCGCATGGTGGGAGTGTGTTTGCATGCTCAGTTGTGTCCAGCTGTTTGCATCCCCATGGACTGTAGCACTCCAGGCTCCTCTACCCATGGAATTTCCAGGCAAGAATACTGGAGTAGGTAGCCATTTCCTACTCCAGGGGGTTTTCCCCACCCAGCGGTCAAACCTGCGTCTCTTTCGTCTCCTTCATTGGCAGGCGCGTTCTTTACCAGCACCATCTGGGAAGCCCTGGATCACAGGGTAGGTGTGTATATGTTTATATTCAGTTTTAAAGAAACTGCTAAGCTGTTTTCCAAAGAGGTTGCACCATTTTATACTCTAATCAACTGTCCATGAGATTTCTAGTTCTACCATATCCTTGCCAAGTTAACACTTGATATAGTCAATCTTTTTAACTGTTGTCATTCCAATAGAAGTGTATTATTTCTCTTGTAATACTTAGTGTACAGGCTTTGCACATTATTGTCAAATTTCTTCCTAAATATTTCATATTTGAATGTACTATAAATGATATTTCATTTTAAACTTCCTCTTATGTTTTATACAAAAGTACAATTGATTTGGAAACATTGATTTTGTAATTAGCACCATCACTAAACATACATATGAGTTCTAGTAGTAATTTTGAAGGTTTCATCAGATTTTCTACATAGACAATTATGTAATTTGCAAATACAGGGAGTTTTAGCTATTTCTTTCCAATTTGGATGACTTTTCTTATTTTTTCTTCTTCTTGCTTTATTGCATTATGCAGGCCCTTCATTAAAAAGCTGAGTAGAAAGAGTGAGAGCAAACATCCTTTTCTTGTTCCTGATATTTGGGGAAAGCATTCAGTCTTTCACCACTACATATGCTCAGATATATTTTGTTGTTTTTGTAAATGCCCACTATCATATTAAGGAAATTCACTGATTTTCTGAGAGTTTTTATCAGAAATGGCTGTCGATTTTTTTCAATTGCTTTTTTCCCTTGCTTTATTGAGATAATCATATTGTTTTTCTTTTTTAGCTATTAATATGGCAAATTGTTTTGATTGATTTTCAAATATTAAACTAATTTTGCATGTCAGGCACACATTCTACTTGGTCATGATATATTATCAATTTTACATATTGTCTAATTTTATTTGCTAACATTTTTGGAATGTTTTATCTCTGTGTTTGAGAATATCAATGTGCAATTTTATGGTGATATCTTTGTCTGGTTTAGGTATCAAAGTAATATTGACATTATAGAATAAGTTTATAAAGATTCCCTCCATTTCAATTTTCTATAAGATTGTGGGGACTTGGTGTCACTTCTTTAAATGTTTGGTAGAGCTTACATAGTTAAAACCAGTTAAGAAGCAACAGTTAAAACTGGACATGGAACAACAGACTGGTTGCAAATAGGAAAAGGAGTACATCAGGGCTGTATATTGTCACCCTGCTTATTTAACTTATATGCAGAGTACATCATGAGAAACGCTGGGCTGGAAGAAGCACAAGCTGGAATCAAGATTGCTGGGAGAAATATCAATAACCTCAGATATGCAGATGACACCACCCTTATGGCAGAAATTGAAGAGGAACTAAAAAGCCTCTTGATGAAAGTGAAAGAGGAGAGTGAAAAAGTTGACTTAGAGCTCAACATTCAGAAAATGAAGATCATGGCATCTGGTCCCATCACTTCATGGGAAATAGATGGGGAAACAGTGGAAACAATGTCAGACTTCATTTTTCTGGGCTCTAAAATCACCGCAGATGGTGACTGTAGCCATGAAATTAAGACACTTACTCCTTGGAAGAAAAGTTATGATTAACCTAGATAGGATATTGAAGAGCAGAGACATCACTTTCCCAACAAAGGTCTGTCTAGTCAAGGCTATGGTTTTTCCAGTAGTCATGTATGGATGTGAGAGTTGGACTGTGAAGAAGGCTGAGTGTCAAAGAATTGATGCTTTTGAACTGTGGTGTTGGAGAAGACTCTTGAGAGTCCCTTGGACTGCAAGGAGATCCAACCAGTCCATTCTGAAGGAGATCAACCCTGCGATTTCTTTGGAAGGAATGATGCTGAAGCTGAAACTCCAGTACTTTGGCCACCTGATGCGAAGAGTTGACTCATTGGAAAAGACTCTGATGCTGGGAGGGATTGGGGGCAGGAGGAGAAGGGGACGACAGAGGATGAGATGGCTGGATGGCATCACTGATTCGATGGACATGAGTCTGAGTGAACTCCCTGAGTTGGTGATGGACAGGGAGGCCTGGCGTGCTGCGGAGTCGCAAAGAGTCGGACACAACTGAGCGACTGAACTGAAGTGAACTGAACTGAACTGAAGCCTGAAGTTACTTGTTTGGGAGAGGTAGGGAGGAAAGAGGGGCTTCCCAGGTGGCGCTAGTGGTAAAGAACTTGCCTGCCAATGCCGGAGACATAAGAGACCCAGGTTCAATCCCTGAGTCAGGAGGGCATGGCACCCCACTCCAGTATTCTTGCCTGGAGAATCCCATGGACAGAGGAGCCTGGCGGGCTCCAGTCCACGGGGTCGCAAAGAATTGGACATGCCTGAGCGACTGAGTGCCCACGGACAGGGAAGAAAGGGAGTATGCTTAGTTTGTGTCTTTTAAGGAACTTGTCCATGTCATGTAAGTTTTCACATTGATTTATAAAATTATAAAATATCCCCTTGTTATCCTTTTAATATCTGTAGATTTATAGTGATGTCAGCAGTCTCATTCATGATATTGTTAATTCCTGTCTGATTTCTCTCACTCTTTTCATTAGTCTGGCTACAGCTGTGTCAATTTGTTGATTTTTTAAAAATATATGTCTTTTGATTAATACATTGATTTTCTCCATAGTTTTACTGTTTTCTGTCTTATTTATTTCTGCTCTTTTTGAATCCTTTCTCTTTTCTAATAAGGGCATTCAGTGCTATATGTTTTCTCCATGTACTGCTGTGTTTTTATTTTTACTTGGTAAACACACTCTATTTTCATTTTTGCTACCTTTGACCCAAAGTTTGTTCAGAAGTATTTTGTTCAGTTTCCCATACATTTTTATGCTGTGTCTAATTAAACCCCATTGTAATTTGTATGAATTAAATCCTGTGAAATGTATTTATACCTTGCCTAGAATATAGTTTATGTTTGTAAATGTTATGTACTTGCATGAAAAGATCCAAAACTCTGCTGTTGTTAAGTGGGGTGTTCTATAATTGTCAATTGCTGCTGCTAAGTCACTTCAGTCGTGTCCAACTCTGTGTGACCCCATAGACAGCAGCCCACAGGCTCTGCCATCCCTGGGATTCTCCAGGCAAGAACACTGGAGTGGGTTGCCATTTCCTTCTCCAATCAAGTTAATTGATAGTGTTTTTCAAATCTTATATATCTTAACTGAATTTTCAGTCCGTCATTCCAATAATTATTGAAACAAATGTGTAGAAATCTTTAAATTGTAGATTTGTCCATCTCTCCTTGTATTTCTACAAATATTTTGGATGACTATATTCTCTTGACAAGTTAATACCGTTATCATTATGAAATGAGTGACTATTATTCTTTGTTTTGTTATTTTAATGTTGCATGAGAGTGAGATACACACACACACACACACACACACACACACACACCCATAGGGTCACTTGGCCCTGAATTTGTCTTTTTTTATGCCTGAAAAAGTCTTCAGTTTGCCTTTAGTTTTAAACTATATATTTTCACAAAGTAGAAAATTCTAGACTGACAGATTTTTTTCCTTTTAGTGTTTTAACAGTGTTGTCCCACTCTCTTTTCTTCTGCAGAGCTTTTGTGAGAAATCAGTTCTTATTTTTGACCTTGGGTCCATAATTTTTCCTTTTTTCTCTCTGTCTGCTTTTAAACTCTCCTCTTTGTCACTGGTTATAAGCAAGTAGCTCATGGTGCACATGTTAGTTTCTTTATTTCTATTCTTGACTTCCAGTTTGTCGAGCTTCTGGGGTCTATGGTTTATAGTTTCAATCAATTTTGGGATGTTTCACCCATTTTTCTCCAAATAGTCTCCAATCTTATTCCTTTTGAGAACTCTAATTACCTACATATTAGCCATTTAATGTTGTCCCAGAATGCAGTAAATTTTTCTTTTTCAATGTCTTATCTTTTATCTGGGCTTCCCTGGTGGTTCAGGGGTAAAGAACCTGCCTGCCAGTGCAGAAGGTGCAGCTTTGTTCCCAGCTTTGGGAGGATCCCCTGGAGAAGGAAATGACAACCCACCCCAGTATTCTTGACTGGGAAATCCCATGGAGAGAGGAACCTGGTGAGATTCTCTTATATAGGACTCAGTATAGGACCTGTCCTGTCCCATGGGGTAGCAAACAAGTCAGATACAATCTAGCAACGAAACAACAGCAACAATCTCTTATCTGTCACTAATCTAATCTTGTGTATTTTAATCATATGCATCATAGTTTTAATCTCTATAAGTTTGTCCATATGAAATATAGTTAATAATAACTGTATGCTAATTTGAATAACTTTCTATTCTGCATTAGTTTTGATGTGTTTTTCTTCTCATGAAGAGTCATATTTTTTCTATATTATGTTTGCTAATATTTAACTGGATGCAGGACCTCATGAATTGTACCTTTTTAAGTGCTGGATATTTTTGTATTCTTATAAATATAATGTAACTTTTCCCCAGGTTGCATTAAGTTAGAGACAATTTGCTCCTTTTCAATCTCGTTTTAAGAATTGTTTAGAAGTGTCCAGACCAGAATTTGATCCAAAGATAATTATTTTGCACTACAGATGCAAGACACTTTTGACTGTGCTATCTAAATGTACCTTTAATCCTTTAATTATGAGGCTTTCTAATCTGGCTACTATTTATGGTCCTTTGTGAACACTGGGTACTGTCCCTCCTAATCTGTTTGGGTAATTTTTTTTTTTCTGACTTTGGCTAATTTTTCACATACACCTATGAACTGGTACTCAGCTGAGTACTTTACAGGGCCTTCTGCATATCTTTAGAGTTTTCCCTCTGTGCATGCCTCTCTCTTCCGGTTCACTTTGCCATGAATTCCAGTCTCATTGCCCACTCTGGACTTTCAGTAGTATCTCATCAATCTAGAATCCCCTGCTTTTTGTCTGGTTCCTGCTTCCTTTATCATAGCCTGAGAATTCTTCCAAAACCATAAAGGGGGGGGCAGTCATTGGACTTATCTGTTTTTCATCCTCACCAGGATGGCTACCTTTTGTTCTCTGAGTGGGGCTTGGAAATCATAGCCTCATGTATCTTTTTGGTTGTTTCAAGTAGGAAGGTAAACATAGCATCTGGCCAGGAACTGTCCATCACTCAGTGGTGTCCAACTCTTTGTGATCCCATGGACTGCAGCATGTCAGGCTTCCCTGTCCTTCACTCTCTCCCGGAGTTTGCTCAAACTCATATCCATTGAGTCAGTGATGCCATCCAACCATCTCGTCCTCTGTCATCCCTTTTTCCTCCTACCCTCAATCTTTACCAGCATCAAGGGCTTTTCCAGTGGGTTGGCTCTTCATATCAGGTGGCCAAAATATTAGAGCTTCAGCTTTAGCATCAGTCCTTCAATGAATATTCAGGGTTGATTTCCTTTAGGATTGACTGGTTTGATCTCTGCTGTCCAAGGGACTTTCAAGAATCTTCTCCAGCAACACAGTTGCAAAGCATCAGTTCTTTGGTGTTCATTGGTGTTCAAATGGAATTCCCCTCTAATTCTTTTTTGTTCCTGCCCTTTTCACAATCTGTTGGGGTTACCTGAAATAGTATTGCCTCTCTCTTCACAATCATTTATACAAATTTCAGGTCTCTATTAGGTCAGTTCTTTTCCTGAGTGACCTTCCCACTGCCTTTTACTAGTCCTTCTGGAACAACTCAGGTCTAACCTTCCTTATCAGCAATAACATTGACTATAATTGTCGATTCTCATTGCCTTCTATCATACTGGACTAGAAATATCTTGAAGGTATCACAAAAACAAGAATTGCTTTATTTTTACTGTTATATCCCCAGGTCCTTGCCCTGAGCTTTGCACATCTTCATTCATATTTTCCAAAGTGGAAATTAATAAATGGGTCAACACTTGATTGATTTTAACACAATAGGTAAGACAACTGGAGAAAAGAGGTACATCTTATGTCTATTTTGCTCATATATGTTTGGCCAGCTATTGGGCTGTTTGCACTCCAGATGCCATCATCGTATTCTCTGGCATGTCTTCAGAACTGCCAAGAATCAATGAAGATACAAGAATCAATGTATGTCCGAAAGATTGCCTCCTAAATTGTTGAAAGCAATAGTAATGTGAGAACTCTGTGAAGAGCTCATTAGAAGAATGGACTGGTCTTGCGATGGCTGTAGTACTTTCATATAATCACAGAAGTCAGCAAATCAGAAACCCAAGCATGACATTTATCAGTGACTGAGGAGCTCTGCCAGCTTGTCCTTACTTTGTTCAGTGACAGAATGACAAAGACAGTGAGAGGTAGCCTGAAGAAGCCCCGAGATAACACCAGGGTCTCATCTGCATCATGATATGCAAAACAATTCCTACTGAGAGTTCAGGTAATAAGGGCTGATGTTATCCCCTTGACATCAAGAGAAGTTCATGAGGGTCAGGCTTTACAACTTAGTTTCAAAGCAAGGTGAAGTTTGGGCTTTGTATTTTGGGATTTGTATTTGATTTCTGGAAAGCCAACACGCAGACCATCACAGATTACCATCTATGTAATATAGACCTCTTCAAAAATATCTATAAAGAATGATTATCAAGTGATATGGCTCCAACTGGTGAACAACCTATGGACTTAAAGAAGGGTACAGTCCAAATCTGAGAAATTTAATTAGGCAGAGCAAAAACCCTGCTATATTCCTCTGCAATTTTCAACTATGGGTATTAGTAATGTTCTCGGTGAACTGTACGTGTGTTTGCTATTTTCTTCATAGCTTATTTTCAGCACTGTACTGGAGTTGCTTATACCTCCTGTGGGAGCTGGCCTTCTAAATGCCATGTTTAGTATCTTCACAGTAGATGTTTGAAGTTTAACCATGATGCTATGTGGGTGGAGGGGGAATTCCTATCAAGGAAACGAGCAACAATTTAGGACTTTCTCCCCAGAGAGTCAGTTGCTAAACATTTACCGGTGTGAAAAAAGCGAAAGTGTTAATCACTTCAGTCATGTTCGACTCTTTGTGACCCCGTGGACTGTAGCTCCTCTGTCCATGGGATTCTCCAGGCAAGAATACTGGAGTGGGTAGCCATTCCCTTCTCCAGGGACTCCTCTGATCCCAGGGATTGAACTCGGGTCTCCTGCATTGCAGGTGGATTCTTTATCACCTGTGCCACCAGGGAAGCCCAAACCTTTACCAGTATACCACTGGTTATTTGTTTTATTAAATATTTGTTTACAATGACTATTTTAATAACTTTGATAACTGAGTGCCCATGTTGGACTGAGGTCTGTGTGGCAGCGCAGCTGACCCCTTCAGGATGTTTTCCAGGCAGATGTCTCTAGGTCTGGCCGTTTGCAGGCACTGATGGGAGACTGGTAGAAGGGAAGCCAGGATAGGCCTCTCCTTCTGTTTCTGCCCCAGGGCTCCTACAGTGACTGCATCCCTTCTTTGGTTTCAGCCCCTGACAAAGAAACCTGCCATGATGCCAGCTTCTGGAAGTCCTCCTAGTCCTTGACTATACTATTGGCATTCTTTCTCTCTGTCCCCTGTCGTCTCAGGGTATAATGGCTTCCTGCTATTACTAAGTGCCTGACTCCCCTCTCTTAGACTTTTGTATTTATATTGGAGTATGGTCAATTAACAATGTTGTGATAGTTTTGGGTGGACAGGAAAGTGATTTAGCCATACATATACATGTGTCCAGAGAAGGCAATGGCACCCCACTCCAGTACTATTGCCTGGAAAATCCTAGGGACGGAGGAGCCTGGAAGGCTGCAGTCCTTGGGGTTGCTGAGGGTCGGACATGACTGAGTGACTTCATTTTTGCTTTTCACTTTCATGCATTGCAGAAGGAAATGGCAACCCACTCCAGTGTTCTTGCCTGGAGAATCCCAGGGACGAGGGAACCTGGTGGGCTGCCATCTATGGGGTCGCACAGAGTCGGACACGACTGAAGCAACTTAGCAGCAGCAGCATACGTGTGTCCATTCTCCCCCAAACCCCTCTCCCATCCAGGCTGCCACATAACACTGAGCAGAGTTCCCTGTGTATACAGTAGGTCCTTGTTCATTATCCATGTTAAATATAGCAGTATTAGACTTCTAAGCTTTCTCATTACCTGTATAAATCCTGAATCAAATTCCTTCTGCTTAAATATTCAGATGGCATTTAAATCCCAGCTAGATTCTGACTGTTAGAATGCTTAAGCAGTTGGCCCAGGTTCACACATAAATTAGCTAAGCTTGGACTCGAACCCTGGTATGTCTAACTATATAAACTGCTATATCCGATACCCTGGCACTTCCTTCCAATCTTATCCTGGCTTTCAGATTCTCCATTCAAGCTGTCCTTCATGGCCTTCTTAGAAGGAATACTCAAAACTCCAGGAAGCTCTGGGTAAGGCCACCATGGAGAAGTGCCTTTATTAGAGTTGAAATGGAAACCTTCCAGCCATTCTCCTTGCTTGGAGTTGGAAAATGAAAGACTACATGAGCTTTCCAAGAATCTTCTGCTGTAGGAGTATATGATCTTGCTGTGTCTAGAAATAGTGCTATTTTACGTTTTTGGCCCAAAATGAAGACTTTACATAATGTGACTTGACAATAAACATAATAATATGCCTGACCCGTTGTAGGCCCACACTCAGCTAAATTTGTTGTTGAATGTGAAATATGTCACGTGGTTACAAAGGGAATAGGAAACAATTACAGAACATGCACCTGGTCATCATTACCCTGCTTTTCTGGTCCCTTGTTACTCATCTTTCTTGGCTTTCTTTGTACAAAATCTGACCCAGTTTTCCTGTCTAGGCTGTTCACAAGCGTGGATTCTATCACTGTGCCTGGTTATTCTAAATCTCTGATAGTTATTGTCATTGATATTTTGCTCTCTCTGGTGTTCTGGGATGGGCATAAAGGCAACCTCCTGAGAGGCCAGGGCTAAGCTAAAATTCCTGCTATGGGACTCCTGTGTTTATTATTATGACCAGTTTGATTTTTCCTGCTTCTCATCCTTGTATCTGTAGGTTTCTTGGGTTTGGGATGGTGGGAATGCTGAGCCAGTGAGAAAATGGAAGTCTTCCGGCCATTCTCCTTGCTGTAAGTAAGTCACATCTTACTGCCCTTGACCAAGGACACACCAGAGGTCACATGCCTGCCCCTACCCCATTCCTGTCTTAGAGGATTTCACCAAAGAGCAAGATTGCAACTGTTTCTCAAGGCATTTCTTTCATTTTCATAATGTTTGTTGCAAATGCAGTTCATTTCTTCACTTGTCACTTATTGTTCCTCTTCCTCTGACCTATTAACTCATGAGGACAGAGTTTGCTTTCTCTATCTCTGTGGATAGGATAGTGTAGACAGGATTGTAGGGAGACCAGAGACATTTGTTTCTTTAAAAAAAATGCCTGAGTGAAATAGACAGATGGATACAAGCCCAGCATCACGCAACACCCAACATCTTCTCTCTGTGCTCTTCTGAGCCCCTCATCCTTCCGTAGAGCGGGAATGAGCAACCTGCTCAAACGGTCCCAGGGTATTTCCAGCCTCAGCCTGATCTCTGTCCTGCCATTAACAAGTCTGCTGCTCAGACCTGATTTTCTGAAACATTCTGGTACCTGATGTCAAGCTGAAAAGAAATCTGGAAAAAAGAGGACGACTTCTACATTTTAGACAGACTAAATCAAAGTACCCTGTATTTGTAATAAACAAGATTATTACCATCACCCTCAATTTAAATCAGTTCTTTATCTCTTATAAGTAGCATTACCTAAGACAAGACATTTGCCTTCTTTGATTTTCAGTGTTGTGCTCATATGTAAAAATGTCAGTAATCATTGTACCTTCTTTTACTGATTCATGCATTGCTGAGGAACTTAAAAGTAAGTTCCCTAGGCAATGTTCGTACTTCCAAATGACCTCTTTCCTTTTTGCCTATTTCTCTTCTTTCACAAAAATTCAAGCTTTTTAATGCATACATCTCACCCAACTACCTGAAAGGAATTATTTCAAATATCACCATTCCTATGATGATGGAAGTGACTGATAACCAACCCATACCCTTCCCAGGGAAATTTATATTAAGTGTGGTGTTTACTTGGCCAAAGTGCTATAATTTTAATAAGAGAACTCCAAGCTGTGTTATAAACTTACTAGGAAGTTATTTGGATTCAGAAGGAATTTTTAAGATCTCTTAAAATAAAACCACAGATAACTCTCTCTTATCTATACCTAAGGTTTGCCAGGTTGATCAATTCTGAACATGCTGTACCTAACACTTGCCAGTGTTGCTGTTGGTGTGATATTAATTACAAAATATTGGCTCTCTCTGCATCAGTGCTAAAAGGAGAGAGGAGTGGGGGGAGAGGACCAAGAAAGAGTAGCTTGATTCTCTGCCAGCCAGAGGGAACATAACAGAATAGTGCCTTAAGAACTGTACCTCAGTCCTTGGGAAACAGGGAGAGGTTGTATACCCTAATGAAGGTCTTGCTTTTTTTTTTTTTTTAATTTCAAAACAGCCACAACTGGCATCAGGCAACTTGGTAACTAGGGTTAGTCTTTTCTGAAGTTATTGCCATGACCTTTTTTCTGAAACAAAAAATGCTACAGGGGAGTGTAAGGGGGAAAAGAATGCCAGGTGCAGAGTGTAATTCATATGGAGTCAGAGAGTAATTAGCTTTGTGAAGGACAAGTCCAGATACAAGCATTTGTTAGTAGTAACAAATAAAGCCTAATCAAGATTGCTTAACTCTTTTAGCCTGCTGTTTCCTCAGCTTGTTCATTGTTTCCTTATTTTCCTTGTTTATCAGAAAAGTTTCATGTTTATATTCAAGAAAAGTTTCATTTCTCTCTCTCTCCGCCCCCTTCTCTATATATAGACAGAGTGTGTTATATACTGCAAATGCTTTCTAAATTGGTAAAGTACAGAGCATGTAGAATCAGCCCTGGATAAACAGTAACTCATGCACTTCAGGGGCAAAATGGCCCCATGGTACAGTCTAGCTGCTCAGAAAGTGGGCTTGCTGGAGGAAAGTTTTGAGTGGCAAGAACAAAATAATCTATCACTAGAGTGTGGGCCTCAGATGACAGTCGAGGGAGGAGCTACAATACCAGCAAAGATTATTCATAGGCTAATAAATCTATGGATTTGTGAATTATATATTAACAATAAACTTAACAATACAGTTGTCACCTCAGATCATTTATTCAAGCTTCTATATTGGGCTGTGCTTCCCAGGTGGTGTTAGTGGTAAAGAACCCACGTGCCAACACAGGAGACAGGAGATGCAGGTTCAATCTCGGGGTCGGGAAGATCCCCTGGAGGAGGGCATGGCAGCCCACTCCAGTATTCTTGCCTGGAGAATCTCCACAGACAGAGGAGCTTGGCAGGCTATAGTCCATAGGGTTGCAAAGAGTTGGACATGACTGAAGGGATATAGGATACACATAAAATTGAGTTGACCAAAAAATTTGTTCAGGTTTTTCCATAAGATGTTACAGGGAAACCCAAATGAATATTTGGCCAACACAATAATTTAAGGTCTGGAAAGCACTTTATTAACTGTACTATTCAGAATAATCTAGACTTTTCTGTAGTATAACATGATCCATTTAATTCCAGTGGCTTAATAAGGTTCTTTATTACTCTGTTATATACCTCATGTGCGTTGGCATGGTTTCTGCTCCATAGAGTCACTCAGAGACCCAGGCAGACATATTCCAAATGCACACCTTTAATTTAGAATGAACACACCTGCCAGAATTAGTTACCTGGTCTTATCTAAGTAAAACAGGGATGAGACAGGAAGTCTTCCTGATATTTACAAGATAAGTTGAGCCTGCTATTAATTGCAATATCTAATATAGAAGGCTGAGTGCTGAAGAAGTGATGCTTTCAAACTGTTGTGCTGGAGAAGACTCTTGAGAGTCCCTTGGACTGCAAGGACCAAACCAGTCAATCCCAAAGGAAGTCAACACTGACAGAAATATGCTGGAGCTGATTTTGAGCCATTTGCAAGAGCTGACTGTAAACGCCTAGAAATTTTGCAGGCCAGTTGATGCTTCATTGTTAGCTTAAGATGGCTGAAGTGGGCATTGTTATACCATGGAAACTGGAAAGTGCTACCAATCAGCCTTCCCCTGCCCAGTTTTCCTGTAGAGTGGATTTCGTAGCACTCCAGTGCTAGATCACAGATCTCAAAATGTTGCATCTCACATGTCTTTTTTGTTTTGACTAGTGAGTGATTTCTTAGAGCACTGTTTTGAGAAAGAATGTCGGGTGTGAAAGAGCACTAGTATCCAGTAGCAACGTCTGAGATGGTGTCAGAGCCTGGCCTGGCAGCAAAAGTGAATTCCTGATTTCCTGAAACAATGGCCTCATGGTACAGATAGAGACCCTAGGACCCAGAGGACTAAATTAAATTACTTGTTTGAGATCAATTAATGTCAACAACCATAGAATGTTGATCCTAGGATTCCGACACTCTGTGCATCCGTGTCTCTGAATTAGCACCGAAACAGCTAGTATCTGCAGCAACCTGAATGACCATGGGTCACCCAAGACACAGTGATTCAGGATGGTTATGGCTTCTCGGCTGACCTCATTATCTTGACCTTTGAAGGGCATAGCTTTCTTTGTGGCTGTGCACTTACTCTGGAACCCTTCAGCCTACAGGTTTGAAGAAAACCCTCTTTCTGGGAGAGGAGATTGGGCTTTATATAACTGAGGGCACCTGAGATCTCTATCTGAATTGGAGATCAGATTTGGAGATCAAGTAACAGGACCAGAACAGCCTTTAAATTGCTAAGCACCTGCTGGCAGGACAACCCCTTGATGTTAGTTCCCAAGTTAAATGCTGCTAGTTTTACTATCTGTAAAAATTAAATCACTCAATACATTAATCTTGAGTGACTGTGTTTTTATCATGTGCAATTAAACACACACACACACACACACACAGCCTGAAATCAAAAGGAAAAGAGCTAGGGACCTAGTGGAAGCAACCACATGGTCTGACTTTGAAGCTATTTGGGGTGCTTCCTCTGTCCATGACCATTATTACAAAAAGAGTGAACATACCACAGGAGTGACTCCCTCATACACGGAGGTACACCTATGCCCACCATTCTGGATGCCCAACCAAAGAGTACACTAAACCAAACTCTTTCCATTGTTTAATTGCTGTGCTGCTAACTGACCAATGACCTCCAGAGAATTAGAGAAGGAAGAGATATCAAAAGTGTTGTTGCAACAGTTAATGATGACTACTGATGAGAAGGATCAAGGCACTGCTGCTTTGAACAGTCCAGAACTCAGTGCCTGCTCTCCAGCAGCTCATGACCTGTGGGTGATGGGTCTTATTTCGATGCAAAGAGGTGAGGACATTATGCTCTGCTTTGATGCTCAGAATTCCCAGAGCCTCCTGAAACAGAAGACTCACATCCCAGACCAAGAGGGACTTGCTTGTCCTCTTATTTTACATCCTGGAAGTAGCAAGACTGGGAGAGTTTAAAGGATGGCGTTGCAGCACCTTCATTCTCTGGAAAAATCGGGGCCACACAGGGGAAGTGATCTACACAAGGATGCACAATTATTTTATATTAAAGCCCATGGAAAGACCAGGATTCTAACTTCCAGTCCAGTCTGCTAATCAGTAGCATTTTAAATAGAATTGAAATTATCTAAAAATTTCCGGAAAAAAAGTGGCATAATTATGCCAAGTTCTATGTGACTCATTTACAATCAAATAATCATTTTGTTTACGAGTGAGTTTTTTTTCCCCCCTGATTATTTCTAGTTGTTTTTGCTGTTGTTGATCTGACTGCTTTGGATTTCTGTTTTTGACTTGGTTCTGTTCTTCCTTAATATTCTAGTTTCTGTTAGTCATTACCGTGGAAGAAATTAGGATAGAGGCTGAAAAGTAATTAAGAGCAAGCACACATTCATGCATATAGTACCTTTTTTTTTTTTCAAAGAATTTTCCACACTCATGCCCTCAGTTCAGTTCAGTTCAGTTCAGTCGCTCAGTCGTGTCCGACTCTTTGTGACCCCATGAATCGCAGCACGCCAGGCCTCCCTGTTCATCACCAACTCCAGGAGTTCACTCAGACTCACATCCATCAAGTCCGTGATACCATCCAGCCATCTCATCCTCTGTTGTCCCTTTCTCCTCCTGCCCCCAATCCCTCCCAGCATCAGAGTCTTTTCCAATGAGTCAACTTTTCTCATCAGGTGGCCAAAGTACTGGAGTTTCAGCTTTAGCATCATTCCTTCCAAAGAACACCCAGGGCTGATCTCCTTCAGAATGGACTGGTTGGATCTCCTTGCAGTCCAAGGGACTCTCAAGAGTCTTCTCCAACACCACAGTTCAAAAGCATCAATTCTTCCCCACTCAGCCTTCTTCACAGTCCAACTCTCACATCCATACATGACTACTGGAAAAACCATAGCCTTGACTAGATGGACCTTAGTCAGCAAAGTAATGTCTCTGCTTTTGAATATGCTATCTAGATTGGTCATAACTTTGCTTCCAAGGAGTAAGCGTCTTTTAATTTCATGGCTGCAGTCACCATCTGCAGTGATTTTGGAGCCCCCCAAAATAAAGTCTGACACTGTTTCCACTGTTTCCCCATCTATTTCCCATGAAGTGATGGGACCAGATGCCATGATCTTTGTTTTCTGAATGTTGAGCCTTAGGCCAACTTTTTCACTCTCCACTTTCACTTTCATCAAGAGGCTTTTTAGCTCCTCTTCACTTTCTGCCCTAAGGGTGGTGTCATCTGCATATCTGAGGTTATTGATATTTCTCCTGGCAATCTTGATTCCAGCTTGTGTTTCTTCCAGTCCAGTGTTTCTCATGATGTACTCTGCATAGAAGTTAAATAAGCAGGGTGACAATATACAGCCTTGACGTACTCCTTTTCCTATTTGGAACCAGTCTGTTGTTCCATGTCCAGTTCTAACTGTTGCTTCCTGACCTGCATACAGATTTCTCAAGAGGCAGGTCAGGTGGTCTGGTATTCCCATCCCTTTCAGAATTTTCCACAGTTTATTGTCATCCACACAGTCAAAGGCTTTGGCATAGTCAATAAAGCATAAATAGATGTTTTTCTGGAACTCTCTTGCTTTTTCCATGATCCAGCGGATGTTGGCAATTTGATCTCTGGTTCCTCTGCCTTTTCTAAAACCAGCTTGAACATCAGGGAGTTCAAGGTTCACGTATTGCTGAAGCCTGGCTTGGAGAATTTTGAGCATTACTTTACTAGCATGTGAGATGAATGCAATTGTGCAGTAGTTTGAACATTGTTTGGCATTGCCTTTCTTTGGAATTGGAATGAAAACTGACCTTTTCCAGTCCTGTGGCCACTGCTGAGTTTTCATTCTAAAGCAACTTTGTGAGGAAAATCAATCATTATGATCTGACCCATTTTATTGCTGCTCTTACTGGGCAGTTAGGTAACTTTCACGCCATCGAGCAAGTATTTAGTATCAAAGTAATGACTTAGGACTGGTTTTTATGACTTGAAGTTTAGTGTTGTTTCCATGATAATGATGGTACCTGCTTGAATCAATGTGATACACACACTAGTCCAGTACAAAAGATTTTTATGTAAAACTCTATAAGAGGTTATTAAAATAATAATCATCATTTTAATATGATGATCTCACATGCTAGGCAGATGACTTTTTCTCTCAACCCCACTTATTTGGGATACTGCCAGCTTCTAGCACAAAAATAAAATCAGCCAAACCATATGTCAGTGTCCATATGCAAAATTATGAACATCTTATTCATAGAAATGCTCTTAAGCCATCGCTCATAATTGAACTATGTTAATTTTGCCCCCAGTTCTAATCAGTTGCCACACCTAGAGCAAATCCATAGGGGGTTCATGGAGGATGGACATGCAAAATAAGGATTATAGTATTATAATTACTTTGTGATAACAATGACAAATAATAGGTGGAAAGGAGAAAGCAAGGAAGAGAATGAAAAAAAAAATTGGAAATCAAGACAAAAGAAAAGTCAGATAGTTACTCTTGAAATACCTGGTAACCTGGTACCATTTTGTGAAACTTGGTAGGTGTTCAGATCTGAAAAATGATCTTGAGTAATTAAAGACAATGTAATGTAAATTCACTAAGGACCTGAGAACATTAGCAAATGGAGGTAGGAACTGCCACCCATCATAGAAACATTTCAGTCCTGCATTGTTGAGACTAATCCACTACAAATCCTTATTTTTAATGCCTGGCAGGACATAAGCAAACAGGATTAGCGTGTCTTTTGCTGTTCTTGTGTCTTTTAATTTAGCAAAGGGATAAACTTCTGTTACTTGAAAATACCGTCCACATGGGAAAGGTCCTTTGCCTACAATCTTGAATACGGGAGGCATTGATACCTTTTTTGCTCTTTCTTTTTTTTAACTTTTTATTTTTTATTGGAGTATAGCCAGTTAACAATGTTGTGATAGCTTCAGGTGAACAGAGAAGGGACTTAGGCATGCATGCGTATGTATCCATTCTCCCCGACTCCCCTCCCATCCAGGCTGCCACATAACATTGAGCAGAGTCCCCTGTGCTAGACAGCAAGTCCTGTTGGTTATCCATTTTAAACTTAGCACTGTGAACATGTCCATCCCAAACTCCCTAACTATCCCATCTTTCCACCCTGGTAACCATAAGTGCATTCTCTAAATTGTCTCTTTTTGTTTGGTAAATAATAAATTCATTTGTATCATTTCTTTTTTTATTCCGAATGCAAGGGAATCTAAGTCACTCAGTCGTGTCCGACTCTTTGCAACCCTATGGACTGTAGCCCGCCAGGCTCCTCTGGCCGTGGGATTTCCCAAGCAAGAGTACCGGAGTGTGAGGCAATATTTCTCGTCTCTTTCACTTTCTTATCGGAGAGGATTCAAGGCTTGTGGGTCCTGAGAGAGCCTGGGAACTCTCCCCTCATATCGGAATTGGACCCACCCACTGTCACAGTGCCCCTTTGGTGCTTTATCATGGGAGAGTGACAATTAATTGCCTGTGGAGTTTCCCAGAGCTGAGAGTGACACTGGTCTCTGGTCCTGGAAGAGCAGAGAGCCAGGAGGCTGGAGGGGTCTGGGGTGTGGGGCTGGGAGTGCCGAGAAGGGCAGTCCAAGGCATCACTGAAGGACCTTCCAGACTCTCCAGAGGCTGGCAGCTGTCAGGGCAATTCAGAGATTTCCATCCTAAAGCTGACTTCCACAAACTGTACTTCCCTCCTTGCCTTGCTTAAAAGGGGACTACCTGAGCACTTTTGTTATTCACTTGCCACCTTGGGTCCCATTAGCCTGTATATGTCTGTGCACAGCAGTCTTGTCTCTGGGATAATGAACTGCTGGGGCAGTGGTCACTTGTGGCAACCATACTAATCATGGCAGGTCTTTGCAACTCCACTTTCTTCCTGGTATTCCAGTTTGAGCCCAACCTATCCTAATGCGTCCTTCACCTTGTGCTCCAGACACAATGCTTTATGGTCTCATTACCCAATTCACTGTTTTTCTTAATAGCATTTGAAATGATGTTAATTTCTGTGTGAAAATAAAGTGAAAGTGTAAGTCATTCAGTCATGCCTAATCTTTGTGACTACATGGACTGTAGAAGCCCTCCAGGCTTCTCTGTCCGTGGAATTCTCCAGGCAAGAATACTGGAATGGGTTGCCATTCCCTTCTCCAGGGCATGTTTCCAACCAGGGATCAAACCCGGGTCTCCTGCATTGCAGGAGGATTCTTTACTGTCTGAGTCACCAGGGAAGCCCTGATACTTTTTCACTTGTTCACTATTTCTTTTTCCTTCACCAGGGAGGGTTCCTATCTGCCTTGCGCACTGCTGCAACCTCTCTGCTTACATCATGGCATATGACTTGGTGGGTGCTTAATAATACTCAGGAGAAAATGGTGAATGAATAAGTGGGTGCATTAAGGCTATTCTTTTTCTAATGGCATTTCTGGTTTTTTGTTTTTTTAATAGACTTTACTTTTTAGAGCAGTTTTAGGTTCACAGAAAAATTGAAGAAAAAGTACAGATTTCTCAAATCCCCCTACACTCCCACATACGTGGCTTCCCCCAAGATCAACAGCCTCCACCAGATGCATGCGTGTTTTACAACTGATGCACCTACTTTGACACATCATAATAACCCAAAGTTCACAGTTTACATTAGGTTCACTCTAGATGTTGAATCTTCTATGAGTTTGGTCAAATTAATAATGTCGTGTGTGTGTGTGTGTGTGTGTGGTTAGCCAAGTCTAATTTTTTGTGACTCTTTGGACTGTAGCCCACCAGGCTTCACTCTCCATGGAATTTTCCAGGCAAGAATACTGGAGGAGGTCATCATTTCCTACACCAGGAGATCTTCTTGACCCAAGGATCGAACCCATGTCTCCTGCACAGGCAGGTGGATTCTTTATCACTAGTGCCACATGTGAAGTGGAAACAGTGGCAAATTTTATTTTCTTGGGCTCCAAAATCACTGCAGACAGTGATGGTGACCATAGCCACAAAATTAAAAGACGCTTTCTCCTTGAAAGAAAAGCCATGACAAATTATAACAGTGTATTAAAAAGCAGAGGTATCACTTTGCCAGCAAAGTCCATATAATCAAAGCTATGGTTTTTCCAATAGCTTTGTATTAATGTGAGAGTTGGACCATAAAGAAGTCTGAGTGCCAAAAAATTGATGCTTTCAAATTGTGGTAGTGAAGACTCTTAGGAGATCAAGCCAGTCAATCCTAAAGGAAATCAGTCCTGAATATTCATTGGAAGTACTGCTGCTGAAGCTGAAGCTCCAATACTTTGGCCACCTGATGTGAAGAGCTGACTTATTGGAAAAGACCCTGATGCTGGGAAAGATTGAAGGCAGGAGGAGAAGGGGACGACAGAGGATGAGATGGTTGGATGGCATCATCGATGCAATGGACATGAGTTTGAGCAAATTCCGGGAGACAGTACAGAACAGGAAAGCTTGGTGTGCTGCACTGCCTGGGTCACAGAGTCGGACAGGACTTAGCAAATGAACAACAGCAAAAACAGCGCCACCTGGGAAGCCGATAATGTCGTGTGCGTGCATGCTATGTTACTTCATGTCTGACACTTTGTGACCCCATGGACTGTAGCCCACCGGGCTCCTCTGTCCATGGGATTCTCCAGGCATAAATACTGGAGTGGGTTGCCGTGCCCTCCTCCAGGATGATGCCATGTACCCATCATTATATAATATCATATCGAGTAGTTTCACTTCCCTAAACATCCTCTATGCTCCACTTTCTCATCCTTCTCTTCCCCTTTACCCTTTGCAACCACTGATTTTTTCCCCCTCATATTCATTCTTTTGCCTTTTTTGGAATGTCATATTGTTGAAATTGTACAGTATATGGCCTTCTCAGACTGACTTCTTTCACTTATCAATATGCATTAAAATTTTTTCCATGCCCTTTCATGACATGATGATTCATTTCTGTTTAGTGCTGAATAATATTTCATTGTCTGGATGTACCAGCGTTTATTCATCCTCTCACCTACTGAAGGGCATCCAGATGGCTTCTGAATTTAGGCAATTATTTATAAAGCTGCAATAAACATCCCTGTGCAGGTTCTTCTGTGAACATACATTTTAACTCTTTGGGGTAAACATGCAGGGGCACAATTGAGGAATCACTCGGTGAGAGTACTAATTTTGTTAGAAATTACCAAATAAACTGCCAAAGTGACTGTACCATTTTAAATTCCCACCAACAGTGTATGAGAATTCCTGTTGATCCACAACCTCACCAGCATTTGGTGAGGTGTTCTGGATTTTGGCCATTCTAATGGGTGTGAAGTGGTCTCCTTTTATTACGGTTTCCATTTCCCCGATGATATATGAGGCAGAACATATTTTATATAAAGCTTATGCTCATGTGGCATCTGTATCTTTAGTGAGTGGTCTGTTAAGATCTCTGGTCCATTTTTTAAATAAAGTTGGTTGTTTTCTGCTTGTTGATTTTTCAATGTTCTTTGTATATTTCGGGTAAAAGTACTTTACCAGATGTGTCTTTTGCAAACATTTTCTCCCAAATTGTGGCTTTCATGTGTCTTAATTTAACATTTGCAGAGTGTGAGACATTGTGAGACTGGTTTTCTCAGTTAGTGGTGTCAGTAACAGTGGCAAAGAAACCAATGGAATCTTAGGGAAGTGAAAAGACCATCCCAGGCCATCTAGCTCCACTGCTGTGAGAAGTTCCATTTTAGAAAGACAGAAATAGCTCATCTATTTTAAGAGGTTTTAGTAACTTCAGTGACATACATTGATATCTCCTGTCCTAAGTGAATGTTCTTTGTACTTCACCACATCTGTGCAAGTCTTTGATGGGGAAAACAGACAAGACAGGATCCCATCTGGTTTGGACAACCCAGAATTCATCTTGAGAGCTCACCTCATCTGCCTGAGCAAGGAGGGAAGGACAGGATATAAGAAGTCAGCTCTAGGGACTTAAAGAACTATGTAACACTGGAAGCTGAATTTAGATATCCTGGGATTTTCTGCTTCACAGAAGTATAGGAAAAGATGTCCAGAATTCAAATCATATCTCTGATCTTATCCCCCCTTTTAGCTATTCTCAAGACAGAAGTCAAAGTCCCTCCCTTGCTCATCATCCTGCGTGGCTTCCACCACACTCATTATGCCCAGATATTGTCCATGCCTCCACGATCCTGTGTGATCTCCCCAGAGCCACACTGTCTGACTCATATCTTCTTCTTTCCCTTCTCTCCCTGTGTGGCCAGACATGCTCATCCCTGTTCGGGTTGTTTGAATCTCCCAGTACATATGCCAAGACCAATCCCCTCCTTGAGAGCTGCCCATCTCTACTCAAGTATTACCTTTTCAGAGATAGAGACCTCTTGTTATACTACCTTACAAGAGTATTCCACTATAGCTTTTTATCCTCTTGCCTTATTTTACGGAGAAGGCAATGGCACCCTACTCCAGTACTCTTGCCTGGCAAATCCCATGGACGGAGGAGCCTGGTAGGCTGTAGTCCATGGGGTTGCAAAGAGTCGGACATGACTGAGAGACTTCCCTTTGACTTTTCCCTTTCATGCATTGGTGAAGGAAATGGCAACCCACTCCAGTGTTCTTGCCTGGAGAATCCCAGGGATGGGGGAGCCTGGTGGGCTGCCGCCTATGGGGTCGCACAGAGTCGGACACGACTGAAGTGACTTAGCAGCAGCAGCAGCAGCCTTATTTTAACCATCTAACATCATTTACCATGTATCTGTTAATTTGTCAGATGAACATCTGTTCATCTGTCTGCTTCTGAAACTGGAGCCTAATGAGAGAGAGGGGACTTTGCTGTCTTTTTTCAGCTAATACATTCCCACCAGCTGTTACAGTGACTGACACATAGTAGGTACTCAATAAACAGTTGTTCAGTGTATTGCTAAGTTAATTATAGACTTGGGACACATTTGCTAATAAAATTGATTAGTTTGTGTTTGCCTGACTTCATTAGTTTTGTATGATTCTAATGGAAAATTTTAAGAAATTCTACAACACTATAATGAATGTAAGAATGTTTTATTATTATCCCACCAGCAGTAATTTGCATTAAGTATAGCCTCAGTGACAATTAAGTGGAGAACACCAGCACCCCAACTCCATCTGGGCTACTCTTAGAAAAGGAAATTGGACCAATCAACATAGACTCTGTCTTTCTTCATGACTGGAAAATGTATCCCTTTGCTCTGTGACCATCATCATCAGCTCTCTGACTCACTGCTCTTACTTGTAATATTGCTGCTAAAATATGATGTTTCTCTCAAAGCTCAAGGATAAAATTCTATTGAGAAACCAGACTTTTTTTCTAAAAATTCATCCTGTAGGCAGTTAGCTACTTATTACTGCACTGGTACTCTAGGAATAGGAGCTTGTCACCCCAGAGCACCCATTAAGCCTTCTGTACCACTTTTCTAGGCTCTCTAGGTGGCTCAGCGGTACAGAATCTGCCTCCCAATGCAGAAGACACAGGAGATTCAGATTCAAGCCCTAGGTCGGGAAGATTCCCCTGTGAAGAGAATGGCAACCCACTCCAGCATTCTTGTCTGGGAAATCCCATGGACAGAGGAGCAGGGTGGGCTACAGTCCATGAGGTCACAAAGAGTTGGACATGACTAAACACACACACACACTTTCTAGATTCCACACTTATATGTTAATATATGACACGTTTTTCTCTTTCTGACTTACTTCATATGTGGAATCTAGAAAATACGGTACAGATGAATCTATTTGCAGGGCAGGAATAGATGCAGACATAGAGAGTGGACATATGGACACAGATGGGAGGGCAGGGGAGTGTGGGGCAAACTGGGAAAGTGCACTGACATGCATGCAGGAGCCTGTGCAAAATACACGGATAGCTGGAAGCTGCTGAGCAGCACAGAGAGCTCGACTCCGTGCTTTGTGATGACCTAGGGGGTGGGATACGGGGGTGTGGGAAGGAGGCTCGAAGGGGGGACACATGTATACATTCAGCTCATTCACTTTGAGCAGCTGGGGGAAAAACACACTAGTTAGAACTATTGATTTCTGTCCATTTTTTTTTCCTTTTTTTTTATGGTCAAAAGAGAGCTTAAGAAGAGGCAGGAGATAGAGATGAGATATGCTCACCATTCAACTTCCTACCACATACTAATCTTGTGACCTTGGCCAACCCACTTAACCTTTCTGGACTTCATCTGGGTAGAGTACAACTTCATTTCTTTGGGGTCAAGAGGCTGACAGTTATCTTCCTTGGGACTTTTCCCATTCTAATTTCCATTATGTATTTGTCCTTGACCCATGGACCTGCTATTTAGCCCTTCCTGGTGACATCATTGTCAGGAAGTGATCCAGAGTGAAGCATTGCCACTAGCTTACTTTGGAAAAGAGATTGTAGTGTATCTTGATTTATCCTCTGGTTATATCAATTTGTTTACATGTCTAGTGAGTAGAAGAAACTTCTCCTTTCTATGGCCTCACATGACCAGCAGGTGAGTGGCTTGCTTGGTGAAAGGTGAAAGGGCATGAAGCCTTTAGGCAATGATGCAGGTAGACTGACTGTGAAGACCCATCCACAGAGTATCACTTTGTATCATCTCTTCTATCTCCTCTTGAATCTTCACACAGCACCCACTGCCCCCACCCCCAACTCCTACACACTTGCCATAGTGTAGAAGATCACTCACAATCGTACCTTCAGCTTAGGTGTAAACCCAATTCTGAAGGCTCAGATTCCATTCAGTTAAAGAGGATGGATCTGATTTTTACTTTGTTTTCAATTAAGTCCCAGGGAGGATATTTTTCATAACTTGGTTAGTTGGAAAGAAGCAGCCCCTCACCAGGCCTCTGGTAAACTTGATTACCTGGATCTGAGAGGCAAACAGGAAGTGGAACTTCCTTCACCAGCTTGACACCCAAGATTGTTCTGCACTCAGTACTGAGTGGATTAGTTCATTTCAATTAATATTTGCCCATGACATTGACTGATATCATACACCATCATGGTAACTATGATGTTGAACTTAATCTTAGTTTGATGATCTCTTTATCCAAGCTCTTTACAGCCGAAAAAAAATTAGGCTAATTATATCTAGTCCCACCATGATTCAGAAGAAAGATATGGGCTTTTTGTTAGTGTTACTGGTACCCTGTAATTCAAATTGGGACTTGAACCTGCACAGCTGGGACTTGAACCCAGTCAAAACCCAGATTGGAACTTGAGGCCAGGACTCAAACCTGACCAAAACTCATGGTCTTTTGACTGAGATCACACCCTGGTTTCAAGACTTAATGAAACTCAGGTCTTGATGTTTCATCACAGAAAGAATTCAGTGAGAAACAAAGTAATAGGTAAGAAGTGGATTTATTTAGAGAGAAACTCACTCCACAGGGTGTGCACCATCTCAGAAGGTGAGAATCACCTCAAAATATGATGTAGTTGGTTTTTATGGGCTGGCTAATTTCACAGGCTAATGAGTGGGACAATTATACTATTTCAGGGAAGGGTCAGATATTTCCAGGAACTGGGCCACTGCCCACATTTTGGTCTTTGATGGTCAGCCTTGGAACAGTCATAGCACTACTGGGTGTGTCACTTAGCATGCTGATGTGTTATGATAAACATTACTGGGGTTCAAGGTCTAGTGGAAGGCAACTCATCTGCCATCTTGGACCTGCTTGTTTCTGATCAAATTATGTCGTGTCCTTAGGCTATTCCATTCTTTCAAAGATTGTGCCCAGCCCCCTCTCCTCCTGTTTCATCACCATCTTGAAAGAAGACATTCAAGACCCTCTTGGTTTTTCTGTATGAATGGTGGTGGTGGGGATTTACATTTTTCCAGACCATCATATTTTGGATTATTCATGGAAGAACTGTTGGTTGGGGTTAACAGCTGAAGACACAGATGAATATCATTTTAAAGTATACATTTTATGAGTAATTGGCTGATAGCTGTTGGTTAGGAGGCGATTCAGAGGACTCATTAGCAGTGAAGCAGCTTCGTGGTCCTAGTGATCTTTTCTCTCAAAGATTATTTTTATCTTATCCTTATACCCTTGTCTTTTCCATCCCTCTGATTCTACACTTCTCCTTTCCTGGCCCTGCCATTTATCAGTCTCTGCAAATGGAGGCCAGAATCTTCTTATCTAAAGCCATTTAGAGACTATTTGTCAGTGTTTCCAGAGTGAGTCACTATCCACTGTCTATTTGGAGAAGAGAGAAGACATGGGCCCTCGGGGTGTAATTGAAATAATTTCGTGGGGGTGGGGGACAAGCTGTTGGATTCTGGAAAATACCATGCTTCCTCATAGAGATGGTTTTAGTGATGGAATATAGCATCTTGTTCTTATGCAAAGCTGGGGTGGTGCTGAAGGCTTTAATGAGCCTAACAAAATGACACTTTCTTGAATTCCTGTCCAGTGTGGTTGTGCTTTATATAATATTGAGTACACAGGAAGTTCTCAATAGAGATATGCTGGCTCAAATTGAAGGCGTGATCAAAAGACTCATGGTCAAGAGACTCTCTCTACATAGTCTTCTAGTTCCTTATCTTCTGAGACTCCAGATTCAAGCAAGGCTTAGCTTTGTTGTTTGTTAGAACTGTGTTGCAGGAAGTAAGGAATGGGGTGCTTCTTAACCCAATACTAGGGTTTATCCTCAGAGAAGGCAATGGCACCCCACTCCAGTACTCTTGCCTGGAAAATCCCATGGATGGAGGAGCCTGTTAGGCTGCAGTCCATGGGGTCGCAAATAGTCTGACACGACTGAGCGACTTCCCTTTCACTTTTCCCTTTCGTGCATTGTAGAAGGAAATGGCAACCCACTCCAGTGTTCTTGCCTGGAGAATCCCAGGGACGGTGGAGCCTGGTGGGCTGCCATCTATGGGGTTGCACAGAGTTGGACACGACTGAAGCAACTGAGCAGGGTTTATCCTGACATTGAGGACAATCTCTGTCCAATAATTAAGACATCATTATTACAGGTCATCTTTTAAAATACTTCAACATAACCTATAGTCACTTCCAGGTACTGTCTATGATCACCAAGAAACGAGGGACTTTGGGGCATAGTAGGTTTGTTGTTGCTCTTCACCCCTAAAATTGTGTCTGACTCTTTGCAACACCATGGACTGCAGCACACCAGGCTCCTCTGTTCTTCACTATCTCTCAGAGTTTTCTGTATTCATGTCTATTGGGCCAGTGATGCTATCTAACCATCTCATCTTCTGCCACCCCTTTCCTTCTGCCTTTAATCTTTCCCAGCATCAGGGCCTTTTCCTGTGAGGCGGCTCTTTGAATCAGGTGGCCAAAGTAATAGAGTTTCAGTTTCAGCATCAGTCCTTCCAATGAATATCCAGGGTTGATTTCTTTAATATTGACTGCTTTGATCTCTTTGCAGTCCAAGGGACTCTCAAGAGTCTTCTCCAGCACCAAATTTAAAAGCATCAATTCTTCAGTACTCAGCCTTGTTTGTAGCCCAACTCTCACATCCATACATGACTACTAGAAAAATCATAGCTTTGACTTTATAGACCTTTGCCAGTGAAGTGATATTTCTGCTTTTTAATACATTGTCTAGGTTTGTGAGCATTTTGTCAGAACTCCTCACTATGACCTATCCGTCTTAGGGGACCCTGCACGGCATGGCTCATAACTTCATTGAGTTTTACAAGCCTCTTTGCTATGACAATCTGTGATACATGAAGGGGGACATAGGTAGTTGTGTGAAAAATATATCAGCTTTGAGGGAGAATATAAACCTTGTCATATTTACCAAATTTCAAAACCTCTCTAAAAAGGATGTACTAATATATTCTAGATATAGCCTGCTTTTGAATGGCATAATATTGGGTTGGCCAAAAATTTCATTTGACTTTTTCCACATTATCTTAAAGAAAAGAGCAAATGTTTTGGCCAACCAAACATGGCCAATTTGTCATGTCAAATATTTAAGACATATAAATGTGTATCAGTTATGAATCTTTTCTTTTAATGCAGTAAAAAATTAAATGAAGTTCTATTGATGATAGATGTACTGCTTTCTTCTTTACTCATTGTCCTATTCTACAAAGGAAAAAGGAGAACAAAACTTTCAGCCCTAAGGAATAACCTTCCTTCTCTCCATGGGTTCTCATCTTTACCACCAACTAGGTTGAAGTTTTGAGGCTGGTCAAGAAATTGGAGATGGGAGCTGGATTGACAAGAAAGTAAAGATTATTCCAAGAGGAAAACAGAAATTAAGGGAAAACAGGGTATCATTGGGGTACCAAGTTCTGAACGCACAGAGAGATACAAGACAAAAGCTCAGGCCCGTTTTCAAATAATTTATTAGGAATTCAAAACTGAAAATAAAACTTGGAAAAAGAAGTTACAGATGTGGATGGAAGTTATGGGTTAGGAGTAGTTTTGATTTAAAACCATAGCTTTGACTATATGGACCTTTGTAGGCAAAGTTCTGTCTTTGCCTTTAACTAAGCTGTCTAGGTTTGTCATAGCTTTTCTTCCAGTGGGCAAGCATCTTTTACTTTCCTGGCAGCAGTCACCATTCACAGTGATTTTGGAGCTCAAGAAAATAAAATCTGTCACTGTTTCCACCTTTTCCCCATTTATTTGCCATGAAGTAATGGTGTGATCACTCACCTAGAGCTAGGCATCCTGGTCTAGAATTTAGAGGACCCCAAATGTTATACTAAGGGCATCCAATGTTATTTGATAAGACCTTAGAAGATATCCTAGATACAAATGTTAAATAAATAATCAGAAACATCTGTAAGGAAATAATTGCAGTAGTGCTGAAAAGAATGAATTGGATGATAAATAGGAAGAGAGGGAGGTGGTCCTAAGATGGCGGAGGAATAGGAAGGGAAGACCACTTTCTCCCTCACAAATTCCTCAAAAGATCATTTCAACGCGGAGCAAACTCCACAAAACAACCTCTGAATGCAGGCAGAGGACATCAGGCAACCAGAAAAGCAGATCATTGTCTTCAAAAACAGTAGGAAAAAATATAAAAGACGAGAAAAGAGACAAAGGAGGTGGGGAGGGAGCTCCGTCCCGGGAAGGGAAGCCCGTCCCGGGAAGGGAATTCTAAGAAGAGAGGTTTCCAAACACAAGGAAACACTCCCTGCTGAGTCTGTGGAGAGCCTTGGAAACACAGAGGGCAACATAACAGGAAGGAAAAACAAATATATAATTAAAACCAACAGATTACAAGCCCAACAGTAACTCCCCCAGCGGAAAAGCAACACAGATGCCTGCATCCGCCACTAGCAAGTGGGGGCAGGGCAGGGAAGCGCAGGAGGCGCGGGCTGCCGTGCTTGGTAAGAATCGGGCAGAAATGCCCCACGCGTAACCAGAGCGATCGAACTTGGACTAGCAAACCAGACTGGGGGACAGCTACCATGCGAAAAGCTGGAACATAAGACCCCGCCAGGACCGCTCACAGAACAAAGGACAGAACGGAAACAGTCGGCAGTAGACCATCCCCCGCCGGGGACAGGCAGCCAGAGCCGTAAGGGCTGAAAAGGGGCAATCGCAGCCCCAGAGAGACTTTACCTAACAAACTGCAGGCAGACTTCTTTGCTGAGACTTCAGGGGGAGCAGGACAGTCACCATCCGCTTCACAAGGAGCGCCAGCAGTACACCCAGAAAACTGAGCAGTAGAGACAGAGAAGGGGACAAGTTGCGGCGACCGTGCTCGCCAAGCTCCTGAGCTGCTCGGACCTGGGAGGGGCGCAGGGTGCAGTCCCAACTGAGTCTGTGCCTCTGAGGGCTACCTGGGCACCAAACTTGAGCGGCTTGGACTGGGGAGGTGCGCGCAGCCTGGGGCCGGCCTCAGATGTTTCCCGGCTGAGCACCGTGGAGCCGGAGCAGTTTGTTCGCCGTGGCGGGGGACAGGTCCAGCGGGGGTGAGACGCTGTGTGCCCACGACAGTGCTATTTGTTTGCAGCATCCCCCCTCCCCACAGCGCGACTGAACTAGTGAGCCAAAAAAAAAAAGTGTCCACCACCGCCCCCCTGTGTCAGGACGGAACTCAGACACTGAAGAGACCAGCAAACAGAAGAAGTCAAACAGAAGGAACCACCTTGGAAGTGACCCCACACGGCCCATAACATCAGAGAAGGGCCAGATATATCTTCACTATTTTTACAATCATTCCTTATTTTTTTTGTTTTCTTTTTTTTTTTCTAACTTTTTTAAATTGTTAAGTCTTCTATTTCTCCTCCAATTTTTAATTTCTATAACTTACTATTACTTTTCACACACACAAAAAGACTCTACTTTTTTTAAGGCAAACACCATATATAGTCTTTGTGTGGTTGTTGTTGGTATTTCTTTTTTAATCTTGTATTTTTTTTTCTTTTTTTCTCTTATTCTTTTCTTCTTTTTTTCTTTCTTCCTTCTGCTTCTTCTCTTTAATACTGTATTTTTGAAAATCCAACCTCTACTCTAGGTTTTTTAATCTTTGCTTTTCAGTTTTTGTTGTCAATTTTGTACATTTCAAAACCCAAATTTACCTGACAGCGAGATTACTGGCTTGACCACTCTCTCCTCCTTTTGGACTCTCCTTTTTCTCCACCAGGTGGCCTATGTCTCTCCCCACCCCCCCACACCCCCCATCTCTTCTATATCCAACTCTGTGATTCTCTGTGTGTTCTAGATGGTGGAGAACACCTAAGGAACTGATTACTGGCTGGACTTGTCTCTCTCCTTTTCATTACTCTCTCTTACCCTCCTGGCCACCTCTGTCTACTTCCTCCCTCTCCTCTTCCCTGTATAACTCCGTGAATACCTCTGAGCGGTCCAGACTATGGAGCACACATAAGGAAGTGACTATTGACTAGCTTGCTCTCTCCTCTTTTGATCTCACCGCATCTCATTCCAGTCACCTCTAACTACCCCCTCCCTCTTCTCTTCTCCATGTAACCCAGTGAACCTCTCTGGGTGTCCCTCAATGTGGAGAAACCTTTCATCTTTAACCTAGATGTTTTATCATCGGTGCTGTATAGATGGAGAAGTCTAGAGACCACTGTAAAAATAAAACCGAAAACCAGAAGCAGGAGGCTTAAGTCCAAAGCTTGAGAACATCAGAGAACTCCTGAATTCAGGGAACATTAAGCAATAGGAGCTCATCAAACGCCTCCATACCTACACTGAAACAAAGCTCCACCCAAGGGCCAACAAGTTCCAGAACAAGACATATCACACAAATTCTCCAGCAACACAGGAACACACCCCAGAGCTTCAATATACAGGCAGCTCAAAGTTACTCCAAAACTTTAGACGTCTCATAACCCATTACTGGTCACTCCACTGCACTCCAGAGAGAAGAAACCCAGCTCCACCCACCAGACCTCCAACACAAGCCTCCCTAACCAGGAAACCTTGTCAAGCCACTGATACAACCCTACCCACAGTGAGGAAGCTCCACAATAAAGAGAACTACACAAATTCCCAGAATATAAAAAGGCCATCCCAAATGCAGCAATATTACCAAGAAGAAGAGATAGACGAATACTCAGCAGGTAAAGGAACAGGAGAAATGCCCACCAAACCAAACAAAAGAGGAAGAGATAGGGAATCTACCTGAGAAAGAATTCCGAATATTGATAGTGAAAATGATCCAAAATCTTGAAATCAAAATGGAATCACAGATAAATAGCCTAGAGACAAGGATTGAGAAGATGCAAGAAAGGTTTAACAAGGACCTAGAAGAAATAAAAAAGAGTCAATATACAATGAATAACGCAATAAATGAGATCAGAAACACTCTGGAGGCAACAAATAGTAGAATAACGGAGGCAGAAGATAGGATTAGTGAAATAGAAGATAGAATGGTAGAAATAAATGAATCAGAGAGAAAAAAAGAAAAACGAATTAAAAGAAATGAGGACAATCTCAGAGACCTCCAGGACAATATGAAACGCTCCAACATTCGAATTATAGGAGTCCCAGAAGAAGAAGACAAAAAGAAAGACCATGAGAAAATCCTTGAGGAGATAATAGTTGAAAACTTCCCTAAAATGGGGAAGGAAATAATCACCCAAGTCCAAGAAACCGAGAGAGTTCCAAATAGGATAAACCCAAGGTGAAACACCCCAAGACACATATTAATCAAATTAACAAAGATCAAACACAAAGAACAACTATTAAAAGCAGCAAGGGAAAAACAACAAATAACACACAAGGGGATTCCCATAAGGATAACAGCTGATCTCTCAATAGAAACTCTTCAGGCCAGGAGGGAATGGCAAGACATACTTAAAGTGATGAAAGAAAATAACCTACAGCCCAGATTACTATACCCAGCAAGGATCTCATTCAAATACGAAGGAGAAATCAAAAGCTTTACAGACAAGCAAAAGCTGAGAGAATTCAGCACCACCAAACCAGCTCTCCAACAAATTCTAAAGGATATTCTCTAGACAGGAAACACAAAAAGGGAGTATAAACCCGAACCCAAAATAATAAAATAAATGGCAACGGGATCATACTTATCAATAATTACCGTAAACATAAATGGATTGAATGCCCCAACCAAAAGGCAAAGACTGGCCGATTGGATACAAAAACAAGAACCCTCTATATGCTGCTTACAAGAGACCCACCTCAAAACAAGGGACACATACAGACTGAAAGTGAAGGGTTGGAAAAAGATATTCCATGCAAATAGAGACCAAAAGAAAGCAGGAGTGGCAATACTCATATCCGATAAAATAGACTTTAAAACAAAGGCTGTGAAAAGAGACAAAGAAGGCCACTACATAATGATCAAAGGATCAATCCAAGAAGAAGATATAACAATTATAAATATATATGCACCCAATATAGGAGCACCGCAATATGTAGGACAAATGCTAACAAGTATGAAAGGGGAAATTAACAACAACACAATAATAGTGGGAGACTTTAATACCCCACTCACACCTATGGACAGATCAACTAAACAGAAAATTAACAAAGAAACGCAAACTTTAAATGATACATTAGACCAGTTAGACCTAATTGATATCTATAGGACATTTCACCCCAAAACAATGAATTTCACCTTTTTCTCAAGTGCTCATGGAACCTTCTCCAGGATAGATCACATCCTGGGCCATAAATATAACCTTGATAAATTCAAAAAAATCGAAATCATTCCAAGCATCTTTTCTGACCATAATGCACTAAGATTAGATCTCAATTACAGGAGGAAACCTATTAAAAATTCCAACATATGGAGGCTGAACAACACGCTTCTGAATAACCAACAAATCACAGAAGAAATCAAAAAAGAAATCAAAATATGCATAGAAACTAATGAAAATGAAAACACAACAACCCAAAACCTGTGGGACACTATAAAAGCAGTGCTAAGAGGAAAGTTCAT
>NW_024070200.1:50869785-50871363 GCF_014754425.2 Oryx dammah
AATCATTCCTTATTTTTTTTGTTTTCTTTTTTTTTTTCTAACTTTTTTAAATTGTTAAGTCTTCTATTTCTCCTCCAATTTTTAATTTCTATAACTTACTATTACTTTTCACACACACAAAAAGACTCTACTTTTTTTAAGGCAAACACCATATATAGTCTTTGTGTGGTTGTTGTTGGTATTTCTTTTTTAATCTTGTATTTTTTTTTCTTTTTTTCTCTTATTCTTTTCTTCTTTTTTTCTTTCTTCCTTCTGCTTCTTCTCTTTAATACTGTATTTTTGAAAATCCAACCTCTACTCTAGGTTTTTTAATCTTTGCTTTTCAGTTTTTGTTGTCAATTTTGTACATTTCAAAACCCAAATTTACCTGACAGCGAGATTACTGGCTTGACCACTCTCTCCTCCTTTTGGACTCTCCTTTTTCTCCACCAGGGGGCCTCTGTCACTACCCACCCCCCCCATCTCTTCTATATCCAACTCTGTGATTCTCTGTGTGTTCTAGATGGTGGAGAACACCTAAGGAACTGATTACTGGCTGGACTTGTCTCTCTCCTTTTCATTACTCTCTCTTACCCTCCTGGCCACCTCTGTCTACTTCCTCCCTCTCCTCTTCCCTGTATAACTCCGTGAATACCTCTGAGCGGTCCAGACTATGGAGCACACATAAGGAAGTGACTATTGACTAGCTTGCTCTCTCCTCTTTTGATCTCACCGCATCTCATTCCAGTCACCTCTAACTACCCCCTCCCTCTTCTCTTCTCCATGTAACCCAGTGAACCTCTCTGGGTGTCCCTCAATGTGGAGAAACCTTTCATCTTTAACCTAGATGTTTTATCATCGGTGCTGTATAGATGGAGAAGTCTAGAGACCACTGTAAAAATAAAACCGAAAACCAGAAGCAGGAGGCTTAAGTCCAAAGCTTGAGAACATCAGAGAACTCCTGAATTCAGGGAACATTAAGCAATAGGAGCTCATCAAACGCCTCCATACCTACACTGAAACAAAGCTCCACCCAAGGGCCAACAAGTTCCAGAACAAGACATATCACACAAATTCTCCAGCAACACAGGAACACACCCCAGAGCTTCAATATACAGGCAGCTCAAAGTTACTCCAAAACTTTAGACGTCTCATAACCCATTACTGGTCACTCCACTGCACTCCAGAGAGAAGAAACCCAGCTCCACCCACCAGACCTCCAACACAAGCCTCCCTAACCAGGAAACCTTGTCAAGCCACTGATACAACCCTACCCACAGTGAGGAAGCTCCACAATAAAGAGAACTACACAAATTCCCAGAATATAAAAAGGCCATCCCAAATGCAGCAATATTACCAAGAAGAAGAGATAGACGAATACTCAGCAGGTAAAGGAACAGGAGAAATGCCCACCAAACCAAACAAAAGAGGAAGAGATAGGGAATCTACCTGAGAAAGAATTCCGAATATTGATAGTGAAAATGATCCAAAATCTTGAAATCAAAATGGAATCACAGATAAATAGCCTAGAGACAAGGATTGAGAAGATGCAAGAAAGGTTTAACAAGGACCTAGAAGAAATAAAAAAGAGTCAATATA
>NW_024070200.1:50871463-50873721 GCF_014754425.2 Oryx dammah
TATGAAACGCTCCAACATTCGAATTATAGGAGTCCCAGAAGAAGAAGACAAAAAGAAAGACCATGAGAAAATCCTTGAGGAGATAATAGTTGAAAACTTCCCTAAAATGGGGAAGGAAATAATCACCCAAGTCCAAGAAACCGAGAGAGTTCCAAATAGGATAAACCCAAGGTGAAACACCCCAAGACACATATTAATCAAATTAACAAAGATCAAACACAAAGAACAACTATTAAAAGCAGCAAGGGAAAAACAACAAATAACACACAAGGGGATTCCCATAAGGATAACAGCTGATCTCTCAATAGAAACTCTTCAGGCCAGGAGGGAATGGCAAGACATACTTAAAGTGATGAAAGAAAATAACCTACAGCCCAGATTACTATACCCAGCAAGGATCTCATTCAAATAAGAAGGAGAAATCAAAAGCTTTACAGACAAGCAAAAGCTGAGAGAATTCAGCACCACCAAACCAACTCTCCAACAAATTCTAAAGGATATTCTCTAGAAAGGAAACACAGAAAGGGAGTATAAACCCGAACCCAAAATAATAAAGTAAATGGCAACGGGATCATACTTATCAATAATTACCTTAAATGTAAATGGATTGAATGCCCCAACCAAAAGGCAAAGACTGGCCGAATGGATACAAAAACAAGAACCCTCTATATGCTGCTTACAAGAGACCCACGTCAAAACAAGGGACACATACAGACTGAAAGTGAAGGGTTGGAAAAAGATATTCCATGCAAATAGAGACAAAAGAAAGCAGGAGTGGCAATACTCATATCCGATAAAATAGACTTTAAAACAAAGGCTGTGAAAAGAGACAAAGAAGGCCACTACATAATGATCAAAGGATCAATCCAAGAAGAAGATATAACAATTATAAATATATATGCACCCAATATAGGAGCACCGCAATATGTAGGACAAATGCTAACAAGTATGAAAGGGGAAATTAACAACAACACAATAATAGTGGGAGACTTTAATACCCCACTCACACCTATGGACAGATCAACTAAACAGAAAATTAACAAAGAAACGCAAACTTTAAATGATACATTAGACCAGTTAGACCTAATTGATATCTATAGGACATTTCACCCCAAAACAATGAATTTCACCTTTTTCTCAAGTGCTCATGGAACCTTCTCCAGGATAGATCACATCCTGGGCCATAAATATAACCTTGATAAATTCAAAAAAATCGAAATCATTCCAAGCATCTTTTCTGACCATAATGCACTAAGATTAGATCTCAATTACAGGAGGAAACCTATTAAAAATTCCAACATATGGAGGCTGAACAACACGCTTCTGAATAACCAACAAATCACAGAAGAAATCAAAAAAGAAATCAAAATATGCATAGAAACTAATGAAAATGAAAACACAACAACCCAAAACCTGTGGGACACTATAAAAGCAGTGCTAAGAGGAAAGTTCATAGCAATACAGGCATACCTCAAGAAACAAGAAAAAAGTCAAATAAATAACCTAACTCTACACCTAAAGCAACTAGAAAAGGAAGAATTAGAGAACCCCAGAGTTAGCAGAAGGAAAGAAATCTTAAAAATTAGGGCAGAAATAAATGCAAAAGAAACAAAAGAGACCATAGCAAAAATCAACAAAGCCAAAAGCTGGTTCTTTGAAAGGATAAATAAAATTGACAGACCATTAGCCAGACTCATCAAGAAGCAAAGAGAGAAAAATCAAATCAATAAAATTAGAAATGAAAATGGAGAGATCACAACAGACAACACAGAAATACAAAGGATCATAAGAGACTACTATCAGCAATTATATGCCAATAAAATGGACAACCTGGAAGAAATGGACAAATTCTTAGAAAAATACAATTTTCCAAAACTAAACCAGGAAGAAATAGACAATCTTAACAGACCCATCACAAGCACGGAAATTGAAACTGTAATCAGAAATCTTCCAGCAAACAAAAGCCCAGGTCCAGACGGCTTCACAGCTGAATTCTACCAAAAATTTCGAGAAGAGTTAACACCTATCCTACTCAAACTCTTCCAGAAAATTGCAGAGGAAGGGAAACTTCCAAACTCATTCTATGAGGCCACCATCACCCTAATACCAAAACCTGACAAAGATACTACAAAAAAGGAAAACTACAGGCCAATATCACTGATGAACATAGATGCAAAAATCCTCAACAAAATTCTAGCAATCAGAATCCAACAACACATTAAAAAGATCATACACCATGACCAAGTGGGCTTTATCCC
>NW_024070200.1:50873821-50876771 GCF_014754425.2 Oryx dammah
AAAGGATAAATAAAATTGACAGACCATTATCCAGACTCATCAAGAAGCAAAGAGAGAAAAATCAAATCAATAAAATTAGAAATGAAAATGGAGAGATCACAAAAGACAACACAGAAATACAAAGGATCATAAGAGACTACTGTCAGCAATTATATGCCAATAAAATGGACAACCTGGAAGAAATGGACAAATTCTTAGAAAAGTACAATTTTCCAAAACTGAACCAGGAAGAAATAGATAATCTTAACAGACCCATCACAAGCACGGAAATTGAAACTGTAATCAGAAATCTTCCAGCAAACAAAAGCCCAGGTCCAGATGGCTTCACAGCTGAATTCTACCAAAAATTTTGAGAAGAGTTAACACCTAGCCTACTCAAACTCTTCCAGAAAATTGCAGAAGAAGGGAAACTTCCAAACTCATTCTATGAGGCCACCATCACCCTAGTACCAAAACCTGACAAAGACACTACAAAAAAAGAAAACTACAGGCCAATATCACTGATGAACATAGATGCAAAAATCCTCAACAAAATTCTAGCAATCAGAATCCAACAACACATTTAAAAGATTGTACACCATGACCAAGTGGGCTTTATCCCAGGGATGCAAGGATTCTTCAACATCCGCAAATCAATCAATGTAATTCACCACATTAACAAATTGAAAAATAAAAGCCATATGATTATCTCAATAGATGCAGAGAAGGCCTTTGACAAAATTCAACACCCATTTATGATAAAAACTCTCCAGAAAGCAGGAATAGAAGGAACATACCTCAACATAATAAAAGCTATATTTGACAAACCCACCGCAAACATTATCCTCAATGGTGAAAAGTTGAAAGCATTTCCCCTAAAGTCAGGAACAAGACAAGGGTGCCCACTTTCACCACTACTATTCAACATAGTTCTGGAAGTTTTAGCCACAGCAATCAGAGCAGAAAAAGAAATAAAAGGAATCCAAATTGGAAAAGAAGAAGTAAAACTCTCACTGTTTGCAGATGACATGATCCTCTACGTAGAAAACCCTAAAGACTCTACCAAAAAATTACTAGAGCTAATTAATGAATATAGTAAAGTTGCAGGATATAAAATCAACACACAGAAATCCCTTGCATTCCTATACACTAATAATGAGAAAGTAGAAAAAGAAATTAAAGAAACAATTCCATTCACCATTGCAACAAAAAGAATAAAATACTTAGGAGTATATCTACCTAAAGAAACTAAAGACCTACATATAGAAAACTATAAAACACTGATGAAAGAAATCAAAGAGGACACTAATAGATGGAGAAATATACCATGCTCATGGATCGGAAGAATCAATATAGTGAAAATGAGTATACTACCCAAAGCAATTTACAAATTCAATGCAATCCCTATCAAGCTTCCAGTGATATTTTTCACAGAACTAGAGCAAATAATTTCAAGATTTGTATGGAAATACAAAAAACCACGAATAGCCAAAGCAATCTTGAGAAAGAAGAATGGAACTGGAGGAATCAACCTGCCTGACTTCAGGCTCTACTACAAAGCCACAGTCATCAAGACAGTATGGTATTGGCACAAAGACAGAAATATAGATCAATGGAACAAAATAGAAAGCCCAGAGATAAATCCACACACATATGGACACCTTATCTTTGACAAAGGAGGCAAGAATATACAATGGAGTAAAGACAATCTCTTTAACAAGTGGTGCTGGGAAAACTGGTCAACCACTTGTAAAAGAATGAAACTAGATCACTTTCTAACACCGCACACAAAGATAAACTCAAAATGGATTAAAGATCTAAATGTAAGACCAGAAACTATAAAACTCCTAGAGGAGAACATAGGCAAAACACTCTCTGACATAAACCACAGCAGGATCCTCTATGAGCCACCTCCCAGAATTCTGGAAATAAAAGCAAAAATAAACAAATGGGACCTAATTAAAATTAAAAGCTTCTGCACAACAAAGGAAAATATAAGCAAAGTGAAAAGACAGCCTTCCGAATGGGAGAAAATAATAGCAAAGTGAAGCAACTGACAAACAACTAATCTCAAAAATATACAAGCAACTCCTGCAGCTCAATTCCAGAAAAATAAACGACCCAATCAAAAAATGGGCCAAAGAACTAAATAGACATTTCTCCAAAGAAGACATACGGATGGCTAACAAACACATGAAAAGATGCTCAACACCACTCATTATTAGAGAAATTCAAATCAAAACCACAATGAGGTACCACTTCACACCAGTCAGAATGTCTGTGATCCAAAAATCTGCAAGGAATAAATGCTGGAGAGGATGTGGAGAGAAGGGAACCCTCCTACACTGTTGGTGGGAATGCAAACTAGTACAGCCACTATGGAGAACAGTGTGGAGATTCCTTTAAAAATTGCAAATAGAACTACCTTATGACCCAGCAACCCCACTGCTGGGCATACACACGGAAGAAACCAGAATTGAAAGAGACACATGTACCCCAATGTTTATCGCAGCATTGTTTATAATAGCCAGGACATGGAAACAACCTAGATGTCCATCAGCAGATGAATGGATAAGAAAGCAGTGGTACATATACACAATGGAGTATTACTCAGCCGTTAAAAAGAATACATTTGAATCAGTTCTGATGAGATGGATGAAACTGGAGCCAATTATACAGAGTGAAATAAGCCAGAAAGAAAAACACCAATACAGTATACTAACACATATATATGGAATTTAGAAAGATGGCAATGATGACCCTGTATGCAGGACAGCAAAAAAGACACAGATGTGTATAACGGACTTTTGGACTCATGGGAGAGGGAGAGGGTGAGATGACTTGGGAGAATGGTATTGAAACATGTATAATATCATGTAAGAATCGAATTGCCAGTCTATGTCCGATGCAGGATATGGCACGCTTGGGGCTGGTACACGGGGATGACCCAGAGAGATGTTGTGGGGGGGGG